>NW_008338996.1:3645778-3670184 GCF_000622305.1 Nannospalax galili | reverse complement strand
ACACAGTGGGCAGTAACAGGGATGACAGAGTATGTGGGCTCCAGTGGGGGAAAGGGGATATGGGAGGGTGCCAGTGGGAGTGGAGGTATAAAGATGATTAATATTGTATGAGATGTTCTATATGAAATACACAAAAAATCAATTAAAAAAGAATGCTATATTTAAAAAAACAAAAAACATAAATTCTGTCTTTAAAATGCATGGAAATTTACCTGGGAGCCCTTGGCAAACCTATCCAAGGACAGAACTGACTTGTCTTCCTGCACGTCAAACACAATCCTATCATAATGGGAAGCTGATCTACCATAGGTAGGTGCTGATCCCAAATGAGCAGTGTTTTATCTTCTTATTCTAAACTGAATTTAAGACAAGATTGGTTCCAATAAAGAATACTTGAAGATAAGATTGGAACCATTTTCAAGTCAAGCTCTCATATTAACACCAAGTTGGGTTTTTTTTAATCCATGAGTGCTAAATATGACTCAACCTTTCCAAATCTATAACATTTGGGGGATAAAAGATATAATAAATATTTAAAACTGCAGAAATTCCATTTTTGACAGTTTTTATTTTGATAATAAAAGAGTTCATTATAGAAAATAGTTGCAAATATGAAAGAGTGCAAAATTCACCTCTAAACATACCAGCCATAAATAGACAACTTCAAGATGTTGTTATTGTGTTTTAAAGCACGCACACATATATTTAGATAGAGATACAGTATGTCTCTATTATATTTAACATTATAAAAGGGGTAAAATTTTTAAATATTTTTAAATATGGACCCTTATTTTCTCAAATTCTGCAGAATGGCAAACTAAAGAAAAGATTTGCAATATAGAAAAATTTTGTGAGGAACAAGACTTTAGCCTTAATGTACAAACATAAAATAAGCTGTTTGTATGTTGGTTACCCTTCTGGAAATTCCTAAATTTATTTAGAAACACTGTCTTTGAATCAGGTGAAATACTTCTCTCTCCCTAGAGACTTATTTCCATTATTAATTATGCTAGAATTTTATTTTTACATCTAGATAACTCAAAATTATGTTTTAGTCCATCCTGAATTAGTGGAGACTGAATTAATGAGATTTGCTAGTACTTAATGTAGCTTCCTGAAGCATTTGTTTTTCCTGATAATATCACCTTAAGATGAAGGACAAAAGAGTAGCAATTAAATGTGTACCAACAGAGTGTCAGTTCAGAATATATTTTAGGAAATCAATAAGATACCATTAGGACTCTAAATTTTGCTATGAGACCAGGAGATGAGTGAATTGTGTCTCAGCTTGCATAAGCAATTCTAGTCCCTAAGCATATGGCAGTAAGTGTTCTTATAGCCTTTAGGTCTCTGGAAGTGCAGTCTGAGCTCCACCAGCAATGGCATTGCAACAAAATCTCCTAAGAAAAGTTGTAAGGCAAATCCACCCCAAACCAACCGTCTGGAATTTAGTACAGATCAAGCATGAGAATGGTGTTGAGTATAGCATCTTATCCGAACCATTGTAGTGGTATGGGATGCAATTATGGAGGAAACTCACCAGATCATGAGTGGATGTGAAAATAACTGAGGGACTGGGGTAAAAGACTGGGAAGAGAGCATGGATTGGCTATAAATGAAAGAAAGATGTTTTGTAAACAGATGAAAGATGGTTGACTTGCCAGCACCCAAATGAACCCCTCCCTCATTTACATATCTCACATCCTAAAATTGAGGGTAAATACTGTGAGGCAAGGATTTATCTGTTCTACTCGTGTGATGAAGAACACGATCTCATACAGCACAATTTTACTAAGTGAGAAAATGAATGAATAATGAATGAATGAAATTTTTATTGTGGAACCTGTAAGAGGGTACAGGGATAGGATACGTATAAGAAATGGTTAAGAGAACCAGATCTGAGGATTTTGCTGTGGTCAGATATGATGTGAGGCAATTTACAATAATTAAAGGTTTATGCTTATCTTAAGTATCAGACATTGGCTTTGAGAAATAGTTCTGGGTCTGCAGGGAAGGAGATGATTTTCATTAAATATGTGCTATTAATTAAGTTCAATGAAGGTTATTTTGAGCTTTATTTTTGCATTTTAAGCTACTGCAGCATCTTCTACCACTGAGACCCTGAGATTTGGGAGCCAATAATACATGGCAGTGTCTTCTCTGAGGTCAGTGTAGCTTGGTGTCAGAGGACGTGCCCAGGATCCAAGAATGCTGAGAGTTCAAGCGCAGGCAACACTCCTTATTTCTTATAACACCCAAGCAATTTTCTTTCTTCCAGTTCACTGGCTCTGAACAGAAAACTATCCATTAATTAAAAGCCTGCTCCACACATTTCTCTACCTCCTTGCTTCTTCCTCACAAGAAAACGGGGTCCATGTTCTGATGGTTGCATTTCCTCTTTGGCATCTGCCTACTTACAGAGCAGTGCACTGGTCTTCTCTCTGACATGACATAATCTTGGAGTGGAAGCCTAGCCCTCCGCAAGACAGGCTTGTAGCCTTCTAGTACTGTCTGTGGTAAATACACCCACCATTCTGAGAAAAATAATGGTGACCATTATGATGCACAGTAACCACATCCTTCAGAATCTCCTTAGTCCATATGGCAGACAATGTTCAGATTTCCACCCTTCAGTCTGACTGGTTTTGAATGTGTGTGACACTGGTTCCAATGAAACACCATCAAAGAAGGCAGTTGACCACAGGGATTCTAGAGTCCTTTATTCATATACTCTATCAAGGTAAGGGCTCTTGGGCTATGCAGGGGACGGATGAATGAACTGCTGTGTCAGAAGAGATCATCCTCACTCTGAAGTTTGATTCATGAGGACTCCAGAAATTTCAAATGTGTTACATTCTCTGTTAAAGATTGTCGCAGCAAAAGGTGTGAATTAAAGTGTGCAAAGGAAAAGGTGCACAGGGTGAAGTCTAAGAGGAGCCAATTGTACACTTCTCAGTGTCCTCTTCTTGTGGAACTGCATGGGACATTTAATTCACTCAGAAACTGTGTAATAGCATCTGGGAAGTGTTTCTACATAGGGACACACTCTACAGTCTTGGTGTATGTGGTTTCTTACTAGGGATCTGTTACATAGGCATACCTATCAGGGACCAAAGCTCTAGGCATATGAAAATACTCTTAAAAGACATAATATTCCAAGGGTTCCCAGCTTTGCCCTTGCTTTGAAGTAGTAAGCAGTCTAAGCTCAGTTCTTAGCATGTAGTAAGTACTTAAGTAGCTGCTTCGCTACCCAAAGGGAATGAATGGTTTCCATAGCTTGAGTTTGTATTTTTAGGTAGTGATTTGTGGCTCCTGCTCTTCCAAAGTCCTAAGGCCAAGGATCTATGAGAGTCTACTTTCTCTTCTGTAAAAGGAGGATGGCCAGGCCTGTCCTTCTTTCATAGTACTTTGGACAATTAGATATATAGTTCTATGGCTCAGTGTTAGGCACATAAATGATAAAAAGGGCTTTCTTCATGGTTCTCAGTCAAAAGGCAATCAATTCTAGCAAGGCCTACTCCTCACACTACTGACCTATGGCTTTATTTCTCAGGCAATGAACTGGCATTACAACAGACCAAAGGGGCATTTAAAGGAAAGATGGGATCTAGTCAGAATGTGGCTCTAACAACAGTGAAATGCACCATAGTCTAAGCATGAGCATCAGATACATCAGAACTCCCACTTTACGTTCTTTAATATTTTGATTCACTTTACTTCTTCTCAGCTGTCTGAAAGTACATATTCAAGGATTCACAAAGTTTATTTTTTTAATCAGCTTATTAGGGAGTTCCTTGGACAGTGAAGCCATTATATGGCAGCAAATCCCAGTCACTGAGAAGACTTCTTTGCAATGTGACAGATTCAGGTCAGTATCATTAACACACTTCAAAATAGATGTTGCCAGTCTGATGATCACAGAAGATGGTAAATTCCCTCTGCACAGGGGCAATGACGATTTGTCATACTAGATCACTGTGCATATCCATTGGCAGAATGCTGAAGAACTATGAAAAGATGCATCTGTGTACATAGGTTTAGAGCTAAGGATTGGTTTAGGACTCAAAATTTTTCAATAGTTTCTCTGTTGTTGACCTACTCTACAGCCTTAGCTAAGTCTCTTTACAACTCAGGGTCTCCATGAAATTTTGAATGTATTTGAAGTATTTACTAAACACATTCCTTGTGCTAGAGGTTTTTCTACTTTGAGGGATGCAAGGGAGAGTGACTGAAATGAACAACACCCTTTACCTTAAGAGTTACCTTATGGTTTCTCCAACTGCTTATAGCTAATACATATTAGTTTACACCACAATATACAAATGCTAGAAATATTAATTTCATTCTCTTATAATTATATCGAATTCTGATTTTTAATTTTTGTACGTGAGTGCTGTATGTACATGTTCATGTACGTGGCACACGTGTGCACATTAATACTCATGCATGCGAAGTATGTAGGTTGCCACAGGGTTTCTTCTCCTATGACTTTCTCTTATTTTTTTTGAGACTTGATCTTTCACTGCAGCTGGCTAGACAGAGCACTGCAGCAATCAGCCTGTCTCTATCCTTGCTACACTGGGGTCACAAAAGCATGGCACTATTTCCAGCTTTATACTTGGGTGTTAGCAATCAAAACTCAGGTCCTCATGCTTGTGTAAGAGAAACTTTACCAACTAGCCATCTCCTTAGACCCCAGCTGTAACCTTTATGATAAACAAGATTTTTATGACATCCATTAATGAAGTTTCCTTGAACCTCTTCTGAAATATTTCATTAATCTTCAATAGTTATGTTTCCAGGAAAATGGGAGAAAGTGTTGGTCCTTAGTTCTACCACCCACTGCTTTGCAACCATTATCTGTAGATGCTATAGAGAAATCCTATGTGTTAATGGGGTTACTGTTCCTACAGGGATCCATTATAAGGCTCTTAAAAGCCCTCTTCTTTGCCTCAATAACTTCACAAGGTGACCAAGACACTGCCCTCAAGTTACACACCATTTATTCTCCAGTTTACCTTGGCAAGAAGTTGCATTTATCCAGTTGCCCATATGGAAGCAAAATGTAAGTTTCCATCCACTTAGTCAGGAGAAATCCAAGCCACTATGGCCTGTTCAGACAATCAGCCCTGTCCTGATTCAAGTACTTGTTTCACTCTCCTTGCCTGGTATCTCTCTTCACAATGACTGTAAGCTAATATTTTTCCTCATGAGCCATTGCACTAGTTTTCTAGGGTTTGCATAGCAAAATACTGCAAACTAGGTAGTTTAATAACAGTGATACTTTTATGATTTTTGTAGACTAGGAGACAAGGTCAAGGTACTGCACTTCTTTGTTTTCTTCTGGGGCCCTTCTTTCCAGCTTGCAGATGACTATGTGCTAATCTTCCAGATGGATGTTTTATAGGATAACTTCCCTCTGAAACCAAGAAAACTGTTTCAAAGGTATCTGGTCCTTCCCAAAGTTTGAGAAGAGTTCTTAAAGAAAAAATGTTGCAGACTGGGAAGACGCTTCCATGGATAAATTTTTGACACATAAATCCGAGGACCGAAGTTCAGACACCAGAACCCACATAGGCATAGGGGTGCAACCCACCTGAAATTTCAGTGCTTGGGAGGTGGAGGAAGGGGATCCCAAGTGCAAGAAAACTAATGGGATTGGTCAAACTGAGGAACTCCAGATATAGGAATCGATTCTGTCTCAGGAGAAAAAAAGTGGAAAACAATTTAGGACAACACTTGATGTCAAACTCTCGCCTCCATGTACACGTGTACTCCTTCCATACATGAGCCCTCCCATTTGCAAACACATGTACTTGCTTGCATACACCCCCACACACATTCAGAGAGGAGGAATTTCATTTTCATGATAGTACATGTGGATATACAAAAGGAAACATCAAGATAAATAATTACCATTTTTATTTATGATGAGCCTATAATCAGAAAAATAAGACACAGCTAATCCTCCATCAGGATATGCTGCTTCATTAATGATAATAATTAACAATAACAGCTATACTTATCTTGTTTTTAACTATGTACCTGATGTTTTATACGCATAATCTTCTTTAATCCTCTAAACTTAGGAACTCATTGCAAGGGTCAAAACCAGAAATTTGTGCCGATAATACACTTCAGAGGGAGAATGGAGAGAAAATGTTTATTTTGTTCCTACTACGTGTAAGGGATTGTTATGAATATTTTTGCTCTAAAACTTATAAGTGATTATAGGAAGAATGAAAGTGGGTAATAAAATTTTCACATAAGGATGATGAAGCCAGGCCAGAGAGATGAACAAACTCTCCAAGAGTCACATGGTTAGGTCTTGGTATAGATTAGGATTCACCATCAAGGAAAGTAGAACAAAGAGATTGTCCTCTTGGCTATTATTCTAAGACGTCATGAGAGGAAAGGTGGATATCAAGTTATCACCAAGCTGGCCTGAGTTGGAAACAAGACAAATCATCTCAGGGGAGGTCGTTGTTCGACACATAGTAAGTACAGAGCACAGATGTTTACAAAGCAATGGAATCTACTTGGTGCTGGGGAACGAAGAAAATGGAAGTGATATTAATTTAACCCAATCTAACAACATTAGCGGCAGCCACAGTAGCAGAAAGAAAGAGGTGACAGGGAAAGTCCTATGACTGACAGTTACCAACAAGCAAGTAAAAAGAAAAGGTATAGAAATAGCCATGAAATGACATCTAGTTAAACAGCAGGATTCTAGGGTGGGGATACAGCTCAGAAGTAGAATCTGCATGTAGCCATGTGTAAGATGGTGGTTCCACCCTTAGAACTACAAACCAAAGCAAATCAGGAGCAACAACAAAACTTCTAGGTATGCATCAGAGAAGCAATAGAAATATAACCAAAAACATCGCAAAGCCCTCTTCTTCAGGAGCAAGAGAACTTGACCAAAACAAAACCAAGAACTTGAAAGACTAGAACAGGGATCCAAGTACTTGATATAAGAATAGGGTATGTTGTAGTTTGAATAAGAAATGTTTCCCATATGCCTGTGTGTTTGAATGGTTGGGCCCTGGCTGGTGGCACTGTTTGAAAGATTGTGAAAGTTTTAGGAGATGGAGCCTTACTGGAGGAAGTTGGCCACTGAAGATGGGCTTTAAAATTGGCCTCAGCTTTCACAGTACTATGCAAGCTGCTGAGAGGAGTTGGGGGAGGAAGAGATATATGATCAAAATACACTGCATGACATTATCAAAGAATTAATAAAATATTATATTAAAACATGACAGAACATTTATTGTCCCATCTTCTGTCTTCTCCACTTTCCGCTTTTTGAAGGAAGAAATAGTGTGACCAACTCTCTCATGCTCCCACCCACCACAACTTCCCCATCACCATGGACTGTAACCCCTTGAACTGTAAGCCAAAACAAACCCTTTGCCCATTATCTTGCTTCTTATCCTGTGTTTGGTTACAGTAACAAGGGAAGGGACTAATACGAAGGGTATAACAAGAATGACTGGATGCTGAGGATATCTGATCATAGGTTGTCATACTTGAGATTCTTCAATGACCTCCGGTTGCTGGAAGGATAACATTAAGAATCCTCATGTGAGTTGGAAGATGCTATATCCCATGGCTACACACTAATCTTACCTTCTGCTACCACTATTCTGAATCTCTACCCTTTCTATAACACTTTATTATCTCACGCAGAACTAGACCACAGTATGACATGTTGCCTCTGCAAGTTACAATGAACATGTCTTCATTCAATGTGACTTATGATTCATGATTCAGAAACTGTGGTGCTTTCTGTGAGGTCCTACCAAAAGTATGTAGTATAGGAGCCAAAGTTGTATACCCCAATAACATATTTCCTCATCTTCGCATATATCACACTTAAAGAATATTGCTTGAATTCCTCTCTAGCATGCTAGCTTTAAAGAAATATCTGTTGGATGAATGAATAAATCAAGCTGAACTTCGACGCCTTTGATCTCTCCTGAGGACAATATTTTTTCCATATCTTTCTTTGAGATTGAACCTATAGGTGGTAATCAAGTACCTGAAGCTGTAAAAGAGTTGCCCACATGAACTGAGAACTGGATATGTCCTGCTGGCCTCAATTGCCACATCAAAATTCAACTCACCAAGTCATTCGCTTGGCAATTCTCTTAGGACATCACGTTTCTGCAGTATTTGCAGGGAATAAAAACCAGATCTATTTTTCTACTAATTTAGATTGGATAGTTTTTTTTTTCTTTTCCCATTTCCTGATTCAACTTTACCCCTCAGAGGACTCTCCTTCCAGGTGTTTCCAATTTGCAGGTGTCCTCTGTGCTGGAGGTGGAGATTTAAGTGAAAGTTCAGTCCTTTGCAGGACTGTAGTAGAGGAGCACTGAGCTTGCTCTGCTGTTCCTGGCTGGGTTGCTTAGCAACATCTCTGCTTGCCTAGAAATGGGGTGAGGCTGTACTAAGTTTATCAGGAGAGAGGATACTAAGAACAGTCTCTCAGAGCTCTTTCTTTTGCAAATCCATTATCCTGTTTCTAGATTCTATCTGTATTAGTATTTTTAATGCCTCTTCTAACTGACGCCTTCCCCTATTTGGGGCTTGAAATGTCTATGGCGTATTTACTTTGTACCAGGGAACCCTATTCAGGCTTTAACTGCACTAGCTCCTATAAGACATAGGATAGAAATGTAGACATAGAAACCTCTCAGGATGACCTGGGGAAGCAGGGAGCATTATTCTCCCCAAGCGACAGAAAAAGAAACTACAGTGGGTACAAGTCAACCAACTTCAAGGATCACACTTTTTACAAAGGACTTCACCAAAAATTGAACACTTCAGGTCTCAGAGGCTGTGTTTCTAGCCACTCCCAACTGCATGTAAACCTTATCACTTAGTAATTATACTAAATAAAGTACAAAGCTCAACCAGACATGTTTTGGTTGCACTTGTGTCTTTACACGTATGATAAGAATAATAATAACTTTCCTAGGGATTCTTAAGGATTAAGTAAGATGCATACTAAATGCCTTGGACATTTTACAGGCCCAAGAAAGATTATATGCTTTCTTTTCCTCTTCTATCAATGTGTGCTGAATTCCATTTCCTGAGACCTGGCTGATAATGACGTTACAAATTTAGAGGGTGAAATTTTAAAAATATTTTGTTATTTTTATTTTGTGTGTAGAAGTGTACTGCCTGCGTGTATGCTAAGTGCACCCATCCACCGGTGTTGTGCAATGCCCGTGGAGGTCAGAAGAGGGCATTGGATCCCTTGGAACTGGAGTTACAGATGGTTGTTAGGGGTCACGTGGGTGCTGGAATTCAAACCCGGGTCCTCTGCAAGACAGCCAGTGCTCCCAATCACCGAATCATTGCTCCAGCCCCAGCCCCAGAAATTTTTTAATTTTGTTAAATATTTATTTGTTTGCCTGTGCATTCATGTGCATGACACATGTGAAGATGAAAGAAAATTTGTGGAAACTGCTCTTCTACTATGTGGGTCCCAGGAATTGAACTTAGGTCAGCAGACATGGCAACAGATGTCTTTACCCACTGAGCCATCCTTCTAAGGGTGGAAATTATATTCCTCTTTTGAGTCATAATTTTTTAGGGGCTGGAGAGATGGTTCATCAGTTAAAAGCATTAACTGTTTCTGCCAAGGACCTGAGTTCAGTCCCTAGAACCCATATTAGACTTCTCACTGCAACTCCAGCTCTAGGAGATCTGATGCCTCTGGCGTCTTAGGGAAACCTGTGCTCATTTGCATATACCTGCACGTAGACACATAAATATACACATAATTTAAAATAATAAAAATGAATTTTAAGTAGAGTCATAATTTGCAGAAGTAACATTTTTTGTAAACATCTTGAAACACTCATCATAATTAACACCATTATTCTATCTATCAATGAAGTCTCAATGCTCCTGGAAGAGAATGAATTTAATTTTTATGTTATGATCAAGGATGATTGAGAACCAGAAGACACTGAGAACCAGGAGATACAAATTATATGAGGAAATAGGGTGACGGAAGGGTGCTGAAGAATTACTATGCCATCACAGAGCACATCTGTAGATCTCACTCTCCCCCTGTGTCATTATAAAAGATTCTGTCATTATAAAGATGCCCTCTGGATATGTGGGATATCATTAGATGGGTCTGGAGTGAGTTTCCAGGAATCATGGACAAGGCTGATTCTGGATCGATGCATTATATTGAAATGAGGGAATCTGTCCAGCTGATCAAAGACTTCTTGTACCATGGTTTTATATAACAGATGACCGTTTTCACTTCATGACCTCCGTTACCCACACCGCTTCTTGTAACTTGCCGTTGCATTCCTTCAGTATTGTTCTATCTCTGGGAAGAGCAACAGACAAACCAATTGTACTGTGCCAAAGACACAGCAGCCCTACTTGGAGCCAGTAATCTTCCTTGAACCACTGGAGGAGTAGGAACTACATCTAGGCTTGGAGCCAGAGAGTGTTCTTCCAGATGGACCATCTACCCTAGACACCTACCCTGCTCTTCCCCTGTTGAAACTACAGGATTCAGGTACCAATATATTTGACACTATGCTTGATTCTGTCTCGGGGGGGGCGGGGCTTTAATGGTCCTGTTCTGAACAAGTAATTCATACGACTATTAGGGTTGAAGCAATTCCTATGGATAGCATTGTTAAGGGTGTTTATTTGAACTTATTGACACAACAGTGCCTTTTACAGTAAAGAACCCTCCTTTTAGATACTGACAAATCATAATTCCAATATTAGTTGCATAGCCAAAGCCAGATTTCCTTACTAAGACAAAATTTCTTCATGTGTAATATAGAATGATAATTAAGCTCACCTTCTTAGATTGATGTGAACTTAAATAGCATGGTATGGTTTGTATGCTGATGTCTCCATGCTGGAACCCAGTATCCAATGTGATAGTATTTAAAGGTAGGGACTTTGGTAATTTATTGTGAGGGTTCCATCACAATGAATGTGATTAATGGTCTTGGCTTCAAGGATTCTTCTTTTCTTCTCTACTATGAAACCACACACAAAACGATAACTTTTATCTCTTGACTTCAGTTACCATACCATTGCCCACAATCTACCATTTCACTCCCTCAACATTGCTCTTTCTCACAGGCAAGGACATAGTGTTTTCCCAAAGGTACATAGCCCAACCTGGTGTCAATAGGTTTCCTTGAGCAGCTGGAGAATTAACTACATGTGGGTTCTGAGCCTATTTACAAGGAAGAGTCCCTTACCACATAAGACACCAAATCTGACAATACCTTATCTTGGGCTTTGCAGCCTGTATAACTATGAAAAGTATATTTCTATTGTTTATAGTTAGACTAAATGAATTAAGGCAGGCATAATTTCTATGAAATTCTTGCTGTAGTGCTTAGCTAAAAATGAGCTCAATCAAGTTTAGTTGTTGATAATTGCTGTTTCCTCAATAGTATTTTATGTCACTTATTTAATAAACAGGAGTCTTACATGCCAGGCATTCTTCTTAGGCTCTTTAAAATCACTTAATTCCTATATAAACAAGATTAGGAAACATATATTAAGAATCTGTCTTCTGGGCTGGAGAGATGGCTCAGCGATTAAGAGCACTGAATGCTCTTGCAGAGGACCCGAGTTCGAGTCCTAGAACCCATATGGTGGCTAAGAACTGTCCCGTCCTTAACTCCAGTTCCAGGGAAATCCAAAGCCCTCTTCTGACCTCCTCAGTGTTGCACGACATGGGTGCACTCACATACATGCAGGCAGTACACTCATACACATAAAATAAATAAATAATAATAATAAAATAATCTCTTCTATTTTTCCTTAGCCAACAGTGGCTCACACATTTAATCTGAGCGTTCAGGAGGCAGAGGCAAGTGGATCTCTGTGAGATCAAGGCCACTCCGGTCTTTATAGCAAGTTCAGTCCTGGGGCTCTAGGAAGACCCTGTCTCACACACAAAAAAAGCCAACACAAAAGAGAATATCCTTCTTATAGAAGCAGATATTGAATCTCAGAGAGATTAAATGTCCCACTTGAGTTGTACAGCTTATAAATAGCAAAACTCTAAGCTTGCTTCCCATCTCTAAGTCAGGACACCTAGCCATAGTAATGTATCATCTGTTATGTTCTCATATTAAGAACATTGTTGAATATAGTGGCAAAATCACTAACCATGAAATCAAAAAATACAAATTCTATTTTGGTTCCTTAAGTGCCAGGTGGTCCAGGAAAATGCAGTGCCTGAGTAAAATTTTTAAGCTCAGAACCCTTTGATGAACTAACAAAACATCAGGTGGCATTATTATTAGTTGATAATTATGTATTATAGGAAAATACCATATAATTAACCAACCTTTGGCAGTGTTTATAATCATCTAATTTATAAGAGCATTGCAATTTCCTTACTTATTGAGATGTGTGGCAAAGTGGGGCCAATCTTTCAGCCCTAGCCAAAACTATAAGGAATGGTTGGACAGGAAAGGCACAAACATCTTTCATAAAAGCAACAGTAAAACTTAGTTCTGCAGATTTGTAATCCCTCCCTTCAAGCCGTTATCTGAAATTTTTGTGAATGGGGTTTTCTTTCAGTCTCCATACAGCAGTGTTACCAACACTGTAATGCCTTAGCTACAGCAGAGACCCTTTGTTCAGTGAGGGAAGGAGAGCTTGGATATGCCCCAATCAAGGGATTTTGACTATGAAGATCATGTTCTCAACTCAGGGAGGAGCTCAACTTGGTATTCATGACATCCATTTGCTTCTACCAATGGATTTAATGGAAATTCCTTTTTCTCACCTTTAATAATAGCCCCTGAAACCTTCTTGTTCACCCTGTTCCAGGTTTGGAGACTCAGACTCTACCTGCTGCTGCTGATCTAATGGATAATCAAAGCCTCATCTTTTCCCCAAGTTTGCTACCTTTCGGTGTAATAATTTCTTCTTTCAGTTAGTACTTACAAAGAACAGATACATGTGATAAATTTAGCTCTAGACTATGTTGAGATTCCTTAAAGTAACCACACTGTCATTCCCATCAACAGGACCATGTTTCAATAAGTACTGCTGGAGGACACGATGAAGTGATAGGAACTACATGAGCTTCATATGTAGACCTAAAACAAAATATGCTTGAGAAAGTGAAAAGGAAAATAATCTCATGATGTAAATTTGACCAGAGATACTAACCCAAATGTTTTCTACTTTCTCAGAATGTTCAAGAGAGATTGTTAAAGAGGATCTGTGAAACACTATTGAAAAGTGTATGTAAGGGAGCATTTTTATTCAGAAAAGTCCAAAGGTTTTATATCACCCCCAAACATATGTACCTCCCCAAATTATGTAAAAGTAAACAGCTTTGTAATTCCTCCAATATTTACTATGTAGTAAGTTTATGTCACAAGGCTGCTTCCTTGTCATAGATTCATACCTGCCCTACTCTGTTCCTACAAACTTTATGATCTGTGAGTTTATTGAGAAGAGCAGATGGTTGCAAGCCAAGATCATGTAGCATAGCTTTGATTTAGTATGTTGAAAAACCAGGTGCTGGAAAGTAAAGAATGACTGTACTTGAAACTGTAGCCTCTGATGGTGGTTTGAAAGAAGTAACATTGAGACAGGACAATTCACACAAGCAACATCTGCCTTCTAGGAGTTCCAGATTGGCTGCTGATACTTACATAGGTGGAAAGGAGAAATGACTTCTACTCATTCTGAGATCATTATCACCACCCAAGGGTGTGTCTGATTCTCAATTGAACTATATTCTTTTGTATAAGATTTTGATGATGATGATGGTGATGATGATGATGATGGGAATAGAGATGAGAGAGAAAGTATAGAGACCACGTGTCCATGACATTGGTAACTCATTAGCTGAAATACCATGAGGCAGATTCTTGGCCTATTTAGATGATTAGCTTGGTTGACCTTTCACTTTGCAATAACAAAAAGGGTGATAAGGTCATAGTGTTGAAAGCTGATGAAACAAATTTATGCATATTTCCTTATCTCTGAAATTTGAAGGTTGAAAGATTCTTAAATGTCTATTTAGCACTAAGAATTTTTGAATTTATGTGTTTAGTCCTGCCAATTTGTCTGATAAAGTGATCAATTTTAATCTTAATGTATATACATATATAGTAATATTATATTCCTTTGAAGTCTATTTTGATCATCACTAACAGTCTAATATTAGCTTTCTTTTACTGATATTTTTAGAGTATATCTTTATTGATCCTTTTATTTTCAAGTTTGCCTTAAGTTTAATTTTTAATTAATGACTTGGAATTTTAAAAACTTTTTAAATTATTTACTTATTTTTATTGTATCTGTATAAGTAATATGCTTGTATTTGTGTAAATGCACCTGTGTCATGCAGTGAACACAGAGGAGAGAAGAGGGTGTCAGATCCTCTGGAACTGGAGTTATGGATGGTTGTTAGCCTCCATGTGCTGAGATTCAATCGGACCCAGGTCCTCTGAAAGAGCAGTCCGTGATCTTAACAGCTGAGCCATTTCTAGAACCTCCAAAAGCCTCTCAAAAAAGTTCTTAAGCCTGGGTCTGAACCCAGAGGATACCCATTTGCCCAGATGTCTCACAGAACTGTGTTGATGGGTCTTTGCTGTCCCCTGCACCTGTGCAGATGGAGCTGTCTGTGTCCCCACCTTGTGCTGAGAGAACTGACTCTGGATCCCTGTTTTGTCCACTGTGTCTCTCAATCAGGTCACACCCATAATTTATTCAAAATGGTTTCTCCAGTTTAGGCTCTACTTAATCCTCATAGATGATCTGGTCTTTCAGTCCCTAGTTCACATTCATCCAAGGGCAAGCGTATTTCCCAACTTTCATTGTTTCCAGTGGATGAGTGTGCTGCTTGCAGCTCTTTGATATGTTAATTCTCAGGCATACACACATTCATTCATTAACTTCTTGGGTGGAATACTAAAGTGAAGTTGCCTAGGAGATGCCTTATCATCAGACCCAAGAGCACATGGTTTTGCAGGGGTTAATTAAAAGCCATTAGTTCAGATGATGTTTTCACAGTTTAGGGTGTTTCTTCATGTGAAATTTCCTGGCATGAAATTCACACCATGTGGGCAGTCCAAGGTAGGGTAGACTTTTAGGAGGTTAGCTTGAACTCCTGTGCAAGACACATCTAGTTGTACAATCTCTGTGATGCAAATAAGGACCATGAAACTGCTGCAACTCTTTGATGTCAGGTTATCTTATTCCCTGACTAATGTGGATTCCTGGGCCAAGACTTTGAAAATTGCCTGATAGGGTCTTTGCTTCATTTGGAGTTGATTTTTGTGAAGGGAGATAGATATGGGTCTAAGGAGGATGGGGGAAATTTCATGGGGGTCCCACCTAAAGATGAAAAGCTACAGGCAATCAATGGATGCTGACAATCGGTTTTCTCCAGGGACTAGCTTCCTCAGAAGTGATCTAATTCCCAGTGGGGTGAGGAACTCAAATTGAAGGTCCTAATCATGTTGTGGTAAAGAAGGGGCAGCATACTGCAGAGGAAGACTGCCAGTAACCTGTAAAGTGCTGTGCAATAAAAGGGAACATCAATTAGGACGTGAGGGAAGTGCTTGGAAGTTAGAGATGGAGAAGAGGTTGAAGAAGAGCCAAGGGTAATCAGTCTGAAATCCATTCTTTAAGTTACAATGATTATGGATAGTTGGTTTTCTTCTCCTGTACAGTCAAAATTCTCACATTCCTAGACCGGATCTTCCATTTAACATTACTATCATGGCCGGGCTCTAAATGCCTTTCAAAAGACACAGTTATACCTTTGTGTTTGCATTCATGTTTCTCTGGTCATCTTGTTCTTTTAAACTTGTCCAACCTTTGATGACTGCTCAACATTCAAAACGAAACCATTCCTTTCCTTTTATAGAGCCTTTATCAAACCTGAAACAGGGTTAAGACTTCCTCAAGGTGTGGGAACTTCTTGTTCTTTTAAACTTGTCCAACCTTTGATGACTGCTCAACATTCAAAACAAAACCATTCCTTTCCTTTTATAAAGCCTTTATCAAACCTGAAACAGGGTTAAGACTTCCTCAAGGTGTGGGAACTTCAAGGTGTGGGAACAAGGTTAAGATTTCCTCTTCTATGTCTGACTTTACAGTAGCACTCATTTTGATGTTCTGTAATTATTTTAAAAAAACATTCATTAATATGTCTGTATTTTTTATGTGTATGAGTGTATTGCCTGCATGTATGTGAATGCACCCATGTTGTGCAATGCAGAGGAGGTCAGCAGAGGGTTTCGGATTCCCCTGGAACTGGAGTTAAGGATGGTTCGTAGCTGCCATGTGGATGCTGAACCATCTCTCCAGCCCCTACGTCTATCTTTTTAATTACTTTGTGAGTGTCATAAATACATGGGCCATTTCCCTTACAACTATTTATACTGCTGATTTGCTCCATCTAGAAGATACTTAAAAATGTTTGATGATTCACTGAACTTCTGATAAACCTAGTGCTCTGGGGATAAGCTGCAGTGTGGTCGTTGGCATGAAGAATTTCTAAACTGAGAGAACACTGAACTTCCTCAGTTGTTGAGGTCTGAAAATGCACACAATGCATGTTGTAGGAGTCACAAAACATATGCCACTTAAAGTTAGCATATGCTATTTTAGAAAAAAAGTCTCCTCCCTTATCTATACTTAAACAAACTAGGTAATTCTTCACCTTTTATGCACTAAAGCCCTCCCTTTTCACTTTAAAGCACATCAGGGATGAAGATATATGGTGCTAGATGCTAGAGTTACCCAGGATATAGTGAAACAGTATCATAAGGAACAAATGCTTTCAGAAGAACTGGAGCCAGTGGGGATAATGGGCAAATATGAAGGGCTATTCTCATCATTATACAGGCTGTGTAACCAAGCTGAAATGGGAGTTACTTATTCCTTTTGTTGAAAAAAGAATGTGAGGGAAATGGAAACCGAAACTAACCGGTTTCCTATAAACGCAGAAATGAGTATCCAGATGGTGGAGAAACACCTTTTGCAACCACCACCTTCCAGAAAGACAAATGATGAGTTTTGAGAAGCTGAAAAGCAATGTCTGCTTATGTCTTCTGCGGAAATGCTTTGAGATGTGCTTTCTTTCTTGAATCTCTCATTCTGCTGTAAATCTGCATCCCTCACAAGGATTCTCACCCTTCATAGATCTAAAGATGTGGCATTGTTTATATTTGTGCATGTGGGTGGGGTATGTGTGCATGTGTTCATGTGTATTATGAGTTAATAAAATAGTGATTTCTTTTAGATACTTGGGGAAGATGTTATAGACCAATGTAATTCTAAAACTTACATCATTATCATCATGATCATCATCTTCATGTTTGGTCATTGGTTTTTTTCAAAGTAAAACTTTATCTCTAATATGGAAACCATTTCAGGAAATATGACACTATACTATATTTCTTTTTGGAGGAAGTAGATGGTAAAATTTTCTTCACACAGACATAACAACTATCAAACACAATCTTCAACAGAAGAATCCTTCACCTTTTGGCAAAGTTGTAGGAGCAGAAAACACAAAAGTGGCCAAAGTGCTTAGGAAGAATGTATATTGTCAAGGGAATCAGAAGGCTAGATGCAAATCCTTATTGAGGCAGTTACTGCGGGTGTATTCATGAGCATGCCACTCACCTTTGAGCTTATTCCTAAACCAAGGAGTCTGAGGAGCTAATAGCTATGACTACTTATTGTTCTATGATTATGTGACCATATTTTCTCCCAGCCCCACCTGTTATTGGCCAGCTTCCATTAGCTTTAGTTTATTGAGAAGGAAAGAAGCCACATGGGTAATATTGCAGTGCCGCTACGTCTCCCCACCCCTGTCTGAGAAACAAAAGAGCCACAAAGAATTAAGCATAAAGAGGGAAGAAATCTTAACCGAAGAAATATCTTCTTTATCTACGTCCATTTCCTCCCACAAGGAAAAATGGCAGTGTCAGTGGTACATTACAATCTCTCTCTCTTATTAGTCTTTAATCTTAGCACCTGCACAGCAGAGATCTTTACAATTCATTGCATATGCTCTCCCCTTTCCCCCCTCCTCACAGCACCTGAGGCCTAAGAAGCCACCAGCTCAAAGCTCCACAAAAGGCTGAGACCCTTCCTCAAGACATAGTGTAGAAGTAACAGACATGCCCCACGGTTTTATACAGTTGCTAGAACACTTAAGTTTCCAACAAATGAAGATTTTCCTCCTTTCCTTTGAATACTAATTACATTTTACAAATTTTTTGTTTCGTTTGTTTTGCTTTGTTTTGTTCTGTTGTGTTTTTACAACAAAAGGGGAAGTCCATGGCGAAGGGTCCCGGGTTAGCAGAGTTTGGCTGTCATCTGGTCCGACTGTTTGAGGATTTCGGTGTTGTAGAGGTCCAAGGCGTGGTTCACCCTGATGATCTCACTGTTGGTCAGCTTCAGGCGATGCTTCAGCATACAGGAGAACAAGTCCAGCTGGGGTTTCCCCGGGGCTACAGGAGGGGCCAGGCGGTTGATTCGGTCCCGAATATCCAGCAAGAGGAGCATCACCGATGAAGAAGAGTAGAATTGGCCTCCTTGGGTGTAAGACTGATTGACCTGCTGCACCGCACTACGAAGGAGGTCAGCGTTGAATCTCAGGCTGTACCCGAACACCTGCACATCGGAGATCTTGATGTAGAACTGCCTCTTTGAGGGATCTGACAGGTCCACAGGGCCCTGGCCAGTATCATTACGTAGGGTAGGTAGCCGAGTCCGACTACGTAGGTAGATGTGGACAGTCTCGAAGAAAGTTTTCCACCGATTGCCCAGCAAGAGAGTCCAGTTGTAGCACTGGCTGTTTTGGAGCCGGATCTTCTCCCAACGCGGGTAGCCAAATTCCCCAAAGGGCATGTTCCAGCCCTCCGAATGGCTCCCGCTGAAGGGATTCACATAGACGAAGAACATAGGGTCCAGGCTGCTGTTGCGCATCTGGCAGATGCGCATAGACATGCCGATCACCATGTGGATGAAGTCCATGCGGTTCTTGTTGCTCTTGAGAGTGAGGGACATGCGCTTGCGCCACCGGGGGTCAAAAAAGGTATCAAGGCGGATCTCATTGCTGATGAAGGTAGTGTGGACATAGAGGCGCGAGTCCATCTTCTGTAACAAGTACTTCAGTTCCAAGTCCTGGAAGTCCAGGTCGGTCTCAAAGCTGATGAACTGCTCACTCCTCTCAGAGTCCACGTTCTGTGGTTCACAGCGGCCTCTGTACAGCTTGTAGCCCTTGTTGCATGAGCCACAGAGAGAAATGTTGGCCAGGCTGCACATAGCACAGCTGTTATTCCCTCCTATGATGCACGGAATGGGGCGCTGGCACAGGGTGGTGCTGCCGTGGCAAACACAACTCCTCTGGCTCTCCAGGAAGGTTCCCCAGAACCCATTCTCATTGCAGTAAAGAAGTGACTGGACCCTGGCAAGCCACTGCTGGATTGTCCTGGGGGAAAGAGGAGAAATTGAGAATGTTAGCCACTCTTGGTGGGGTTGTGAGTGCTCCATGACCCTGACCATGCAAGTTGGAGCAACTCAAATAATAAAAAGATGAATTATGGAGATGACTCAGTTGATAAAAAAGATAAAATGATTGTTATATAAGCATAAAAATGCAAATTCCATCCTCAGCATCCATTGTGGCAGCATAGTCTTGTGACCTCAGTGCTGGAAGGGCAAAGAGAGAAAGATCCCTGAACTTGCCTGTCTTAATTGGACAGCCCCAAGTTGCAATGAGAGACTCCATCTCAGAAAGCAATGTGGATGACTGTTGAACAATACCCAGGACTGACTTCTGCCTTCCACATACTCATTCATGTGCTTATACTATACATGCACCTTTCCACATACTTGTACCCTATGCACACATAAACACGCTCACACACACAAGCACAAAAGAAAAATGTTGGGCAAATCAGTTACAATAGGAAATACAATTAATGTAAATTTTAAGAACTCCATTGTACTCCTTTGTGATGTCACAAAACAGCTGACTCACACTGTCCTTTATGCTTCTAATGTTTGCTGTGTTCATCTTTAAGGAAAAGGGTGTGAAGTAAATGTTGGGGATCCATCCATCTTTATTCATTCCATTATGCAATAGATGCAAAGAAATTAGCTTAGGAAATAAAAGCATCTAAGCACAAATACCCCTTCTGGATGACAAAAATGTCTGAGAAATCATTCATGGGAAAGATCTAAGGATTGTTATTTTTTTAAATCTACATCAGCAGATTTAATGTTCTCCACACATTTCCCTGATGAAGTGATGCCATGTCAAACCACTTTAAGAAAAACAAGCCATTACACTGAAGGACACTTGGGTACAAACACCTGAATGAATAGGACTCAGCATGTATGGCAGAGTGCATAGGGTTCAGTGGGCGAATAGGCAGGGATGGGAACGGGGGTTCTGGATTTGAGTGGGAAATGTTTTATGAAATTTAAAAAGCTCAATAATAAATTAATAAAGAAAAAGAGAAAAAGTAAAAAAAAAAAGAAAAACAAGCCAGTTTGCACCCTTTTTAGAAATCATATAGTGCTTCCATATTGATGATCTTACATGATTCTCACAGAGGATTCTCAAACATGAAAAAAAAAAGTACATCTCCCTTTTTTCCAGAGCTCCACATTCTCAATTCTGTGGTAGTATTTCTCTTGCAACCTGTGTCTCTAAATTTCCTCCCCATTGCATCTCCACAATGTAAATGATGCCAGTGTCTACATTCAGATTCCAACCACTAAAGCAATTCAGTGGAGACAGATCTGTAAGCAGATAAGAAGCAGCAGCAGAATCGGTAAAAATACGTAAGGCCATCAGCCTGGAGGCCTCTCGTCTTTCCTCATTTCTGTGC
This sequence comes from Nannospalax galili, assembly GCF_000622305.1. Lineage (NCBI taxonomy): Eukaryota > Metazoa > Chordata > Mammalia > Rodentia > Spalacidae > Nannospalax > Nannospalax galili. The sequence continues at coordinate 3,649,287 of NW_008338996.1, read as the reverse complement.
ACACCCCCGCTTGGCTGTTTTCCCATGCTACAGATAGTCCCATATATGTGTCTAACACTTTGTACCCTGAAGAGGGCATATCATTCCCAGTTCTCACTGGAGCCTAACACCATCACCCTGACAATGAATTGAGATTCAAGGTTAGTCTGAGATATAATCTTGACTCTTCTGTATATGAGAATAAGTGAGATGGGACTGTTTCCTTCACCTTCCCAATCACACCTACTGCACAGGACTGCTGTAAGGATTACATGAATTTTTATGTGAAGCCTAACTCCAAACTTAGCTGGCATTAAGGGTTCGACAGAGCTCAGCTCATGTTATCCATGCAAAGGGATTGCAGGTCTATTTTATAGACATAGCCACAGAAGCTCAGAGGCAGGAGGATAGACTCAAATTCATATGACTAGTGAGCAGTGAAGTCTCCTGACCTGCTGACATTATCTATCAAGCCAGAGTCAAGAAAACCTGTCTTGGGGCTGCATGTGCTGTGGTGATGTTGATGGTGATGATGGTGCTGGTAGTTCATGAGACTGGAAACAGAAGCCCATTTGCACAGTACTCCCTGTGGTGGGAAGCATTAGCAACCCATCTGTTCTGCCATTTCTACTGATGACTCACAATCACCAAGCCATAAACACCGGAGTCAGCAGGGAGGCAGTGCAGCCTAAGGTTGAAGAGCATGGATGCTGCTAGCTCAAGTAGAGCTGAATTCAGGAAGGAAAAATAAAGTCTCTTCTGGAACCAGGAACAAGCCATTCCACCTCTGGAGTCCTCAGTATCTTCTTCTAAAATTAGTATAACAAAGCTCATCTCATGTGTCTGGCATGAGGATTCCTGAGATAACATATTCAAAGTGCTGAGAAAATTCTGGCATACAGCACTTATGAAAAAGGTAATAATAAAAAGAACTCATATCCCAGAATAAGCTCTTCCTTTGAAGGTATTGAGACATTCTCTGGGACGTCTCTATCACTCTGGGGTCTGAGAGAAACCATTTTGCTATATCCATTTGAAAATGGATACTGTTGAAATGACTGCCTGGCTCACTTGGCTTTAAATGAGTTGCTTATCAGCTGAGAGAAAAATAGTGGAGTAATTAGCTTCAACCTGTTAAATCCACAGAAGCATCCCCCACCTGCCAATAAAACCTCCCTCACAACACCCAAGGCGTTCTGCTGTAACTGCCTCCTTGTGAGTTACCCCTCTGACCTACAAGTTTGGCAGGAGGGGCCTTCCTTCCCCTACACCTAGCATGCAGCTTAGCTAGCTCTATGTTTGCTGAACGAATGTTTGCAGAATGAATGAAAAAAGAATATTAATATTTTCTTCTTAGATTTTATTAACGAAAAAAGAAAAAAGAAAGAAAGAAAAACAAACTTCTCCCACTCGCCTCAGGACCACAGTATTGGTTTTCCCAATACCGTCCTCCCACACAGCCCCAAGGCTCTGCTTCGTGAGACCAATCCTATTACAGGCTGGAGAACAGCAGCAGGTCCAGGCTTCAGGAAACCCGGCAGGAATGATAAAGAGCCTTGTGGCTCCACCTCTCAAACATTGACTGAATATTGAGGTATGAGTCATCTGATATTTTGTGAGCTGCAGGGGCCCTCCATGCGGCTCAGAATGCGTGGTTACATCTGACAAGAGCATCATTTCAAAATACCTCTTTCAAAAGGCCCACACTTGCCCCTGTCACTCCCTCTCCAAGTAACAGGACAGTACCCCATTTAGAGCTCCTCTGTTCCCATCTGCGAGGCATTCTATAACCCCGTAGAGCGCCCCCTTTCTCGTGTCTCATCTTTGGGACCCTTTGTCGGGCCCACAGCCCCCACTCCTTGAATCAATGCTTCATTGTGGCTGAACTCTCAGAATCCTCAGTGGGGGAAATAAAAGGATGAAAGTTCCTGGTGATACTGCAACAAGCAAGGAGGCTTGTGGGAAATTAGGATTCCAGCCTTGTCAGGCAGGAGGGATTGGGGACAGAGGCCCTCTGAGATGCATTAGCAGGCTGCGTGGCACCTGCGACTCCTGAGCTCCAAATAATCGTGAGGTTGTGGGTTTTATCAAAGGAGGCATTAATGATACAGCAAGAGGACCCAGAGGGGAGGTGGTGTGAAGGAGGGGGTGTAAGCAGCGTAAGGCCTAGGAAACAGAAAGAGGAAACAGAGGGGAAAGGTGGGGAATGGGGAAGGATGACAGAAGGGAGAAAGGAACATCCTGTTGGAAATGATGGGCCCAAGATGGGGGAGATAGCAGAAAGATTACTCAGAGCCACTAGATGGTGCTTCTAAGCAGAAGGGTTTCATAGGAGCCACTGGACAGAATGTTATGGTGTATAATCAGTTGGGGCAAGATAAAAGCAGAGGTGTTCAGCTGAAGTCCATTATAAGTATCTACAGATTCAAGGAATGTGGACATTGGATGGGCCGTGGGGTGGGGCACGAACTTCTCCTTTTCTACAAAGGCAGGAGGATCAGAGAGGGAGAAGTGCCATCAGTGACTTCTGATTCCCCAGGTCAGTGAACATCCTTTGTTTTTAAATATTTCATTTTGAGAAGAATAAAAACTGAAAAATAAGCTCATTCCCTTTTGTGTTTGTGTTTTCCTTCTTAAATACAAGGCACTTCTGGTGTGAAATCAGCCTCAATCGGAATGATCTCTACCCACTCTGTCTCCTTCCAGGGATCTGAGTAGTAAAGATTCCAATGGGAGTGGTACCCTAAACCAGCAGAGGGATTCTGTGCCTTAGAACTATTGGGCACCCAGTGTGTAGCATGCTGATGCTGAGGGCTCTTCATCGGTACTGTCACCCTGAGTGGCACATATCATCGTCAGAGTGTGACAGAAGATAGTGAGAACCTGAGAGCTGAGGAAGCTTATCTGACATCAGAAAGTTACTTCCCATTCAGTGCCAACCTCTCTACCTCTGGCATGGAGCACAGAGTGAAATCACAACAATTAGGCAAACAGGAAGGGGGAAGCAAGTCATAAGAAGAGAAAGAAATTGAAAAAATGTAAAAATATAGAAAATTTGAACATGTTAAAAACCTATTATCACATTTCTTGCTTCCTCTGGACCTGCCAGGGTCCCTCTCCTCCATTCACAGATAATTGGGGCTCTTTGACGAGTGTGCAGGGAGAAGCTAGGAACCAGGGTTAGGAGGGACTGTGATCTATAAATACCATTTTCCCAGGCTAGTCAATGACAGCCTCTTCAACCTTGACGACAGGGAAACGGCTTAATAGGCCAGCTCCTGATGGGAGGGTCTTGCAATGCTCACACAGCCCCACTGTTGTGCAGTCAGTGTGAGGCAACATTGGAACCATGTTTTAAAATGTCTTTCTTAATCCGTAGGGAACCATCCACAGCAACTTCTATTTGCAGTCAAATCAGTATCTTTCTGTTCGATGAGATTTCGATTTATTTTGATGGAACCTGAGAGGAAGGAAGGGAGTAAGGGAGAAGGAAGGAGAGGATGAAGGAAGGGAGAGAGGGAGGGAGAGAG
>NW_008338996.1:3633567-3645732 GCF_000622305.1 Nannospalax galili | reverse complement strand
GGAGGGAGGGAAGGCAAGAGAGGGGGGAAAGGAATGGAAAAAGGGAAGTAAGGAGGAAAGGAGAGAGAAGAAGAGACCAGGAAGCTACATGTTCACTTCCAAACAGGAAAAATCCAGTGCCTGTTTTATTAGTGCACCCACAGCAGCTTCAGAAACACAGGACTCTTTTAGGGAACTCTTGGCAAATGTACATCCCATCTCCCTCACGTTTAGACTACAACACCACTAACACTTAGTTGGTGAGATGGACAATCAATACTTTACAGTGCTTTGCTACATCAGTTACCTCTTCACCACCCTATCACAGCCACAAGATAGGGCTTGCTTCTGATTTCCCTATCGTTGATGAGGGTGTTGAAGCCAGACTAGGACTGTCATTCACCCATAGTCACATAGCACGGACATGGCCAACCAGAGTCCAAGGTTTCTAAATGCAATCTCAGCACTCCCTGTATGATACATGGCTTATTCTCTATACCCTCTATACCCCAGAGTGGAGATAAACTAGGTTCAGGGCCTCAGAGACCCCCCAGCTGCTTCCCTGTAGGCTCTGTCTTTGCCTCAGCTGGATGTTCTGGCAACCAGACAGGTCTCCCTATGACACAGTATGGGTTGCTTGTCATTTGGAGGACAGAGGCTCTGCCACCCAGGGCTTCCCATCCGCACTTTCAAAGACTCATAGCTCCTTTGCAGAACCATCCGGCTGGGAGCCCTGGCTGGGATTCCTAATTCAAGCAACCTCCCTGCTGATTTTAATTGGAGGTTTTGCCTAAGCTGAGAATGTGGTGCCTGGCCTGTGGCATTTTAGGGAAGATCATACAAATCTAGTGCCAAGGGGATTGGGAGGGGGGCAGATCTAGGCTAAAGTAGAAAATCACAATGCATAGCGCCTATTTGCTTAATGGGGGCATGTTTATAAAATTGGGCAGGAAATGAAAAAAGGAGTGGGATTCCGAATTATTCTTTTATTTACATTCCGGGTCTCTTCCTAGGTGTTTCTTTGACAGTGTAACAGATAGTTGGTAAGTCTGCATGACTCCACGAAGTGTGTACTTTGTAGAAGACAGGCTACACCTGGGAGACTGTTAGTTGTTCCTACATGTCTCATCACACACTGTTCTTTTGTTGTGCCCTGTGGTATGTGTGTGTGTGTGTGTGTGTGTGTGTGTGTGTAACCATGCCAAAAGGAATGGGACTAATCAAACATAAATGTGTCCAAGGTTGTCAGATGTTCAGAGTTCTGGTTTATGGCTGTTCCAGTTTGAATCAGAACTAGCCATCAGGCTCACTCTGCTCCTCATTTTTCCTGGACAAATATTTACCTTTTAATCATTCCCCTCTTTGAATTCCTTCCAGGCCTTAATAGCTTATTTCTCCTTCTCAGTTTTTCACATGATGTCAGAGCCTCACTGAGTGTCTCATAACAATGAAGAAGAAAAGACCAAAAAGAGGCTTTTACAGTCTCCTGCCCTGCTGGGGATATTTTCTACTTTGGAACTGTGGAGTGAAGGCAATAAGTTTACTTGCAGGGGGCAGGGCTGATGCTGGAAGGAGGGATACAGAGAGTAGCAAAGTTAAAAATCCAACAGGGTCTTTCAAATTAGGTTGTCAGGAGCTTAATTGGGGAGGATTATGAAACAATTTTTGCAATTACACTGTTCTGTGTCTGGAAGGAAGTGACAGCCGTGTCAGCTGTATATTCAAATTCAGAGTTTTGCTTTGGGCCATGGAAGTACTGAAGACAGATATGGAAGGAGCCAGAAGCCTCTCAGGGATAGAAGAAAGGCTATGAGCAGCAAGTGCTCCCAGGTAGAGGCTGTCAGAGTAGGTTATTTTTCCTGGGCAGTAGATAGGCTAGAGAACAGAAGCTTCAGGCCAAGAGATTCCAGAAGTGAGATGGGGCAAACCAGACTAGTGGCCCTTAACCTTGAAATGAGACGATGGTCATGTCAATCAACGCTCTGGATGATCGTAGGATGAAATAAGATAGACAAGTACTATTCCCTGCACTACCGCTGTTTGACCTTGGGTATCTGACCTTGAGTCATTTGAATTCTTTTACTCTCAGTCTTCTTTTTTGTCTTTGTGTGTGTGTGTGTGTGTGTGTGTGTGTGTGTGTGTGTGTGTGTATGTGCACCTGCGTGCAGTGCATGTGCAAGCCAGAGGCCGACCTTGAGCGTATCTCCTCAGGAGTCGTCCATCTTGCTTTTTAAGACAAGGTCTTACACTGGGATCTGGAGCTTGCTGAATAGGCTAGGCTGGCTGTCCAGTGAGCTCCAGGATCTGTCTCTCTCCAACTCTGCTGTACTGGCATTACAGGCCTGCATGCACACACAGCCCATTTTTTTTAAAATGTGGGAGTTGGTGGGAGAATTCAGTTCCTATGCTTACCTGGCAAATACTTTACTACCTGAACTAGCTCTCCAGCTCCTGACTCTCAGCTTTGTTATCTGCCAGATGAGGAAGGCAATACGTACCTTGCACTTGGTTTTAAGAGCTGACATTGAATGTGCAAAGCTCCTGAGAATTTCAGGTACAAGTTATGACTGACTGTTAACTATTATCATTATCGAGGGCAAAGAATAACCATGTTTTATAAATGTCTCTGGTGAAAATCTTCCTCTAGGTTACTAGACCAGCCCAGTTGATTATAGCCTAATATTCTGGTTTCACTGGGTGCTCATTCTTCACATTTCTAATGATTGTTGTCTTGAGAATACTGACACAGGGAAGAGCTTTGGAATCAGGAAAAAGTAGGGAGTACAGAATCCTAGATCTGCTACTCATTGTTTAACCTTGAACTAATTGCTTGTCCTTTCTAAGTTTCCATTGTCTGAAGTACAGAATGGAACAGCAGCCTATTTCTTGTAAGGCTATTCTGAAGCTCAGCTAAAGATAACGTATATGAAGCTTCAAACACACAGTAGGGGCACAGTGTCTCTATGAAAACAACTACTGTGTTCCCCTTGATCTCACATGGTAAATGGTTCCTTTGAAATTAGTTCTTATAGATATAAACTGTACAAAGAAAGAAAAAATAACAAACGCTGATGGGTCAGTTACCTATTACTATTTAACAAAGGAATTTTGATAGCAACCTCTTCTATCACCAATTCAAAACAGACAATTGCAGATCTGTTAAAAGTAAACAACAGCATTGACTAAATAACTCATTGCAAAAAAAGAAATATGCATGGAAGTATCTTCATAGCATTAGAGTAGAGAAATATTTCTTTAGCATATCATAAGGGGAAAATGTGGGTTAACAGAAATAAGGTAAAATTAAAATGTAGAAATATGATGATGGCAATCCTTAGAAATAGTGTATTCTGATAGCAATATCAAAAATATTATGAAGAGCAGAAACAAATGAAGAAAAAAATGTTTGCAATATCACTAGTCAACAAAAGACTGTGTTTATAATAGAAGCCATGGTCAGAATGCTTGTACCCCCCCCACAAATCTATCACAAGAAATCACAGTCTTAAAAGAGATGGCATTAGGAAGTGGGGTCTTTATGAGGGGATGAGGCCATGAGCCCTCATTAATGGAATTAGTGTTCTTCTACATGAAGCCAAAAAGAGACCTATGGCCCTTCCAACATGAGAAGGCACAGTTATAAGGATCAGAAAGCCATCCTCAGACACCATATGTGTGGATGCCTTGATCTTGGAATTCCCAGCACAAGGAGAAATAAATTCCTTTTGCTTATAAGCTATCCAGCATATGGTATCTTGTTATAGCACACTGAATAGATTAAGACAATACATAAAGTACTGTAAATCAGTAAGAAAAAAGTCATTGGCATAGGCAAATGATAGAAGCAGACAGTTCATTTTATAAAGGGGGTTATTTAAAAGGCAAATAAGCATGTAAAACCCTACTTTTGTTCATCATCAAGACAATATAAGTTAAAATTTCAGACACACTACTGCAGCATAATGACTCCGATAAAATTAAAATCTACGAAAAACAAGAGAAAGTGCTAAATACTGGCAAAGACGCAGGAGAACTGCAACTTCCCTAAGCTGGGGGCGGAAGTGAATTTGCTTCAGCACATATGAGAGAGCCAATGTGTATACTGATGTATACAGAAAACGGAATGCATTTATGCACTCCGTCCCAGCAATGACACCCTTAGTATGTACACAACAAAAACATGCAAGTGCACTGCAAGGTGTGTGCAGGATTGCTGAGGTATTCATCATAATTCCAACCTGAGACCATGCAAATGCACATCAGAGGCAGAGCAGATGTTTGAACACTGGAATCTGCTGAGGCATGAATGAACCACAGCTGGACAGAGCACTGAGGGGCAATCTCAGAGCTACACCAGTGAAATCTCCACAGTATGGTAGTCTAATAGGAACTGCATAATGACCAAACTAGTTGACATGCCAAGGTGGATGGGGGAATGTCATGGGCTCCACCTCAAGGTCCAGAGCTATAGGTAGCAACAGATGCTGAGTGAGAGAGAATCACTTCTCTCCAGGAACGAGCTCCCTGAGAGATTATCTAACTCTGAGTGGACAGCTCTAAACACAGGTACACATGAGCACCATTAAATGGACTCAATGCATTATATAAACATGTGTGTATGTGTGTGTGGTGTGTCTGTGTGTGTATAAATGTGTATGTAACAATAATAATCAAAAGAGAGGGAAATTTTGAGAGGGAGTGGGGGTATACATGGGAGAAGTTGCAGGGGAACTGGGAAGAATAGAAATAATGCAAATACTTATATATGAAATTCTCACGAAAAGGAAAAATAAGACAGATTAAGAGTTTAGGCTATTGTTAAAAGGCAGAATTGGGGCCAGTGAGATGACTCAGAGGGTAAAAGAGCTGTCCACTAAGGCTGGCAACCTCAGTTCAATCCCTGGGGCCCATATGGTGGAAGGAGAGATCTGATTCCTCCAACTTGTCTACTGACCTTCACAGGTGTACCTTGGCAGACATACACATACACATTTACATATGCATAAATTAGTGAATAAACAATGTAGTTTTTTAAAAAGGCAGAATGGGACTATGGGGAACATAACCAGAATAAGACAGTGTTCAGGTTGGGGTATCTAAGTGCAAGTAAGACCCATCTTTGTAAAATACATTCATAAATTTTTAAAATTTATGTGTGTGTGAGAAAGAGAGAGAGAGAGAGAGAGAGAGAGAGAGAGAGATACCATGTGTGTATGTGTGTGCACACACCACATGTGTGTCACTGCCCTTGGATGCCATAAGATGCATCATACACCATGTTGCTGGAGATACACACTATTGTAAGTCACCTGACATGGTTCTTGGGGACTGAACTCAGGTCCTAGGATTAGAAACAAGTGTTCTTAACCCCTGAGCCTTCTCTCTAGCCTCAAGGCCCTATTTCTTGATCCTGGTGGATATTTACATATGTGAATTCAGTTTGTGAAAATTTTATCTTGCTATACATTTACAAGATATTCCCTTTCTGTACAGATGCAATATTTCAACAAGACATTTGCAAAATAAGCCCTTTAAATTACCAGAATAATAGCATTAAGGTAGCAACACATGACAGTTTTATATCACCTTCAAATTTTCTGAGGTTTCTTGTTTTTTAATTCCTTAGCTTTGATCTTTACAATTTTTCTGTATCCGTTGCTAGGTAAAGAGCATACTATAAATGTCATTTTAAGATTATGAAAAACTGAGGCTCTGAAAAGGATGCCCTAATGGCCACTAGTGATTCGTCATGACACTGGGATTATAACTCAGCCACGTGTGACTGTGCAGGCTGGATACGAAGACTGAAGTTAGGAAGAAGCAATGGAGAAGATCTCTGAAAGACGAATTTTTTAAAATAAAGAGCCATCAACAATAGTTGTAAGAACATAGTTCTATTTCTGACTCAGTCCCCTGAGCCTCCAGATTCTATTTCAAATAGAAAGCAACTTCTGAGCCTCGTGTGTGTGTGTGTGTGTGTGTGTGTGTGTGTGTGTGTGTGTGTAGAGCAAAAACTAAAAACAACATAAAAGAACCAAGATACTTATTTTCTTGCCTTACGTCAGGGAAGTGAGTCAACTGCCCTCCTTTGTACAAATGCAGAATGGCAAACATGAATAGAAATGGAAGCATCCCTCCCAATGCTGGCCTTGATAAATCCTGCACAGTACTGAGTGTGAGGCTCAGGCTCAGGCATGAATCTCCCTGCCCCTCATCTGAATATGTGCTCCCTTGGGTTACCACACTGTTCGGATTCATTGCCATCCTTTTGCTTCATAAATAGAAAAGAAATGCCAAAAACATTTCTAGCTAAAAGCTTCATTGCTACATAGTTGGGAAGAAATCCTAAGGCTCCGATGACTGACAGACAGCTGCCCCAGGCAATGCTGGTTTTATTTGTGGACTTAAACCATTTATTTAATAAGACAGTTTATTACACATGCAGAATAAGTCATTGTCACACAAACCACCACGTTCAACACACACACACATACACACACACACACACACACACACACGTAAATCATTAGTCTGGATCTATCAAAGTAGCAGTTTATTGGGGATACGGGAGCTGCTGATGGGTCTATAGTGACAGAATTTCAGCATCGCAGAACTAAGTGATGCTTGGGCAAGGTTTGGTCCATGCACATGCAAGATATGGGAAACTGAAACTAGAGGCATTAAGTGACTTGCCTGGGCTCACATGAATTATACCTGGAAGTTCACAACTCTAATTTTCCCCTTAAGAAAAGATCTGCACATTGTCCAAAATTACATTGCTAATTTCCTAGACTTCTCCAAAGAAACCGACATTTCATCTAGACAACTGAATTTTGAAGAAAAGAAATAATTCCTCTTTCAGGAGATTGCTACATACTGACCCTGAACTGACATTAAAAAGTACAGAAAATATGAACTAGTGCTATGAGGTCCTCGTTAGAATAGGAGTTCAGGGAGGTCAGGTGACCCATGGAGTTTAAGCTCAAGAACATCTTACAGGGGAACCAGTGGTTAATTTCCTTGATACTTCTCCAATTATAGCATACAAATGGGATTGTTATGAACTGGAATCCTCAACAGCTTGCAACACCTTTCCCTGCTGTGGGGAAAGAAGACATAAACATATACTCACCAGATAGTTCAGTCATAGAGTATGGAATCATCCCTTTCAACTACCTTCCAAGAAAACCTATCAAAGGTAAGCAGTATAACGATAACAAACAAAACAAAAACAACATGTACCTGGAGAGGAGCTTGTAGCAATTGGTTCAAACATTAAGATAAACTCATTAACAATAATCATGGGTAACATAGTTCCATTGGCTGGTTTTGCTTTACCAAAGATTTTTTCACAGGTCTGTAAACAGTATGCTCCCATTGCTAGTAAAATGGGTTGCACTAGAAAAGTAAACAAATGAAAAACCCACTCAATTTGTATACCTCCCATAGAGATATTTACATTTTTTAATGTCCATAGATCCTACAACCATTTTAACCAATAAAATAAGACAGAATGCTTATTTTATAGACATTCATTTATACATTTATAAACATCCAGAACAGAAACAGCTAACAGCTTCTACCTCATGTCTCTTGGGAAAATCCCTCATGGTTCTCAGAGACTCCTTGTATTCATCCTAGCCATGCTCTTCAAGGACCACATGGAGAGGCCCTAAACGGGAATAAGTTGGCCAGTGGAACACAGCCTTCTGGCTGTCTCCGCTTAAGTACAACACATGTGAGTGGTGCCTTCTTGGAGCCTGCAGTACAGCTCAACGCAAGCTGAACCCCAATGAGGAACTGAAGTCCACTGCATACGGAATAGAATTGCTTTTCCAATCGCAGTGTGAATTTCTAATCCATAAATAATGAGGACAGACAGCAATTGTTTTAAACCCCTAAATGCAGATCATCTGTTATAAATAAATATTCTGGACACTTTATGTATACCGTGAGCTCTAAAGAAAATTTAGGATATCCTTTCCCTGTTCTATTTTGACCAGGCTGTGCTCCTATAAAAGGGAGAATTCTAAAAATGCTTCCTTCCTCTCCAGCTTTCCAGAATCGAATCTCCTAGCACTGTAACCATGTGTTCTTTTGTATAAATGTGACCTAAAGGTAGGGAAATGACCTGGGTGAACCTGAGCTCATCAACTGTGTTGCTTTAAGAGAGAGTTTTCTCAAACTCACACCTTTGAAAGGGGAGGGACAATGTGCAATAGTCAACTAGAAGTTTGGAGTGACTCCCAGCTAGCGAGCAGCAAGGAAATGAAGGCCTCAGTCTTATAACTGCAGATATCAGGTGGAACTTAGAAGTGCATTCTTCCCTCATGGGTTATGGCACGTAAGAGCCTAGTCTGACCAACACCTTGATTTATATCTCTGAAGCATAAGCAAATCTAGTTAATCATACCCAAACTCTTACCCATGAACACTGTAAGCTACTATACCTTTCATCTTAGCCTCTATGAGTGATAATTCATCACACAGCAATACAAAACCAATCCAGTTACTCTAGGCAGGGCATTTCTGCATTCTGTGTTGCTTTTTAATCTGTAATAAAATGATGGAATTAGATTAAATGATCTTTTTAAGTTCCCTTCCAGGAACGACATACTATTTTATAATTGAGGCTATTTAGTCTCCCAGAGTCCTGGGTTTTCAAGGTACAACATGGGTACTAATAAGTTTGCTAAATTTCATCTTTGTGTTTCAGCACCTCAACTGTATTTGTATAATGTCTATAATGTCCAGAACCTAGTACTCACTGAGTATCACTTGAATGAAGGATGGATTGCAGACTAAATGAAGATTCACTGTAAATATTAATGTAAGTAGTCTTTGACAACTACAGTTGATTATGCCCATGTAAGATGGCGGTTGTAGAAGAATTTTTTTGTAATCGTGAGCAAGGCGCTAATTTAAGTGAGCTTTTGTTTTCTCACCTATAAATGGGGAGGCTAATTCTTGCTCTTGTTTTAACACAGGTAGAGGAACAGATAAGATCCTGACGGTAAAATACCTTTACAAACCTTAAAAAGCCTATATTGAAGGGCTTTGTCTTAGGAATTGTTTACTTTTCAAGAATAGGAATGCCCCTAAACCAAATGGGGTAAATTTATTCCCTAATTATGTCAGAGATGGAGCATCTTCCTGCTGTTACTTTGGCAGCTGCTGGTTAGCAGTCATGCCACCTCTCAGTGGGCATGCTACCTGCAGGGATACAAAGCCATTAGCATCTGCTTAGGCAGAAGATATTTGGAACTCTACTCCAGAAAGGCTATCAGGAGAATATGGATCTCTACTGACAAGGAAGGAAATGACCAATGTGACAGTATGCCCAACAGGCTGGGTCATGGCTTCTCACCTGGGTGCTATTCTTTCCTCCGTGGCTGTGTTCTGAGCAACATCATCTCCAAAAATTTTCAAGAAGAAAGGTTCTCTGGCCAGATACATTTTGGAAACACCCAAATCTTAGCCCTTCTCTATTGAGCTGCTTTTAGAAAATCCAATATTCTATTAACTTAGTCAATCACCGATACCGTTTCCTTTGTTTCTCCTTCTCTTTTACAACATCCTGAGGGTTTACTTAGGCAAACTCATTTTTGCTTTGCTCCTAACAAGCATGCCCACTGGAGTGCAACACTCTGCATAGTAGTGAGGTTTGTGGTTTATGGGATCTCTAGTCCAACCATAGCAACTCGGGATCTAAGAGCCACCCCAGATCTACTAAATCAGAAACCCTGGTGGGCTCAATGTTGAAACAGCCCTGCAGGAGAGTGTGGCACCCACTGCAGTCTCATCAGTGGCAGGACTTATGTTCATACATGAAAAGAATACAAATCCTTTTATGCCCATAAGACAGTCTGTTGATTTTCTACAATTGTCTTTCAAATGACTGCCAGGGTGTTTGACTAAGCTGCAAGAACCCTTCTATTTCTCTCACCCAATGATTAAGATTAAGACTTGACATCCAAGTATTGGATTCCCATGCAGTCTCATACCAACACACTGATCCAACCCTGCTCAATAACAGTAAGGGCAATTGCACTACTTGTTAGCATTTATGGACCATTTCCTTCATGTTATGAGTATCCTATGTAACCGGTATCATCTTCACAATGGCCCTGTGGAGGAGTTGCTGCTATTATCCTTGTTCTACAGAGGAGACTAGGTAGGGCCAGAGGATAAACAGCTCACAGCTCACCAGGAGTTAACACCAAATTTTTTCCAAAGTCCATGTAGTGACTTAATCTCAATTTTTACCTTTTACTTGATTTCTGATTTCCCATTTATATCTGGATGAAATTACTCAATTCTTTGTAATGATATGCCATTCCTTTAAATGGAAGATCATCCCCATCCCTGCATATTCAAATCATTGTCATCCCTCAACTCTCATTTCCAAAGCTCATCATGTCTCAAACACACTACCTGCTGCTAGGATGTACTGGCCAAAATCAAAACACAAAAATTAGAAAAAAAAAAAAAAAAAACACCAGAGTCTCGGCCCTCACAGAATTTATGGTCATATCACTGAAGTCTGTGATTAAATGTACAAATGCAAATAAGACAATGTTAGAAAAAATGGTAAGCAAGAGGCAGTAAAAGCATTCACTGGAACAGTGCAAATAGCCTGGGGCATCCCTTGAAAGTTAGGAAGCTGGGGAGCTGGCTTAGTCGGTAAAATGTTTGCAGAGCAATCATGAGTACTTGAGTTTGGATTCTCCAGAACCCACATTAAAAAGTCAGGTGTGGCAGTGCATGCCTGTAATCCTAGCACTGTGGAGGCAGAGAACTTGCTGACCAGCCAGCTTTGCCAAATCAGTGGGCTCCAGGTTCAACGAGAGACCCTGTCTCCAATAAATAAGGTGAGCAGTAATAAAGGAATATATGTGATATTAACCTTTAGTCCCCAGAAATGCTTGTACATATGTGCATGCACTCCATACACATGTACACACACACACACACACATGTACACACACACACACACACACACACACACTAAAGGAAACAAACAACAAAACAATCTGAAATTCAAAGAATGACCGCAGTAATCTATGCAAAAAGGGCATGCCAGTGTCTATAAATAGGATATAGTTCCTTCTCTTCTCTTGCACACATGCCATCACTGGTAATAAAACTCTGTAATATGGGAAGCATGGTGTGCTGGATAGCTTTAGTTATCAACTTGACACACCTGGGTAGAGTGCGTCTCAACTGGGGAATTGCCTCCATTGGATTGGCCTGTGGCCACGACTATGGGCATTTTCTTGAGTAATGTTGGACGCCCAGCCCATTGAGGGCAGTGCCATCCCTGGGCAGGTTGTCCTGTGTTGTATAAGAAAACAGGTTGAACATAGGCCAGGGGAGCAAGCCAGTAAGCAGTGCTCCTCCATGGCCTGTCCTTCAGCTCCTGACTCAAGGTTCCTACTCTGAGTTCCTACCTTGGGCTCCCTCAGTGATGAACAGTGACATGGAAGAAGTAAGCCAAATAAACCCTTTCCTCCCCAAGTTGGTATTGGTCAGAGTGTTTTGTCACAGCAATTGAAGGCAAGCTAGGACACTTGGTGTAACTTCATTCACAGGGCTGATATAAGGACCTCATGAGTCAATGAGTCAATCCATCCACATAGCAACTAGTCAGTATGTATCAATCATGATTGACATTAATTTTTCCTACTACATGATCTTGAAAACATTACTTCTCTCACGATGGCAAGTTACTAAGAATAAGAGTCTCTACCTCCGGGAGGATAAATCCTTACAACTGACCTACGTGTAAGTGCCAGAAAATTGACCCTCTGCCTTCCAATAGATAAACATCATAGAGGATGCCCACAGCACTGAGCATTCTTAGTTGGTTTGGCTCCTCCAAACCCAAACACGTCTGTTCCCAACAAGCAAGCACACTTGTGGTTTGTGGTTCTGATACCTATTTATGTCAGTTGTACCCATTTATATGCCACACCATGGAAATAAGTGTGAAATAAATCAGTAATATGTGAGATGCTTTCTTTCCCTGTGAAAACGCATTAAAAAAAAACTGCAGCAAATTCTATAAAGGCCAGTTACTAAGACTAATGACCATTAATTTAAATAAAGAAAAAATGAGCAGAGAAAGGTTTATAGAGTCCAAAAGAATCTAGAAACATTTATTTAGATTTTTCTTCAGAGTCTAAA
>NW_008338996.1:3596190-3632989 GCF_000622305.1 Nannospalax galili | reverse complement strand
TGTATGTGTATTTCTTTCCCTGTGAAAACGCATTAAAAAAAAACTGCAGCAAATTCTATAAAGGCCAGTTACTAAGACTAATGACCATTAATTTAAATAAAGAAAAAATGAGCAGAGAAAGGTTTATAGAGTCCAAAAGAATCTAGAAACATTTATTTAGATTTTTCTTCAGAGTCTAAACTGAATAATCCAAAGTGAGAAATACTGTATAACTATGAGTGGAGTTTGTGCAAGAATACCTTAGAATGTCAAAAGAAATACACATACACTGAAAGGATTTGGCTCTATATCAGAAGGCTGGCGAGGAATATACATTTATGTATCTTAAATGAAATGAAAATGGTTCGTCATGTGTAGCACATATACATTGTAGCACACGTCTACATCATGTACAGGCTTCTTCTCTGACTTACTTTTCCAATTAACTAATGGACGATTGGATTTTTACCTTATCTGGTTAGAAGCCTTGCTATTTTATTTTTTTAACATGTGCTAAAGATGGCATACATGTTCTGTTGCTGACTTTCCTAAGCCAGGCTTTATTTTTATACTCATCACCCCAAAGTGAAGGTTGGAATTCTGAGCCAAGTTTACATTGAAAGTAAATGGCAGTCATATATCTTGGCCTTTCAGACTCCAGAATCTCCAGTGCTAAGAACCACCATTTCAGTTTACTCTCAAATACTGGGTTATATTTTGCTAGGCTCACATTTTTAACTAATACAACAGCAACACCCACATTTTAGAAGCGGAATTTGCAATCCTCATCAACTCTCCAGGGTCTACTGTTGCTCTGTTCTTGATTACATTCATTTTACAACTGTACATGTCTTTACTGGTTATGGAGACTTATCACATAATTTGAGCAGACACTGACTCTGTGGGGTAGCCCTTCTTATCCTGACTATAGAGACAAGAAAACGAAGGACCCAGGTAAGTTTAGAGACTTTCAAAGGTCACACACCTATTAAGTGGCAGAGCTCAGACTGTCAGTCTAATAAACTGAAAACTAACTTGAGTTCAATAAAATGTAAGAAACTAAAGCCCTGTGTCCCACTGCAGGAGTCTATGGAGATTTCGTCCAGAGGCAAGTAAGTGCAGGGTTCAGAGGGAAGAATAAAAACCAGCGTGGATACAGAGGGTCAGTGGGACTGAGATAACGATTATCGTGGTGGCCAGAATCCTTCCACAGACACCAATTAAGCACTGAATGGAGTGGGAAATATGTTAAAAGCTGACAAGGGTTCAGAAGCTACGGCCCCAGGATTGGAGCCCGAGGCTGATGCCTACAAGAGATTTTTCTCTTCAACAGCGTATAATTAAGTTGTACTTGGTTATGACCTGCACTGCCAGGTCAAGGCCATGTGGATTTGAGGAGTAAAAATAAATCAAAGGCCAGAAGTCATTGGAAAATGCTAATAATTATACTGCCTGCCCTCAGTAAATCTTCTCCATGGATCTCCTTTACCTCACAGTATTATCATCTCTAAAAATCAGGTGACAGCAGGATATCATTCACGCCAACATCAAATACCTGCCCTCGCTAAGAATGGCTCTTCACTTTGCTAAACTTAATAGGCTCTTATGTCTGTTTAGTCTCTTTAATATATTATTTATTTTTTCTTTTTCTTCCTCTTCATCATTCTTCTTCCTCCTGCTCCTCTCCTCCTCCTCCTCATCCTCCCCCTCTTCTTCCTTCCCCTACTTCTCACATCCTCTTCCTCCTCTCCCTCTACTTCTTCCTCCTCCCCCTCCTCCTCCCTCCCTCTTCCTCCTCCCTCCCTCCTCCTCCTTCCTCTCCTCCTCCTCCTCCTCCCTCTTTCACTTTTATTCCATTCAATAAGTAATTTTCCCAAAGTAATAGACTTAAGAAGAGGTACTTATGGGTTTTGGATCCAGCTCAGTTAAAAACAATATACATATGTAGTTTTGATTTTACCAATATAACACGGACTACCTGAGTGCTTGAATTTTAGGAATATTATGCTCAGAAATTCCTTGAGTGGCTTTGGACAGTAACAGATTTTGCCTTATTTCTTCATTGCTGAATGCGGAAGGAAAGACAAACTAAACCTATGGAAAATCCAGAGTTCATACTCATGGTGATGAGATTCGCTTTTATTTTTTAATGAAATTATTATTATTATTATTTTATATGTGCTTTGCCTGTATACAAGTTCACTCATGCATGCATTGCCCATAGAGGCCAGAAGAGGGCATCAAGTGCCTTGGAACTGGAGTTAACGATGGTTGTTAGCTACCATGTGGGTGCTGGGAACTGAACCTTTGATCCTCTGCAGGAGCTGAGCCATCACCCCAGCCCTGAGATTCCATATGCTTTTGGGGGCATGTTCTGGGAAGCAGAACATAATTTATTTCCCTATTTATTGTGCAGTTTTCTGAATACCTCACATGTCAGGTTCTGTGCGGAGTTTTGAGCATAAAATCATGAAGAACACTGGCAGAGATACATGTGCAGAAGCCACAGCCTCGTGCCTTGGTGAATAAGGAATGGGGTAATGGTGAAGTGGGATCTGCAATCCAAGTAGGAAGTTAGAATGCCCAGAATGCATACTGAAATAAGACCAGAGAGAGACTTTTATACGAGTAACGTGGTCCCCGAGATAGGAGGACAACTGAGCTGAGCTGAAGGGAAGGTTGGAAGTGCTGCTCTGAAGGGACAAGACGGGAACTTTCCCTGTAGGAGAAATGGCCTGAGGGAAACGTGCGGACTGCTGGCAGCAATGCATTTAGGAGTTAAATCACTGAGGCTGTAGCTGAAAAAGCAAAGGGAGAACATGAACCGTGTAAGAGATTGGTGAGGGCCAGCTTCTGGCAGACCCCCGAATTCTGTTACTTCCCCACAAAGCACTGAGTATTCACCCAGAGGCTTCAAGCAGGGCTCGAACAGGACTGAATTTGCTTTTTGCGTAAGAATTCCAATGACCTCTGGGAACACAAATTGAAAAGTGATCAGAGTAGATTTTGGGACACTTAGTTAAGAGGCCATTGTAATTTCAGGGGAAAGGAGATCTCAGTTTGAACTACAGGGTACTCATTAAATTTGACTAATTAGCATCATCTGAGAGCAGTGCTACTCAAAGATTCAATTACTGACCTTCTAACAATATTTTTGAATTGAATGATTACTCTCCGAGTGTTATTTCTCTTAGAGTTGGGAAGAACCCCCAGAGATAATTAAGCCCCATTGTTTTCAAATTATTTTACCAAAAGAAAAATCACCTTATCTTCCCAAATGAGTTTTAATTCAAATTCCCGTAAAGAAAATAGCTTGAGCTGTTCTAGTTAAAAATGAGCTACAATTGTCTACTCAAACTTCATCTTACACAAAAAGGATAACTCGAATTCACATCCCTTATTTCCTGAACACTGTCTTTAGACCCAGCCCGAGGGTAGAAAATGATACCTTAAGACCATTGCTTGTATGTTTAAGTGATTTCCAGTAACTGGCATGGAGCTGGGAGCCAAGGTGGCCGGTCAGTAAACACTCGTGATTTTGCACAAAAGCCCCATGCCTTTATGCCGCGTGTTTTCCCCTTCTTGCCCTTCCTGCCTTTCCTCTTTTCTTCCTATCTTCATTCTTCTTTCCTTTTATCAAGCTCTTGTCCCTCTTCCCTTCTTTTTCCCAACCTTCCTTCCTCCCTTTCCCTTTTACAAACAACAGGTGAATGTCAGCATGGTGACAAAGTTTTCTATCTTGGCACATAGGTAACTATCTCGGGTTGTATTGTTTCATGGCTGGGTAGACTAGCATAGTTATTATAGAGCAGATTTGGCCTCCCACCAGTTACATGATCTTTAGCAGGTCATTTACCACTCTCATTGTGCCTTCATTATACCATTCATAAAATAGGATGGGTTAGTGCTACCTGTGGACTGCTAGAATGATTGAAATAGGTAAGGTCAAAGGTCATAGGATTACTGCCTGACAGTAAATGATTAGATGTGTTAAATATTAAATGTTGTGTTGGAACTCAACTCATTCCTGTTCTCTGCCCTATGAGTTTTGTTTCAAGTTTACCCTATTTGTATAGCTGTGTCATTAAGTATTCCACTTACAAATTGTAACTTGTGCTTAGCACAATACTGGCCTTCAGAAGTCATTGTTCCCATCTTAAAGATGAGAAAACCAAGGATCAAACTGGGTGTGGTGGCACACACCTGTAATGCAAGCATTCAAGAGGCAGGCAGAAGCAGGAGGATTGCTGAAAGTTCAAGGCCAGTACAATCCATATATTGAAAGCCTGTCTCGAAAAGCATGAGGGGAGGGAGGGAGAGAAAGAGAGAGCGAGCGAGAGAGAGAGAGAGAGAGAGAGAGAGAGAGGAATCAAAAGTCTGTGCCTAGTAATAGTAGCCAAACCCCCTTAATTTTTTAACTGAAAAAATAAAAGCGTTCTTTATGAGTGAGGAAATTTGCAGGAAACTTTGTTGTAGGCCTCTGCTTCTCTTGATATTTCCAACTTTACTATCAGGGTCTAAAACCAAGACCAGCTCCCCTACAGACAAAAAAGAATCCACTAAAACATCTTCAGAACTTGAAACAGCGTCTCACACATGATGAGAGCCCAAGAAACATTCATCTGAGTGGCCTCCAATAGACATGGACTGGTACTGGTCTGATTATACTGCTCATGGTAATCACTGGACCTTGAGGAGGGACTGGTCTTTTAATTTAATTTTATTTTTCTTATCTTGGTGCTCTAAAAGTCAAGAAGATGGTAAGCTCTCAGGGAATGTTTACTCCATTATCGTGAACTGAGCCAACCTCTTCTTGTTGCTGCTAGGGAATGTGTCTACCTGGGTCTCCACTGTAACTCCAGAGCTCGATTCAAGAGGCCACAACTGGAGACTCATAATCAGGCTTACCACTGACCTTCCTGAGTCTCAGTCACTGGATCAGTCTACAGACCCTAATCATTGTTCACCACACTCACACCCATGACTTTGGTGAGCTAACCCTGCCTTGGCATCATCACACTGCAACCAGTATCCCCCAACCATCGCATTGACTGCTTAGAAAATGGCTCTTACTAATCAGCACAAGGAACTTTTCCATTCAGCCTTCCCTGGTAGTCACCAGGATAATTCTAAAGTTGCAGTTTACCTGCAGTGTGACCTTGAATAAATTAATTAAATTTCTGGCATGTCAGTTCCTTTATCTATGAAAAGGATCAAGAGCATCTACTCCCTAGTGATATCCTGAGGATCAGATGTCATCACCAACAATGCCCAGTGTCACTAGGGGAACATGATGTGGTAAGAGACTGATTTGTAAAATGTCTTTGTTATCTTGAATTGGTAATTTTGCATATGACAGCCACTGTTTTAAGTTCTCAATGTGGGTGAAAATCCTTAATCCTCTAAAGATATAGGTAATATTATCAGTTTCAGTTGCCACATGTGAAAACTGAGGTTCAAAGATATCAATAAGTTGTCCGAGCATCACTGTAAGGTGGCAAGGCTGGAATTTGAACATAGATAGTCTAATTCCATAATCATGCAGAGTCAGTTTTACTGCCTGTTACATTATTGCCTGCTCATTAGGCATTCCAGGTGTTAATGCTGTATATTGCTATTGTTATTATTGCTGGGATTAGTATTATTAGCCTTACTTGTTTTATCTGGCAAAGATACCTAGATCCAATTATATTCAATGTCTTCTATAGTACCAAATCCCACAGTGCTGTGCAGGCTGCTGTGGGGTAAAGGCATGGATGGTCTAACATTGCCGTGAATGCTACAAATTGTAAGATCAACCAGCCAGGCAAGATATGCTCATATGTGTAATTGTGGTACTACCATTATAGAAGCAACCAATCACTCCCTAAATGTATTCAGTCCTTGCTCTACAAAAGAGATCTATGCATAATACCATAAACTTCTCCAAAACCCATGATTGATGGTCTTAGACCTTGGGGGTGAATCTAAGATGGTTGTTTAGCTTAATTGATATAGCATCAAACCACTGCTAAATATGTCTATATCCATAGACAAAGTTCATTTATGGCCTCAAGGAGAGAAATATCCCCTTGCAGTAGATATTTCTCTGCAGAAACAGAGATAAATGCAAAGATCTGTGGGCTCACAAAATAATGAGAATAAAGGATGGTGAGGAGTTCGTCCCTAGACAACACATTTACACCATCACTTAAGTCTCAGGAAACATTTCAGAAGAGGAAACAGAGAATGTAAGAACCAGGGGACGGGGAGAAGGACTGAGAATATCATCTTCCAAACAAGACTCTGACATGTCAACTAAGCACTCACAGTGGCTGTGAAGTTGAGCCATCATCATAGTCAGCCATGAAGGGGGAAGGGACCTACAAAGTCCTACCCAACACTACTGATCTGCTGAAAATGGACAGATTCTGGGATGGGGAAGCACGGTAATCAGTTGTATACCTTCTGGTGAGCCCACCAGGCTTTGATGAAGAATTCCAAACTCAGGATCACAGAGATGGTCTTGATTAAACACTGAGACTCTAAACAAAATCAAGACTAGTTAATAGGGAAAGAGATGTGTAAAGAGGCACAGCTGGTATGGACATGAAGGATATGGGAACAGGGGAGGGGGACCAAAACGCATAGCACACATGTACGAAATTGTGAAAGAATGAAATTATGAATAAAAAGTAAAGACTCTTCCAGATTCCACAGACTCAAATCAGGCAAGCTTGCTGTATTCAATGCTATGGAAATGCCAAGTTAACTCCTCCTGCAAGGCCCAGTGCTTATGGAAAAGAAAGAAACACAGACATACTAATTCCAGGCTATGCCTGCTGGTCACCACTCAAGCAAGTATTTTGGGGGTTCTATCATGCATGAGATTTCTCTGATGTTCTGGGAATGCTGTAGTGGAATCATGTTCATATCCTGGTACCACATTAGGGTGTGTCAAGGGGAGCAGGAACCAAGAAGAAAGTTTCCTATGAATTGTCTCAACACCAGGAGATCTCACAATATCCAGGGCAAATAATATATAATGGAAGTGGTAATCTCTCACTGCCAAGGCGAAGTTTGAAGAAATCTTAATGCTTCCTTTGTTTTCAGGATACCATGCCTTTTCAGAGAACAGCTGCCATGCGACATGAAGCCCAGGTCACAGGGACAAGACGCGGGTAAGCACTCTGGTTGACATCCATAGCTGAGCCCCCAGCTGGCAGTCAGTGTCAACAGCCAACTCTGGAAATGAGCTACTTTAGAGGTCCACCCAGGAAAGTTCCCTAGGGACACCCACCTCAGCCCACTTGACAGGCCTCCCAGCTGTACCAAGTCAACCTACACAGTCACGAGAAGTGATAACACCATGATTTGAGTTATTGAGATTTAGGGTAGAATATTTTGCATCAATCCAAAAATATCACTTTTACAAATTCCCAGTAAGAAGTTCTAAATATCCGTAGTTGATCTCTCACTAAATTTTACAGGTAAGCAACTCTGAAATATCAATAGTGATTGATATTTATTGACCTTAGGCAAAGTATTAACCTTCCTATGCCTTAGTCGCTTTATCTGCAATACTTGCTTTATCTGCAAAATAAGATTTATAACAGTGTCTAGTTCATAAGACTATAGTGAGAAAAAATTACTGTATGTAAAACAACAAAATGCCAAACCTTTAGGTTTTAGAACATATATACTAAATGTCATCCCTCTCCTGATTGAGTTACATAGTCAAGTATTTTACTAGGTCTTTAAATTTTAAAATCTTAATCCTCATACTTAACCAGAAGGCAATTACCATTATCCAGCTTTGCAAATGAGGTACAGGTACGTACATAAAGTCCCATGTCTTATAAGTGGCAGACAGACATGATTTTGACCTATCTGTGTGCAGCTAATACTCTATGCTCTTTCCCTCTCCCATGCTGCCTCAGTGCCACCCCTCTGTGAGACAAGTAAAATTTCTTACTGGCACCTGTTGCAATAATAGCACCTGCTCAGAACACTCATCTCCTACAGAGTTCAACAAGCAGACAAATTGAAACTGAGCAATCAGTTCATTTGCAAATACAAACTTGCTCAGCTAGAGGTGACTCAAGGTTCCCGATGTTATCACCTCTGTCTGACACTGCTGCATGGCAGAAAGGTGTCCTGCCAGTGTGAGGAATGCTCATTAAAGCCTCAGATTCTGACATTAGGGAGCAGCCCACAGCCAGGCCATGGAAGTTCAGTTCCCCTGGGAAGACTTCACAGCCTCATTTCTGTGTGCACCCACCCTCTGCAGTACAGTATTCAGTACCTTCTTATATGAGCATAATTGACTGACTTGCCAATTGAGGATTCCGGGCATATTCTCCAGGTGTCTGGAGGAGGATGTTAGGATTAAGGCAAATTTTCTTTTCTCAGGAGGGAAGGGACAAGCCTGAGAGTTCCTTCTTCAAAGATCTCAGCAGTAGTATGGTGTGTCTACCTATCCACTTCTGACAACTTGCACAAGATAAATCAAATTTTAGGTACAGGTGTGGCTACCTGAATTCAGAATAGTAAAGTTACTTATCCAAGGTCATATAGTTTCAGTAGTACTAGGGAACAGTCAAGTTCATGGTTCAAATCATGCTCCCTCAGTGACTATCCTGTTCCTTCCCATCTTGTGATTTTGTCCCTTCTCCCTCAGTTCTATTGTCTGTTCATCTCCTTTCCTTCTGAAATCCTTTGTGTCTTCCCAGTACCCAGCCTGACCAGTGATGCCCTGCGCTTTGAAGATTCTCCTCACGTTTGATAAGTGTGCCTCCTCAGTATCTTTGGACTTGGATCTTATATTCCACTTTCTGAAAAGACATTCAACAACATACACATTTGTTTGTAGTCTCTTAATAGCTAAACGTTGCCTGTGAAGAGATTTGCATCTATTTGATCAGTCCTTGGAATACACAGCTTCTTCATCTAACGACTTAACCCAAATCCACCTTCTCCTTGAGTGTGTTATGGGCTGGATCATCTAATTTCCCAAACAAATGCATATGTTGAGGCACTGGTCTCCCTGTACCAAAGAATGTAAGAGTATTTGGAGATAGCCTTTAGATTAAAACTGATTAGGGATGAGTGTTAACCCAGAATGACTGCAGGTCTGTTAAACAAGATCCTGATGCACCTAGATGAAAGTCCATGTGAGGACACAGGATGGAGATAAGCCCTAGATTCCTCAGAAGAGACCAACCTGTCAAAACCTTGGTTTTGAACTTTTGACTATTAGAATTGTAAGAAGATAAACTTATGTTGTTTAAAATACCTAATAAATGGTTTCTAACTATAGCTTTTACAAACTAATACTTGTGGCGAGTTTTATTTTCTGGTTTCTAATACAACTCTTTTTTACTCCTGCTGTAAAAAACATCTTTCATAG
The DNA here is from genome assembly GCF_000622305.1 of Nannospalax galili. Taxonomy (NCBI): domain Eukaryota; kingdom Metazoa; phylum Chordata; class Mammalia; order Rodentia; family Spalacidae; genus Nannospalax; species Nannospalax galili. The sequence continues at coordinate 3,623,622 of NW_008338996.1, read as the reverse complement.
CATTATAGGCTGTGTTCATGTCTGAGCCACACATAGTGCCTGAGGCTGATCACCCAGCAAATGCCTATTAAATCTGAATGCATCTACTTTGGAGACTGCTTCATGGTGGCAGCTTAGGCATCTGCTGCATGTGACAAGGAAGTCAATTTGTGAACAGACCCCTTTCCTAGGATCCTGATTCGGCAATACTGCACCAAGTTAGCAAGTGACAGAAGAAACTTCATTTTCCTCTCAAACTGTTTATCACACACTTGGAACAAAGATGTGAGCCCGGAGTTAAAGGGAGCGGGAAAGCAGAGAAGAGCACATGCAAGTACATAAGACATGCTTCATAATGATGGAAAGGGAGACAAATGTGCTGAGAAAGTGGTTCTAGTTAAACGGGAACTTAGAATAGAAGCCTTCTGTGCTGACTGGTGCAACCAGGAAAGACTTTAGGAAAGAAGTGGCCTTTGCTTCAAGTCTGGAAAAAACAAGAGAAGGAAGTTGCAGGGTGGCATGGTTAGTGGAGAGGCACTGCCTATGGGACTATAGTACTTTATAAGCCTTATATGCTAGCACAGCAACTGGTTAAGAGGACAAAACATAGACTGATACCCATTTCCCAAGTTCTATGCTGGGTTTTTGTCTGGTTTGAGTTTGCATGGGTCTTAGGTACTCTGTCACCATTGCTATAACTTCATATGAGCAAGTTCCAGCCACCTGGTTAGCTCTGTTTCCTTGTGGTCATCCACCACTCCTGACTCTTACACTCTTTCCACACCCTCTTCAGTAATGGTCCTTTAGCTGAGGAACTTATTGGCAGTCAATTACTGCTGGGTGAGGGAGAGTTAGTCTTCTTTTAGAGAATGATAATAGGTAAACTGATCAGGCTCCAGTGGATGAACTCACGCCAATGGACATTTGGGGACACAAACTTGGTGCAATAGGCCTTACAGAATGCGTGAAATCCAATGGGGGGGGGAGCTGCAAATAGTGGAAGGATTAAGATGTACTGCATGAAGTGCACAAAAATTTACTAAAACATACATTAAAAATGAGAATGATAGATTTATGTGCCTTCTTGACTTTTTTGATTTACATCAGATTTTCTGAATTTCATTCTGCTGAATTTTAGAGCCAGATAATTCTTTATTTTAGAGACTTTTGTGTACAGTAATACCCTACGTAAAAGTTCCCTGGGGACAAGGTCAACTCCATTTGACAATCAGTAACTTACACTGTAGCTTTGGATAAGTTACTTGAACTTTCTGAACAGTTTCCTAGACTGAACACACACACACACACACACACACACACACACACACACACACAGAGAGCGAGAGAGAGCGAGAGAGAGAGAGAGAGAGAGAGAGAGAGAGAGAGAGAGAGAGATCTATATGGCCAATACTGATCCTATAAATAAATTTGACTTAGCTTATTGTATTAAAGAATTATTTATTTGTGTACATGTGTATGCAGATGTGCATGCCCATGCAAGCTGAAGAGGGCACCAGATAGCTTTCTCCATCACTCTCCATTTAATTCTTTCAGGCAGAGTCTCTCCCTAACCCTAAAGCTATGTTTTTCTCAGCTAGGCTAGCAGCTAGCAATTTCCAGTGATTCTCTTTCTCCACATCTCAAAGCTGGGGTGACAGGTATTTGCCTGACACCCAGCTTGTTACATGAGTGCTGAGATCTGAACTTGAATTGTCACGATTGCACAGGAAGTACTCTTAACTACTGAGCCATCTCTCTAGCCCAGGACTTGGTTCATTCTTCTAAAGAGTGGATGTCTTTTCTTTGAGTGATATTGAAGGCAAGATCCTTTCCAAATATGAAATACACATAACATAACTTCTTGGTGAAATGGAATAATAAGCCCAAATCTGTTTTCTTGTTGTCTTGTAACACCTCAGAAACCTTGGAGATGCCACTTTGGAAAGTTCTCAGCTGCATTTCAGAAGTTCCCTGAAAGAATGAAGTGTGACTAACCTAGATTTCAATCTTAGCTTCCTCACTGTGCATCCCTGAGAGGAAGTAAACCTTACTATTTGAAGGTATGCAGTGCACCCTCTCTGTGTATTCCTCACACTCTCTCAGAATATCTTATACATCCAAGGCTGGGCTGGGATGAGGCTTGGAAAAGGAAGGAACTGAGCATTTAAGGTGGTGCTGGATCTCTTGTCAAGATCATGCCCTCGGGACCTGTTGAGTATGTTCCTCCACTGTAGATGCTTCATTTGTTCCACTCAAGGCCCTCAACTAACTAAATTGTCTGATTAATTAGCTGACCCAGTTTCTTTGCCATTAAGATGAGATGCTAAAATCTCCTTTGCTGAGTTCTTCTAAAGTTAAACAGATAATGTATTTTAAATAACCAAATCAGTGCCACATAGCTATTGGGGCTAGTGATAGAGGTCTCCCTCAGACAGGTGGGTAAGTAACAGCACAAACGGCACAGAGGCTGAATTGATGGCATAATCTTCTTGTTATCCCTGGGGAACTGGTTTCAGGACTGCCCACAGATACCAAAATGAGTCAGTGATCAAGTCTTTTACAGAAAAGGAGGGTCGCACTTGCACAGGACCTATGCACATCTTCCTGTATATTTTAAATCATCTCCAGAATACTCATAATTCTCCATACACTGTCAATCATATCGTGTGGTTTAAGGGAAAAATAAGAAGAGAAAAATCCAAGCGTGCTCCATAGCGATGCAATTCTTACTATGGATAATTTCAACATGAAGTTAGCTGAATTTGCAGATGCAGAATCCACAGATGCAGAAGGTTAATGGCATATCTAGGACACATGGAAATCTTATGTGACATGCAGAAATAGGCAAGATACCAAAGACAGCCCAGAGCATTATTGGTCTGGCCCAGGAAGGCCTTGTTTATCAGCTGAAATGCACCACCTGTGCAGTGCCTGGCCCTCTGCAGCAGGAGTGCATGCTGATTGCCACCAGGTGACAGAAGGCCTCAGCGAGGTGGAGTGGCAGCAGCACATACCTTTCTCTAGGCAGCTGGTGGTTGGGATTGTGGCGGCAGCGTACACTGAGACCGAAGAGCTTGCGGGCTGTGCGCTGGATCTTTTGTCTCTGAGCCTCAGTGGCGCTCTGTAGGAGCTTGTAACGGTTCTGCAGGTCCCAGTCATTGCCCCAGTGCTGGTGGATGCTACCGATGGTCAGGAAGTGGTTGCTGGGGAGTCGCTTCATAAATGACTTAAATTCATCTGGCAAGAGATAAAGGCCAAGAGAGAAAAGCTAAGCATGGCAGCCACCATCCCAATGTCCTAATGCTTAGCTCCACCTGCCAAGGCAGACCCTTCAATTTGTCTGTGGCTCACAGAACACTACCTAGCCTGCTCTTCTCCTAGCATTGTGTGTTTTATTGAAGGGAACCCGTACACTGCATTTAGACGACAAGGCTCCCCAAACTTCCATCACTGGAATGCCAGTTTACAAGAATACATCTTTGTGCTCACATTTAATAGCACCTTTGAATCAAGTCAGTATTCTTGAGTTAAAACTTGAAATGCTTTTCAGCCAATCTACATAGAAAATCAGTATTTCAAGCCTTCAGTCAAATGGCAACTGTGAAAATAAACATGAAGAAAACAATGTTAATAAATTCTAGTCAGATACTGTTGCCTGCTAAGTGATCAAATTCCCATGCTTTGTTTCCCTTTGAAATGCCGGAAACTAGCACATCCAGAGAGGTGTTAAAGGCGTATTAGCACCCAACTGAATCTTTCCCTTTGATGTAGTCTGCAAGTTTGACAGAACAGAAGTGTACAAACCTCTGCACTCAGATCCAAATTTTATTTGAAGTCCTACGTGTGGGCCATGCAACATCATTTCGAATGTCGGGAAACCACAGTTTAAGAAATGGTCAAAGACCCTTTGGTAAAAGTTTCTGCCTCGGTTTGTAGTGTTTGAGTTTCTGAGCATCATTACAGGTTACAGTTTCTCACATCCTTACAATTACCTAATTCAGCTTTCCTGTCCTACACATAAGATAGGGAAACCAAAGCCCAGAGTGACACAGTAATTTTTAAAAGCTAACACAGCTAAAATCCAACTACTGTCATTAACTCTTCTTTTAAAATATATTTTTATTGAATTTTGTGTATTTCATACACAACATCTTAATCATCTTTATGCCCTCTTCTCTATCTGGACCCTGCCATAGCTCCTCCACTGGATTTCATGCATTCTGTCATTTATGTTAAGGTTTATCAAATCAAGTTAGTGTCCCTGATGTATCTTACTGCAAGTTCATCCACTGGGGTCCAGTCAACCTATCTGGAGTCACTCCCTTAAAGAAGATCAGCTCTTCTTCACCCAGCAGTAATCAGCTACTCAACGGTTCTTCACCTAAGACTGGGTCCTGATGCTTAGACCCAGAGCTCAAGGACCATGGAAGAAGAGGGGGTGGAAAGGTTATAAGAGCCAGAGGAGGAGGTATGTGACCATATGGAAATAGAGTCTTACAGTCTCCTGAGACCTTGCTCATACGAACTTACAGCAATGGTGACGGCATGCACAAGACCCATGCAAATTCAAGCAGATAAAAATCTAGCATCAACTGTCAGTGACTCTTAACACTTCCTCAACTGTACCATCCTTCTCCAACCACAGGTAAAGTGGATTAAAGCATGGATTGTTTTGTAGGAAAAAGACCAATAGTTAGTTTCAAAACCATAGTTGCAGCCTATTAACTTTACTTCAAATTATAAAACCTGCAAGAAAATTTCAGGCCTATTATGCTTTCACATTATTAAGAAGTGCTTGTATGACTCTCAATAGGTACAATCCTAAGCACCTAACACTTATAAATAATCTTCCCAGCAGACCTATGAGGTACCTACCAATCAGGTAGTGTTCTTACTTTATAGAGGTAGGACACAGAATACTTAGCTACCCAATGATCAGTAGTTGGTGGAATTAAGACTGTAGCTTAGCTCCAGACTACATTCCCAGTCTGCATATTATCCTTCCTCCCAACACACAGAGAGCAACCCTGAAGCCAAGTGTACTGCAAGAAAAAAAATCAAGGCTCTGTAAATAGAAGTTCGGAATCCTGGAAAAATTTAGGTACTTTGCAATATAGTTAGAGATATGCAAAAATTCAAACTACGGGGGCTGGAGAGATGGCTCAGTGGTTAAGAGCACTGACTGCTCTTGCAGAGAACCTGGGTTCGATTCCCAGCACCCACATGGCAGCTACAAACCGTCCTTAACTCCAGTTCCAGGGGAATCCGAAGCCCTCTTCTGACCTCCGCAGCATTGCACGACATGGGTGCACTCACATACATGCAGGCAATACTCTCATACACATAAAATAAAGATAATAAATAAAATATTTTAAAAAATTCAAACCACATCTTGACCACGGAACAGTTGCAGGAAGATCATTCCTTCCAAGACCTCATTTTCTCCATCTGTCAAATTGGTATAACAGTATCTAATCCAAATTACAAAGTGTGCAGCCATCAAAGAATATGAGCCACGATTTTTGCTTTGGGATAATCATTATTTCCTTTAAATTATCTGAGCTGAGTCATTAAGGTTAAGGGCTAAAAATATATGGAAGGAAAAAAATACAAGTAAATGGCACTGAAGGAGAATAGGAGATTCATAGCTAGTCCTGAACTAGCCAGGTAGTGAGGGGAGGAGGCACCCAGACAGGGATGGAGGCCCCAGACAGCAAGAGGCCCCAGACGAGATTCAGCTGTGTTCCAATTACTCTCACTTCTATCCAAAATGGCCCACTTCCAAGTTCTTGTCCAAAGTTGGCCCTTTAGGTCTGCTTTTCCCCCCCTCTGTGGCTGGCTTCCTCTGGTGGAAATTTCAAATTCTTGCTCTTGCTCTACCAAATTGGTTCCAACTTGCATATAAATGAACCAACCAATAACATGCATCCTAATTGGTCCAATCCAAAGAGGAAAAGGAAAGCCAAGTCCTGTCCCACCTTCTACCCTGTAGAATATAAGTGCTCAGACTCTTCAGTGGGGTAGAAGATGCTCCATCTCTGGACCTCCGCTCCATGCACATGGAAGTCTGCCTCTTTGCCATGTGGAGTATTGCTTACGCATCAGTAAACCTTGACTGTGCTTGCACCTGCAAAACTTCTTGTCGCGTAATGCTTTAGATAGTGGAAAAAAAAAGGACCCAGGAACAGACCCTAGCAGGTTTCAGCAGGGATACTTCTTTCCATGGGTGGATTTGTCTTAGTGTGGGAAAAAAATATTTAAGATGGAAATGTATGAGAGGGCTACAGGTTATAGACGTCTTATAGAGAGAAAGTGCAAAGTAGATACTTCCTTACACTGCAGCATCTCAGCTTTCTGTCTCCTTGCCCACCCACTCAGTGGTTCTCTTTGGAGATTAGAGTTCTTTATTACTGGTGCATACAGCCTGCATTCCTCTCTGCTTTTTAGCCACTAATAGAATTTCTTTGCAAAAACAGTTTATTAAATGTGTCTTTTTGGCTATTTGAGGACAAGAGTCAACATATTACCTTTCTATCATGAACCTCCATTTTATGGATTACAAGGATTTGAAACAGACAAATGGTTGCAGGTTCATAAGGCAACCACAGCAGCTCCACTCATTCAAGCTGCACGGCCTTCAGGAATCCCTAATGCATTTTGTGCTTGCAAAGCTGGATGGGGCCTTTGAGTTCACGGCAACCAGTCACTTTCAAACCATGCTCAGTGAAGCTCTGCTTTCGTCTGTGGTACACACAGTGGCTCCGTGGTAAGATTTTATTTGATCAAAGGGTTTTGTCACTAAAGATTTAAATAAATTCAAATGTTCAAAACACAAATATGTCCTCTCATTTATCAGATGAGAAAGTGTAGGTCTGGGGTTGGGGTAAAGTTGACTTAGTAAGTTTAAAATTCTTTTGGGAGAAGTGGACAATGGAACCTGGGACTCCATTATCAAGGCTGTCTGTTATAGACTCTGTACCGCTGAGAAAGATTCTGAGTCTTGATGTCCTGCCTGTTTTCTGGTACAAGAGCATCAGGCTTGCATATATGTGACTAATGTAACAGATTTGAAGATATAATGTTGTTTCAAAAACAGTAATGTTCTATTGATGAGCCTATTTACAGATATTTGAGTACTACTATTTAAGAGCTCACTATCTCTTGGCTATGCTTCTTGGACCAGTCTTAAGAATTCTTAACCTTATCCTGTATAAAACTGAGTTATATTGTCTTCTTCTCAAACTTCCCTGGGTGTTCTAACTCAGTGAAGGGAACCAGCAAACATGAAGTCATCTAACACGCATCTCTAAGCAAAACTCTTTGACCTCATCTCAATCCTCTTTCTCCTTAACTCTCAGAGATAACCAATGCCAGCTCCTACCAATTTCCCTTCTAAATATGTCAAAATTTTTAAACATTTCCTAAATTCACATTGGAGTCATCTCTATCCTACACAACTTGTGATCTGCCTCTCTGAGAGCATCATAGTCAGACAATAAGACTTTTGCTCTTTCTCAACACGTTCATCTCTGACTTTACTGGTCACACTGACTCCAGCTCTACATCACTCACATCAGCCTCTTCTCCTTCATACACAGACAACTGAAATACCAGAATCATCTTCATCTCTTAAATGGCTACAATAATTAATGTTTGATCTCTGACAGAATCCAGAGCTCGTGAAAGTCAAGATCTAAGATCTTTAGACCTTACTCTCTTTATGAACGTGGGTAACTGACTTTCCTTCCCTATAACTAATTTTTCTGACCTAGGAAAGAAGGAAATAACTAAATTTGCAGAAAAGTGATTTATAGCTTTGATAGTCTGTGTGGTCTTTGAATACTGATATATTTATGTCTCCCTAAAATATATATATATATATATACTCATGCACACATATATTCACATATCTATGTGTGTTTATTCATTCATTTACACACCCAACGTGCACACACACGCTCATACACACACACACACGTGTGTATGCATGTGTATGCACACACAGACCTGGGAAAAAACAGCATCTGACTTCATTTTCCAGAAGCATTCTATGCATCTTACCTTATCTCTGTGTCCATCAGAGACAATATATCATATAACCACACGCTATCCTATGCTGTTCACTGTTTCCTGGATATCTATTGCATGACATTGCCTATACCCAACTCTGGACTTTCCAAGGTGACCCAGGGAGCTACTGAATTACCCTTTGCATCAAGCAGTCCTAACTGCAGTTAGTGATGTACCTTTCTAGAAGAAGCTCAGGGACATTCGCTCCATCACACTAAGTTAGGCTCTTTACCTGAATTTTCCAGGTCCTTGTAAGCTTCAGCCCAGGCCTTGGCCATGTTGGCCAGTGTGAACTCCATGATCTGAATGTCAGTGATGGGACAGTTGCACTGTGGGAATTCCTCAGCACATTGACAGCGACACTGGCTGTTCTGACACACATACTCCCCCTCGCCATTGCACATGATGTAGCTCAAGGCCGACTGGACAAACTTCTCTTGCAGATACTGGGGGAAGATTATCTGAAGACCTGTTTGAGAACAGCAAGAAAGGAAAATCAGAAAGTTAAAAAAGGTGTTTCATTAACAGTTTCCAAAGGTGACACAAGAATCTGGAGCTGCAAAGTTTCTCCCTGTGTGTTGGAAGCAAAATATTTCAAGGCCTACTTAGGCACAGACTGGGCAGAGTAAGTGGGGCTTTCATTTACATCACTTGTGCTTCAATATCTCAGGCCCTGACCTTGGCCAACTCTGAAATGCATACTGTGTTCCACTGTATTAGTGCTGAGACAGGAGCAGCTCTGATGTGTACTTTTTTTTTTCCATTTGGGTGAAAACCCCTATTGAATGCAAAACACTATTGTTTATCTTTCCTTATTTCCTTCATTTATTTTCCTCCCTTTTCTTAAAATATTTATGAATTCTTTTTATGAAAAGCAGTTCCTGAGCTAGCCTCTCCATCTATAGAGATTTAAATAAAACCTCTTTGCCCTGGAGGAGTTTACAATATTATTGGCCGAGATAAACTCGGACACACATCTTCCTAAAACAGTGTTATAGGTCTACAGCAGAGGCAGTCACAGGAAATAGTCAAGCACAAGAAGGCTGCAAATAATGGGGCTTGGGTAGAAAGGAAAGCTTTGTATGGGAAGAAGAATTTGGAGCGGTTGAAATGCAAGTAAGAGAATGGGTTTTTTTTGACACTTTATTATTTTTATTTTATGTGCACAAGTGTATTGCCTGCATGTACATGAGTGCACCCATGTCGTGGAATGCCATGGAGGTCAGAAGAGGGCTTTGGAATCCCCTGGAACTGGAGTTAAGGATGGTTTGTAGCCACCATGTGAGTGCTGGGAATCGAACCCAGGGACTCTACAAGAGCAGTCAGTGCTCTTAACCGCTGAGCCATCTCTCCAGCCCCGAGACCAGTATTAACAGAACAGCAAAGGTATTCTAAAAAGAGCAGAAAGAAAAGATAGTATGTCAGGGAGACTTGGGAAGACAAAATGGACTTGGAGAGACGAGGGTGTGGTATGGTAGAAAAACTGAAGGGACCAGTAGAAGCCAGATGACACCAAGGACTTTATTAGAGACCAGGGAGTGTCCATTTTATCTTATGGATCATGGGGTCTATGTTGGTAGTTTTCAAGGACAAGATTGAGACTATTAAAACTATGTAATTTAATAAAAGCATGCTTTATGAAACAAAAATATCAGTGATGAAGGGCATCAGAGACACTAGCTTTCTCTTGTTTGTTCTGAAGGAGATGTACAAAGGAAAAGCGGCTAGCCCACTGGTGTAGGATGAACATGCTTGACTCCAGTGAACGATCTTTACTCTGCATTTGAATTGTAAGATTTTTAATTGTGAGAATGAAAGATTGAGAAGGCTTTGACTAAGGAAACATAGCATGCCAGTACCTAGAAAGGCAATTAGACTCTGTTCCCTATGATGCCCACACTGAAAGGAACCTCTGGACGAGAAATTCACCCCCACACAGGACAGCTCCCTTCACTTTGTCTGAAGTTGCTAATACTCTTAGCTTCCAGAATATGCAGGAGTGACACTTTTGCCTCCCACTGTGTGAAAGGGAACTATAGTCCTATTTGGATTACTGCTGTTTCCCACTCAAGCTTCAGGGATGTACTCTAACTTTGCTCGTCATGGATTTGCTGAATAAACTTGGCATTTTCTTTGCTTTTTATTTTTCTGATTTGTTCCTGTATATTTGTCTTTTCCCTTGAGATTAGATAGATAGATAGATGATAGATAGATAGATAGATGATAGATAGATAGATGATAGATAGATATATAGATGATAGATAGATGATAGATAGATAGATAGATAGATAGATAGATAAAATACGATTGCTATTATTATATGTACAATGAATTTCTATTGCTTCATATGGCCTTCACACTGCAACTGTAGAGTTTGCTGAGGGCACTGTGAAAAGCCACATGCAGCTCAGCATGCCTGTGGGAAGCCGCAGTTCATGTGAAGTGTTGGAAATCACTTCCACCAGGGTCCTCAAGTAAAGCATCTCAAGAACATTTTCAGCCTCTCTCCAAAGCTTCACTTTTTCTCCTCTTCCAAAATTGATACTTTCAGTACATACATCAGACATATTTAGGGGGAAAATTGTGTCTTATAAATTGTGTAGTGCATCGACAATAAATGTTATCAGTTACTAACTTTTTATATTATATATTTACTGTACTATGTGTATTGTATGTATATAGGTTTGGGGGCAATGTCACAGTGCACATGTGGAGGTTGGGAGACAACTTTCAGGAATCCATTCTCTCCCTCTACTCTGTGGGTTCCAGGGCTTGAGCTCAGGCCTGACAGCAAGTCCACTGAGCCATTTTGTCAGCCCAATTCTTATTTTTGATGTAAAGAAACTGGTGCTGATAAAGATGATGATAGTGATGATGATGTTGTCATTTCTCGGATTCAATTCCTAAATTGTGAATAGAAACTTCAGGATAAATAAGGAACAGCAGCTGAGGGAATATCCCAAAATGAATCTTTAGTTATTTGGACAGCTTTCACAAGGAAGTGGTTTAGACTCTGTGCCTGCTGAAGCCGAAGGCTATTCAGTAAGTTTCACATGCCTTTTACTTGGAAGGAATTCCAACAGAGTTGTTCACATGGACAGTGGTCTGCTGTGAAAATGGGTAAACTCTTCAGTAATGAGCAAGGGGTCAACAGGAAATCATGTGATCACTCACTGTGATGACACAGATAGCAAAAGGTTGAGAAACACAAACTGGCTATAAAGTCTCTCCCACATCAAGTCGGGAATTCTTCCGGAGTCTGCACTATTGAGTCACTTTATCTGTGCCACCATTTTCTCTTCCAAAGCAAATTTATTTTTAGCTGATTCTGATCCCCTATAGGCAACTGGGTCTATGGACTGGGGTTACGTTTCTGTTGCTTAAAGGAACTCCGCACACTATATTCTCAGTCCTATTTTTATTTTTTATTTTTTAGCTAGCTCATCACTTTCTTTCTCCCTTTTGTAGGGGATAAGATATTCTATTCTTGGTCCTAGCCCAAAAGGAATTTTGGGAGAGCATTTTTAGAAAATTGCGTCAAATCATTTCTCTTTTTGGCAAGGATACAAAAGGCAGTATTACCTACCCTGTTTAATGCAACTGAAAGCAGATAAAATTTAGGGTTGGGGGTTTTCTGGGAGCAGCTGAAACATAAAACTGGCTGCTCTTTAAAAGTGGAAACTCAGAACACGGGGAGCTGTCTTTAAGGCAGAATCTCCTGGGCAAATTTCAAAAGAGAATAATGAAGACATAGCAATTAAAAAGCACTTTTCTGCAAAATGTCAGTACTGTTTAAAGTTACATAACCATTTCTACGGCAGCGGAGGTTCACACAGCAGTCACAGCCAGAGCCGTCTCCTGATGACCTGTGTCCAACAAAGAGACCCATTGCTGACCCCCTAGATTGGCGCCTGAAACTTACTGGCTTCAATAGGAGTCATAAATAATTTGGAGGGGGATTTGGCCTGTGGTACCACTGTTTGAAAGATATACAGCTGCCGGCTGGGGTGGAATATTCTGTCTGCACATGGATATATTGTCTGTGCACTGTCTCAACACACACACACACACACACACACACACACACACACACACAGAAAATGAGAGAAAAAAGCCACCTTTATTGCCAAGCATATAAATTTTGCCTCACAAAACTCAGGACGGCATTGGTTGAAAGTTACATTTGAACACCACCTCACCCACGCTGAACAGATGGAATGTTTTCCTTTCAACTTCATTATTGTTCTTTTAATCTTGCTACAATTTCAAGGGCACTGTTTCAATGTTCCACCTAGCAAGTGTACAATGTTCAGGTGGTAACACCCAAGAAATCTTGCTTCTTTCTCTGATTCTTGCCCCGCACCCCCTCAGTCCTTCCCTGGCTCATCTTCCACACAAATGCTACATAATGTTTTGTATTCTGCAAAGGTTCTGTGCAAGGTCTTTTATCTCCTTTGACACAGGATGGCGTATCTCTGTGTCCTTGCTTCCTTCTCTCTCTTTGTGGCTTAAACTCTCTTCTTTCTCCTCTTTACTCACAACATCCTGCATGCCTTGCCTTTTTTTTTTTTTAACCTTCCACTGCGTCAGCCCTGTTCTTCTTGCAGTCTTTCCTTTAGTCCTATCCTATCTTGCGTTTAGAAGATTCCTTCCTCAGATCACAGTCTGTTTCTCCCTTCTCCCAAAACATAGACTTTCCCACACTACTGGGGTCAAAATGTCTTTTTTTTGCCTCAACATAATTGTTAGCTTAAGATATATTATTAAATTGTTTTATTTCCATTTTCCCCAATCAAAAGATGTATTTGGGAAATTAAATGCCTGTCTATCCCCTACAGATCTCACAAATAAGACGAAGCTCAATGTAGGTCTCTTATACTCATCAGTTCTCGTTACCCCTTTGAAAAGGAAGATGCCTCCTCAGGATTTGGAGATATAGATATGGCCAAGTTAGGTAATTTATCCAAAGACTGAAAATAGCAGAATCAGGATCAAATTTAGAATTTGGACAGTTCTGAAATACTTCAGGGTCCTTTTGCCTCTGAGTGGGAAACAAAAGGGACTGATAGAAACGCTAAACTCAGAACTCCACAATAGCTCCAGTGCAGCTCAATCTAGCAACATATCACCTTCTCAAAAACTCAAATGCTGTTATTATTCTCCATTACCTAATAGTTCAGGAAGAAAACCATGAATAGCACATAACCCACAATTTTGTTAAGCTTGAAAGTTCTTGTGTCTCCCAAAGTCATATGTCGAATCATTAACAATTAACATAATATTGCAGTTAGGAGGTGGGGCTTCTGGGAAGTAAGTAGGATTAGAGAAAGTCAAGAATATGGTATATTCATGATGGAATTAGTGGCCTCATAAGAAGGGATACAATAGCTCTCATGATATATATTTATATCGTCACGAGTATTTCCACACTAAGCAAAGGCTGTGTGTGCACACAGTGACAAGGCAACTGTTTACAAACCAGAAGTCTGACCCTCAATAGAAACTATGTCATCTTGATCCTTGAATTCACAGTGCCCATATTGTGGCAAATAGACCTCTTTTATGTGAACTACCCAGCACACAGTATTTGCTACAGTCCATGCATGCTAAGGTGGATTTCCTCATTTATCTCAAATTGGAGACAAACTAGTAGAAAAGTCTTCATAAAAGATCAATAGAAACTTGGGAAAGCTATCTACAGGAAGAATAATCTAGAAAGCAGAAAACAGCACGTGCAAAGGTCTCAAACAACACAACTTCCAGTTGAGAACCAATCTGGTCATTACCGTCCCTTCTGATAAATAGTCATTTCCTTTTATTTGTTCGCTTTCTGAAAAGTCTTCAAAGGAGAAAATGTTCTTGTGTCTTACAAAAGACAAAAAAATGAGTGGAAAAATGGCACAAAGAAGAGATCTGATCTCATTAGAAGAAAACAGTTCTTAAAACTACAATGGTGAAATGTCCTTTCTGTTTAGCTAGGGATTCTGAGATTCAAAAAAAAATACATGATGGTGCTGGAGTTGACGAGTTCCAATCTTTCAGGAACGCCGAAGTAACACAAGAACATTTTGAGAATCTGTATCAGATCCTTGGAGACCATTGTTATTATTGCTTCATAAATCAGGCACCTGGTTCAGCTGATCATGCTCGATGGGACTGCAGGACATGTAAATTCTAGAAAGAAGACCCAACAGAATCTGAAGCTGTGCTGAAGAGATAAAGATTATAGATGAGTTGTCATATCTGATCCTGGTTTTGTCCTTTCAGTTCCTGATAGGAATTGTTAGCTTCCTTCCTCTTTCCACAAGTCGTGCATGTGGAATTGTTTAATAAAAGAAAGAAAAAGGAAGTTTAACACAGTGAAAATATGCTTCCTACTATCAAGGGAATCAGAGAGCCTATTTGAAAATTTAAAACCAAAGCACAAAATTCAAGGCAGAAAGACTTTGGTTGATGTTTAAAATTGTAGAGTAGCATTGTGCTTGGCACATAGATGTTTAACACGTATCTTATAAATACTGAATAAGTCAGTGATTATTGTGAGGATACAAGAAAATAAGATTAGTGATAACATTTGTGGAAAACTGGAAAATGAATATGAGATACGGATTGGGTTTTGAAACATAAGCACAATACGAGTTGAAAAAAAGGGCATCTCTGGGTGCCACTGCATAGCACAGAAATTGAGCAAACACAGGTCAGTGCGTAAATACTTTGGATGAATCTAAGTCTTGTTCAAGGCAAAATTGTGCCCCATCATGGGCTGGTTTTGCTCAACTTTGCTTTATTTTATTCTGTATTCTAATTAACTAAGCCAGTGTACTTTTGATGGATATTTCCCTTTTCTGACCCTTTTCATTAGCTATTAAATTCATGATCTCTTGTAGTACCAGGGAGGAAGAGGGGAAAATAAACAAAAACGTAAGTTCTGTTTTTGTTAAATGTATTCTCTGTCCTGTCCTTGCATCAGAATGTGGCCCCTGTAGATATCTCTGAGCCCCAGATGTATTGTATCTGCTAAGTTCTGTCAAATTCTGTCTATTTCTGAAAGGCACAAGGTGGGATAAACAAGAAGAAAAGCACCTTTTGCAAAAGGTAAACTTGATCCCCTTCTCTGTGAAAGCACAAGGAATTTCATATTGACAGATAAAGGACTTTATGCTTCACACAGCCATGCTGGACTTCTGTGTAATGAAGGCATGCAGGTCAATTACCCATCTGTTTGTGTTTCTATTGCTGTGAATTACAGTATCCATCCCTGACAGCTCATTGGAGTGGAATGAAAATAAGACAATAATTCACCGGGTGAAACTGTGCAGAAAGGGCGCAAAGGCTATGATCTCATTCAGAAGTTCAGTCCTGTCTCTGTGATGGGTCATTTACACTCTGGGAAATGAAGAAAGGCAGCTACTTGGGAGAGAAAAGGGTGCGTTCTGATTCCTTCAATGTAAGAATCAAGGCATGCCCCCTCCTGGTGAGAGTAATATGCTGTGTTTATCACCTTCATCAACTGGGCTGCGGGATCTTGAGGAGCTGACTTGAAATCTTTAGGTGAAAAATAGAGGTAGATGAAATTCAGGACAATAGGACTGAAACCTTTTCCTGTCATAAGTTTGGAAGAATGAACCAGGCTTCCCTGGTAGGATGTCATACCATTGGAGTGGCAGAAGCAGAGTTTGAATGTCAAGATGGTAGGAAACATTTTTATAATGCCAAAATCCAAATGGCATGGGGTAGACTTAGTTATCAAATGGCATTGGTTAGACTAAGTTATCAAATGGTATGGGATAGACTGAGTTTATTAAATGGCATGAGGTATTACCAAATTTCATGGGCTTGACTGAATTATCATTAACTCATTCTGTGTCTCTGTCTTCACTGTTCATGCTTTAATATAACACATTCCCAATCTCTGAACTCAGGCATGTTCACATGGAATTTTGTGGCGAATCACAGGAATGCAAATGATGTGTTAATTCCAAAAAGAAACAGTAAGACTAACATATGAATTGATCAGTTTCTCTTTTCACAAGACCAGCAATGTTCTACATAGAAACATCACAAGACAAGAATCCTAATAAACTATGACCGCCATGTAACTTATGTAAGAAAGAAGCATGTACCTTTGCAAATCACTGAGAAACAGGAAATGTTTGTTAGCACTATGTAATCTAACCTATACTCACAGATATGAAAGTTAGCAAACCATGGCAAAGGTGCCAAGCAGGATCACAATTTAGTTTTATAAATAATGTTTTACTGGAAGAGAGTCTACATATGGAAGAGCTGAGAAGCTGCAATGTGCCACACTAAGGACAGTTACCACCTGGCTTTCTAAAGGGAAAATTTTCCAACCTCTATATGATATGGCCGTTAAGATTCTTTCCAAGTTTGATGGGTTTTGTTTTTTATTGGTGCTCGTTCCTTTATCAAGCAAAGATCAATTCATCATCAACATGTCCCAGGCACTCTTCCAGGCTCTGAGGGGAAGGGAAATGGAAACATTTTTCCTACTCTTATAGAACTTATCTCCATATAAGGGAGATAGTCAATAATGAATCAATAAAAATATAGAAGGATTTATACTGACAAAAGGGACTTAGGACAGACAAACTTCTAAATGTCAATTTCAGCTTTGGAAAAGAAAAAGTAATCCAAATTATGACATCACCAAGGATCAAAAGGTCACCATGTTCTTTATTCAATTTCATAAAAGTTCAACATGAAGATACTCTTGAAGTCTGAAGAAGAAATGAAATCAATTTAAATATAAGCTTATTCACAGACTTTGTGATAAAAAATCAAACATGATACAAGAACAGATGCTATCTGATCTTTCCATTAATTGATGTCTCCAAATTCCTTTTTTACCAAGTTGTTTCCTCTTCAGATTTTACCTCAAGATTTTATTAATTACATGACCTTGGACAAACTAAGAGGCTTAAGTTCTCTGATTATTACTTTCTTCATCAAAGCCTCCTTTATATGGATGGTATAAGAACAGAATGAACTGTTTTATACATTGGTTGAACATGAATGAATATGTTTGTTAAATTCATAGAACAATTACAGTTAAAGGAGTCAATTTGGTTATATGTAAATCAATGGATCTAAAATAAAATCAAATAAATAATACCCATGAAGTTACAAGATATGCTTATTACATGAAGTAAGTGTTCAACTGACGTCATTTTCCTGTCCTTGCCCTGTTTTGTACTGCTTTCTTTAGAGGTCACAAGCAACCTCAGAAAGGTCTTCTGCTACCAACCAAAAATACCTTACGTTTATCTCAAATTCTACTTGTTGCACTATATTAAATGTGTCATGTTCACACTCTCCCTGGTCTGACAGGCCCTTGTGTGCTGGAGGTATTCATCCTGGGCATTTCTTTGTTAACCAGTACATTAGTGTGTATCAGGAAAATGCATTTGAATGAAGGTGCAGTTAGACAGGCTTTGTTTCAGGGAAGACCATGATTTTCTCTTATATGCTTAGTGTGTTTCACTTCTCTAGCAACAATCCTCATAAGTAGAATTGGATCTTCATCCCTGGCATTATAGCTTGAGACCTGTATCTAATTTAACTTCATCTCAGAGAGATTTGGATTAAAATAAAATACACAGGAAAAAAAGACTGAAGAAAACAATGGCACTAAAGGACCACTAATTTCAGCACATACTTTGTTTTAGATCCATTTCTATAAATTATGCTCCGTGAGGATAATTGTACCTTTAATTTCTTTTCATTCTTTCCAACTTAACAAGTATGTGCTAGATCATAAAAAATGTGGAAAAATGCAAAAACTTCAATCCATATAAAGTTTTTTTGCTTACAACTTTATCATGCCAAATGTTTAGTAGATGATAAAGGTATGGAATATGGATAAAATACGATGTCTAACCCCAGAGATATTTCAGTGGATGGCAAAATGAGATTCATCTATATACAATGATGAGGAAATATAGAAAATATATACATAATTACAGATGCAGTTTTCAGTTGAAAAAAAAAAGAAAATCTTCCCCATTTTTATAAGAGAAGAGCTTGGAAAAGTTATTTAAGACAGAATTGATCCTGAGTGTCATGTATATTCTAGCATTTGCCAAACTGAATGCCCTAGACCCATAGATCCACACATGAGCCCAAGCTTAAATACTTTCAAGAAACTCTGAGTCTTAATCCACCTCTTGAGCCTCATAACACAGGTTAGCACAGTTAAGGCGCTAAGAAGTCTCACAGTAAATGAATGTGCTTCATGATATTTAATCCAATGTTTCAGCATCAGTAAGCTATTCTTAAATTTCTGTGTGGTGATGAATAAGCTCAGAATCCTAGTAGCTCATAGCCACCCAAGTTTACTTCTTGTTCATCCTTCATGTTGGCTACGCTTTGGCTGTGCTCCAGATGTCCTCTCCCTTTCAGATTTATGCCATAGGAGAAGTCTGTATCAGAAATAGGCTCCTCTCGTGACACAAAGAAAGGCAGAACTGTCAACCCGGCAATGTCTCCCAAAGTATCTGTGTAGATGTGGCATGTGACATGTCTCCTTGCACTCCATTGGCCAAAGCAAATCACCCAGACAAGGCCAATTTCCCTTGGAAAAGTAATGCGCTCATCCCATGGGACAGACTGTCCAACATATGCAAATGAGCTGGAGAATATACATTCTCTTAAAAGAGGAACACAACATCACACTCACAAACTCTATTGCAAAATTCACCAATTTTTGCAATAAATCTTTAAAAAATTAATTACCACATGAGACAGAAATTTCACTCTTATCCAAAAGTACTATGCATTGCAACACAAACAAAAATTAGTTTTGAATGTTCATGGCAGCTGTTTGCCACAGTCAAAGGCTAGAGATGAACTGATGAAAGATAACAAAATGTGGTATGACCATGCAATGGAATACTAATCCAGCCAATGAAGAGAAAGTCAGTGCAATTGATTCTATAACATGGAATAAATATGAAACTGTGACTGTATCTAGACAAGCAATCACATATCCTGTGAGTCTACATGTGTGAAATATCCAGAAGAGAAAAATCCATACGGATGGAAAGCAGCTCCCAAGGCTAGAGATAGACAAGCTAAGAAATAACTGCTTAATGGATATATAATCTCTGCCTGAGTGATGAAAAGTCATTGCATTAGTTATGATTAATGACTATCATTGTGAATATATTCAATGTCACTAAGTTTTACATCTTGAAATGGTTAAGTTGGTAAATTTTATATTGTTTATATTTTATCACAGTAAACAAGAAAGCATGAGATTCAAAACAAACAGAACTGATAGCTCAAATTAATTAAATCTAGAACATTTATAGAGATCTGCTAAATGCTAAATGCTATAAAACTCAGAAGTGAATAATACCGTCTTGGGAATTAGCTCAGCAGTTAAGCGTGCTTACTTCCAGAGGACCAGAGTTCGGTTCCCAGCACCCACATGGGATAGCTCTCAACTGCCTGTAACTCCAGGGGATTCAACACCCTCTTCCATCTTCCATGAGCATCTGCACACACATTGCATACGCACACAGAGGCATGCACACATACACATAAATAAAAAGAACAAATATCTTTTGAAAATTCCAAATGAACCCTTGAGAATGTCAGTTACAATTCAGAGGCAGTCCTGCACAATTGTGCACAGAAGACAAGATAGATTGTCTGAAATATATTAAAGGTATATCAAAAGTGCTGTGTGGGCATAAATGAGGATTATGGAACAAATAAGTATTGACTCAATCTTATTTAAAACTAAACAGGTACCATATCTGTATGCAGTCAATAGACAGATCATCTTAGCTGAGTTATATAGGAGTTGGGCATCCAGGTACTTGGTCTTCCCCAATCAATGATATTGACAAGCATTCTAATGGGACATGAGTGTGAGCTGGACCAAACTGCCATCTTGATTATTTATTTTTCAGAGTTTACATGCTGCGTCTTTGACCCCAAGTCTATTTGAAAGAGATAGTATCATATGACATAGCACATGGACACAACATCCTGACATCCCTTCTTCCAGCATGACTTCCCATTCCAGCAAGTGCACATACTCAGAATTCTCCCCTCCTTCCTATACAAGGCTGAGTCCTGAGGTTCTTCCAGATTTGGGTTTTTTTCTAGATCAGAGGCAGGACTTCCTGTAGTCCTATGATTCTGGGCTGTCCTGAGGCTGAAGTATCACTCATTCTGAGAATATTTTTTGTTTGTCATTTGTTGTTTGTTTTGTTTGGTTTTTCTTGGCAACTGATATTTTTGAGACTGTGGAACTCACTAAAGAAATCAGCCACACCTATACGTAAATAAATCGGCAAGTAATTTTAGAACAACTACAGACTCTATAGAAAATAGTATAATCTGTAAGAGTTTATGATATAAGAACATAGAAAAACATAGAAAATTAATGGTTCTAATAAACATCATGATACTTATTTATATGTCCTATGTTGGGAAACAGTATAAAATTCAAGATCACTGGCTTTGAGTAGTAGAACTGGCCTCAAATTACTGCTCTACCACCTGTAACAGTTACATAATTTCTGCAAGTCTCCATTTTCAAACTGAGAAAATGGATTTGTGTTGAAGTTCACATGAGTTATTGATATATAGAAACGATCTCAATATCTGACACATTATAATTATCCATAAGTAATAGCTGTAATTATTATTATATTAGTGCCTTCACTTGGTAGGTATATATTTTCTAATTAAATGCTGAAAAATTGCTGTGAGGCACATGTGCTCCCCATTCCCATTTCGCAGATTAAAATATATGGGAAAGTTCAAAACATTAATTAACTAGCCCAGGATCTCACAACCATCAACTCTTCTCTACTGATTTCTTCACTATATTTTTGATTGATATCTTCAATCTGTTTATTGAGAATAACCTTTCTACCCACTCTGAAAAGTGAGAAAACAGGGTGATGCTTGGCATATAAAGGAAAATCAACGTTTGGATGCAGTCAGCAAGATGAAAATCTACAATCGCATTTGTTACAAAGGCACTTCTCTGATATTGAACATGCCTCGCAGACATTCTCAGGAAGGCAGAGGGTTGGATACTGATCAGAGCTTCTCAGGCCACTGCTAATCAGACAAGAGTGACCCTGACCAGGGGTCACTGCTTATGACCTTGAGCTAATTGTCAATGAAGACTCAACACCAAACTGATGACTAGAGCAGACACTGGTAACACTTCCCTGGATTTAAAGAGGCACCTGAAATAGTGGGATTTGGGAGAAGAGGGGGTTTTATATAAAAGAGACTTGTTCACATCCTGTCTCCACCTCCTCTAACCTGGCTGCTGGGCCATGAAGCTTCCCTTGCAACTCAGCTAGAGTAGGTCCTGGTTATTCAGAGCTCCTCAAGAGAACTAAAGTAACTTTGGTTATCAGTGTACTTGGAAACCAAGCATGAAGTCCTTGGAAAGGAGATTGATCCCCTTGGACTTTCATGTTTTCCATTTGTATAGTAGGGAAGGTGACATGTAGCAGTCATTGGTTGGGGCAGATAATCAGTTTAACACATATTCTATGAATAGCAACTCAAAAAGTAAAGTCTTATTTTCAAATAGTTCTCTAATAATATTGTCTCTACTACTAGCAAAATGACTTTAAAAATATTTTATTTAGTTTTATTTTTATGAGTGCATTGCTTGCATGTACGTAAGTGCACCCGTGTACTGCAATGCCCAAAGAGGTCAGAGGAGAGTGAGAGAAAAATTACCCTGGATCTGGAGTTATGGATGGTTGCTAGCCTCCACGTGGATGCTGGGAATAGAACTCAGAGCCTCTGAAAGAGCAGATGGTACTCCTAACCATTCCATCTGTAATGCTCAACTACTGAGGAAAAGAATGATTGACACCCTCTTCCTCAGCCTGCTCCACCTTCTCCTCCTCTTCAGCACCTTCCTCACACAGCCTTTCCTCTTTTTTCTTCACTTGTGGTGCCTGATCGTCTTCTTACCCTTGTCACTCTAACACCATTCACAAGGCCTCAAATCCACAAAATTTATATGGCGCTCTTATATCCTCAGCACAGCACTGAACGCTATGAAACAAATTCTAGCAAAGGCAGAAATCTCTTCAGTTAATGAACTCAGAGCCAGCAGAATCCAAATACAAAAAACACGTTGTGAGGTGAGTAAAAAGAATTAAAAATTCATTCAAAAGTGATATAATTAAGCAGTTATGAAAGAGCCAGAGGAAAAATCTAGCTCATCCTATGTATGGGCATATGGATCATCTCCAAGATACGATTTCAAATATTTCCTAACAATGAGTTCCGATTGGGATTAAAGGCACCCTGATGAGGGGTGAGACTGAGCAGAGGCAGACAGGAGGGAAAAGGGAAGTGAGTTAGAAGAAAGATGGTTTTCACAACTAAAACGCTCAACTGCTGCCTTTGCCTCTGATGTTTATTTAGTAGCTAAGCATTTATAGGATGCATTTCTAGGAAACTTACCCACATTGCTCCAACAGGCCTTTGAACTGAAAGTAAAAGAAAAGTCTGGGGTACTGTGTTAATTATGTTTCTGTTGCTGTGATAAACACCACGAGTAATGGAGCTTATAGAAGGAGGAGTTTATTTGTCTTACAGTTCTAGAGGGATAAAAGTCATTCGTGGTCGGGGAGGCATGGTGGGAGGAAACTGGAGCAGAAGCTGAGAGTTCACATTTTTAAACATGCACAGGAAGCAGAGAAGGTAAAATGGAAGTGGGCTGTGAACTCTCAATGCCAGTCTCCAGTGACATGCTTCCTCCAGCAAAGCTAGACCTCCTCCAGTCCCCCAAACAGTGCCACAAACTGGGGGCAAAGTGCTCAAATATTTTGAGCCTTTGGGGGACATTCTCATTCAAACTGCAGCGGATACCATCACGGGGTGCGGGGAGCTGAAATTCCAAAGCAAGAAGTTAAAGTCTGGAATTCAAGGCAAACCATTGAAAGAAGTCTCGCAATGATCAGCATTAACACAAAGACTTAGGAAAATAAATCCAAAATGATGAGTTAATGCAGACCTAAAGAGAATAAGATTCATGACTTGATTGATTTATAGGGTAACAAGATCAGGCTAAGATCCATCATTAAGTGATAAGTATAAGTTCTATGTATAAGGATTTAGTTTAACCCTTTAGACTGTGATTCTCATGGAGACTATCACAGTACTGTTTTCAACGTTTGGTGCACCTTAAATAAGTGCTGTGGACTTGCGGACTGATTTACATATGCTCATTTACCATGTTCTTAATGAGTATTTCATATCAGCCAAGCACATACATCACGGACGATGGAAAAATAAGTGAAGCAAATGCTTTGTAAACAGCATACCAATAGAGGTGGTAGAACTAATACATTGTAGTTTTGGAATCCTTTATCTGAGCAAGCCTTAGTTCTCACAATCACTGGATGTAAGTGAGAAACAGGGGCTAGAAGACGACAATTACATGCCTAACATCACTCACTGAGCCAAGAGTAGAACTGACACTTGATCCAGTTTTTCTCAGTACAAGGCTTTTCCTTTTTAAATATTGTACTTATTATTATTTTTATTTTATGTGTGTGAGTGCTTTGCTTGCATGTATGTAAGTGAACCCATGTTGTGCAAACCTGCAGAGGTCAGAAGACAGTATCGGATTCCCCTGGAACTGGAGTTATGGATGGTAACTACCATGTGGTTGCTGGGAACTGAGCCTGGGTCCTCTGAAAGAGCAGCCAGTGAGCCATCTCTCCAGCCCCGCAAGGCCTTTTCTTGAAGCAGCCTTTTGTATAATGGGGAAAAATGGAAAAATCCCTAATGTAGATGTAAAAGAAGTCAAAGACTCTGAAGAGGTAGCATTTGAAAGATTCAATTGTACAACCCCTGTCTGAATCAGAGAGCAGTGAATAAAGCAGGGAAGGCAGAAGCCCTCTTTAAGAGTAAAATGTAAGTAAATTTAAGTAAAACACATGTGATTTGAATGCAGAGAAGGGAACACTAGGTGTACAAAAGGGGGCGGAGATTGGGAAATAGGAGCAAAGTGGAAGTGCTCCCCAAAACAAAAGATGTATGAAAAGCCACATCAAAACCAACTACTTTATAAACTAATTTAAAGTATAATTAAAAGAAAATAAAGAATTTAAACCTAAGTACCCTGCATGGGTAGATAATGCTGTTCAGAGTAGCATAGATTTCAAAATGGAAACCTCAGTGCTAGGTGCAAAATATTTCCCTCCAAACTATTAGCCAAAACCCAGAGAGTCCCAAAACAATTCAGAATATTACCATCATTTGTGAATGCTCACCAGAAATAGAGGGTAAGTCCCTATTGCTGAATACCCCTTCAAACACAAATACTGAGAGGGAGAGGGAGAGGGAGACTTGCACACAATAGACAGTCATGCTTTAATGAAGGAGTTAAGTTCCAACAAGTTCTTTACACCAAAATCTTCAAAGGATAGAAAAGTGTGAAAGGGGAACACAGAAGTACATCTCTTAGCTTTAAATATACCACATTAGCTGCTGTGGTGGCATGGATCATCTGGAGTATGATCAGAATCAAGAGGGCTGGCTTGGCAATCATTAGTGACCCAGGGAAGGAGAGATGATGAGCTCAGTGGATGAGAGGGAGGAGGAACAGTGCTGATGGGGGGCCTTCTTTGTTGGTCATAGAAGAATGAATCACAGTCAGTCATTTGGAGAGGAACATATTCTGGGCATATAACTGATAAGAGACAGCCCCTTCTGGAAAAAAAATTGAGGTTGCAAGGAAAGACTTGGAAAAAATAAAAGGCTGGGACCAAAGAGGAGGAAGAAGGATGGAAGAAGGAAGAAATGATAGGAAGAGAAGAAAAAGAAAAGGAGTAGGAAGATGAGGAGGGGAAAGGAAGAAGAGGGGAAGGAAGTGCAGGGAGGAGGAATGTGGAGGAGGGGGAGGAGGAGGAGGAAGAGGAGGAGGAGGAGGAGGAAGGGGTGGAGGAGGAATAGGGGAGAAGGAGGAGAAGGAGGAGGGAGGAGGGGGAATGAATGAAGAGCAAGAGGAAAACCGAGCATTTGAATGTGAATAGGAACATGCTGTCAAAGTACAGTGGTCCCAGGTGCCCTGCCCTTGTGGTTCATTCAAAGGGCAAATGATACCTCAGGTTGGCACTCAACCCCACGTTGCCCTTACTGTCCTAGCCTCACACACTATAATGACCTCCACCCTCTCCCATCCATCTTCCTCTATTAGAAATGGAAGAAGCTACAAACCTCACTCTCTTTTCACTGAGAAAAAATAGCACATGCCATTGTGTTTAAGATGCCATTCATTGTAAAACATCCCATTGTTTTATGCACACTAAGAAAAGAATATCTCACCAATTAACCTGACACACCATCAATTATAGGAGCAATCTAATTTTAGAGATAAAAAACCTGAAATCATGCAACTTAGAGGCTAAGAAGTCCAACAAATCTCTCTCATCCCCATGTCTATAAATCGTCAAACATACGAGCCCATCTTTTCCCCCTTTCCTTATTTCAGAGTAGAAAGGACTTTCTATGGAAAGTAAGTTATTCCAGCTACACACAACATGCCAATCACTCTTGTGCTCAGCTTTGATCCTGAAATCTTCCTTGTGCTCACAATATCGATTTTCCCCTGGCTACAGAATTATTCCTATAAAATAAAAATTTTGTTGTTCCAGTATTTCAGAATAAAAAATAACTCACTTGATTCCACAACACCTTATGCTTTTGTGCCTCTAAATGCTGTGCTCCTCTCCTGTTTGCCTGTGAATTCATTGTACAGATACTGTTGGATAGGTGCGTCCTCCGAGGGAACTAGAACTGAACTCCAAGAGACTCTGAGAGGGCAGGTCTAGGGAAGAACAAGACGCTGAGAGAGATTAAGGATGTGGGAAACGCTGAGCATCCTGGGGGAAAAAAAGGGAGGGGAGTCACCATCTTGGGAGTGGAGTGTGTGGACTGTGGGCGGACGGGTGCCAATTGTGCAGATCTCAAATGTGGGAGAGAAAGAACCCATGGGTGTGCATGCCTTTGTAAGTCATCCCTTTTGGGACATCATAAACTGGAAAAACCCCAATAGAAGGTATCCTGTTGGTTTTGTCAGCCCTGGGATCCAAGAAACCATGGGTCTGGGGGGCGGTGCAAATTTGGTGCAACAGACTCTCACTCCAATATTGCTCTGAAACATCTCTTCTCAAGATCTCAAGTGCTTTCTGTTACACTCATCACCACTGCTCAACAGTATCATTTGATACACCTCAGCATTGCCTGTTTATTCTTTAAAAACTATCCTTGTGTGTTTATGTACATGCATGTTTTCATGTGCTGTATGTATGTGTGTATATGTGCATGTATATATTTTTGTGTGTATGTATGTGTGCATATGGAGGCCAGAGGTTGATGTCAGGATGTCTTCTCTATTTATTTGAGACACGTACCTCACTGAACTTAGAGCTCAGTGGTTCAAATAGACTGGCTGGCCAATGCACTCTAGGGAATCTACCTGTCTCCATGCCTCCAGAACTCAGATTCTCATGTTTGTGAGGAACTTTACCAACTGAGCCATCTCCCAGCCCCTCAGAAACATTCCTTCCTTGGTTTCTGGAATGCTAAACTTGTTTTCCTACTTTCTGAGTAGTTAGTGCTCCGTGTCCTGTGTGTTGCATGTGTGTACGTGTGTGTAAATGTTTCTGCATTTGCATATGCACATGTGAATGCATGAGGAGATCAGAGGTCAAAGAACAGCCCAGGTGTCATTCCTCAGGGGCTTATTTATTTATTTATTTATTTATTTTGAGATGGTCTCTCTGTGGCCTGGAACTTACCTAATAAGATAGGCTGACTGGCCATTGAGCCTCAGAGATGCTATTGTCTACCTCTTCAGCACTGGAACTTCAGACATGTGACATCACAGAATTTTTCTTTCCTTTATGTGGATTCAGGGGGTCAAACTCATGTCCATATGGTTACAATGCAAGCACTTTACCCATATCATCTGTCCTCTTAGCCTACAATTTTCTTTTCATCATAATCTAATCACCTCAACTTGCCTGTATTAATTTTTATTGAATTTTTGTTTATTTTGTATACAGCATCTTAATCATCTTTATACCCCTATCCTCATCGCATCCTCTCTTAGCCCCATCCACTGGATTTCATGCATTCTGTCATTTATGTTAAGGACTATCGAGTCATGTTAGTGTTCCCTGAAGTCCCTCAGTGTAAGGTCATCCACTGGAGTCTAGTCAACCTGTCTAGAATCCTTCCCTTAAATACAATCAGCTCATCCTCACCCAGAAGTGATCAGATGCCAATAGTTCTATAGCTAAGATTGGGGCCTGCTGCCCGTTTCCAGTAGTCTATACAGTGTTGAGGCTCAGT
>NW_008338996.1:3592342-3595749 GCF_000622305.1 Nannospalax galili | reverse complement strand
AGTTTGCAACCTGCTTATTTCATCCAGAGTGAAACCGGATCTGATGTTTTCTTCATGGTCTACAAATTTCTACAAAAACTGTTCCTACACTATCTCTGTATCATAAAGAAAATGTATTTCTTTGTTTGTGTGTGTATTGTCTGCTCCTCCTATGTCGGTACACAAGCTGCACAGTGACTGAAACAGCTTATAATGACCCACTGCTATCTGTCCAGTTCCTAGAGCTGTACTTTACATGCTGTGGATACTCAGTTAAATGACTGACAGTGATGGTCAAGCACACAATAGGCTTTCTGAAGTCATCATCATGCAGTTAGTTATTATGACTGCTTTGGTTATTTCTTTTATGATTACTAGAGGTCTTTGACGTTTTCTGTGGTTGTTGCTCTCATTTCTTATCCATGACTCCAGTCATCCTCCTCGTCCTCCTCGTCTTCCTCATCCTTGTCCTCCTCATCCTCGCGTTGTTGCTCTCATTTCTTATCCATGACTCCAGTCATCCTCCTCGTCCTCCTTGTCCTCCTCATCCTCCTCATCCTTGTCCTCCTCATCCTTGTCCTCCTCCTCCTCTTCGTTGTCTTCTTCTTTTTCTTTGCATTCTACTATTTTTTGCCCTATTTTAATGAATGTTTTTTGACATACCACATGTGTGAAGGTCATCAAAGCATCTGCATCATCTTCTGTCTGCTAAAATCAGTCTCTGCAGAATCCCCTCCCCACCTCCAACCTTGTTCAAAGAGTTGAGGAGACAAACAGAGGAACATAAAACTACATCATTCTGAGGATCTTTGAGGTCAGAAGGTGTAAGTTAAAATTCCAGCCTAATCCCTCATTGAGTAACCTTTCTGAACCCCAGTTTCCAACACTTGCAAAATGAGGATATTATTTCTGCCTTCATGAGAACCATGAGGGCTAAAAGCCAATATGCATAATTATAAAATAAATGCAAACATAAATAAGCCAACACAAATCTAATAAAACTAAAGTGATGCAGGCCTTGTCAGATGAGGAATTACTGAACAAGTGATATGTCTATTGTTAGCGCTCTCGTCCTTCAGTCCATATGATTTGCCTCTGGCTATGCTGACCTAAGTTTCACTCTTCTGTGCTTCACGTTATTTACAATTTCTCTTTGCAGAACTGTCAAGATGGAGTGTATTATTAAATAAATGTTGAATAGATACATAATGTATATATAGAAATGCATACATATAAATAATGTGTGCTTAGCTCTATGGATTTTCAAAGCAAACACACCCAGGTATTGCTACCTAGTTCAAGAAGTAGAACATTACTAATATGTCAGGAACCTCTCTGTCCTCCTTTGGTCACTGCCCCGTGAGTCATCCCCAAAGCTGTCACTCTCTCTTGGATGTCCAAAGTAATAATAAAAGCGTGTTTTGATTTCCGACCAGCATAGGGGTAGAACATAAAGCCTGTATTCTTTTTACAGCCTGTATTCTTCTGGTGTCTTCTTTCTCTTTCAGTGCTAAATCTGTGAGACTCTTCTGTGTTCTTGCATAAAAGTCAGTTATTCTTTTTCGTCTCTACATGAAAGTTATTGTGAATGTATTTATCTATTATTTTCTTGTTGATAGATATTTTAGTGGTTTCCAGTTTGGGCTAAATTGAATGGAGCTTCTTTGAACATTCATGTTGTTTTGCAAACTCAAACATATCTCTGTTGGAATATCTCTAGGAGGTGGATTTTGTGGGTCATAGGACAAGGGCATATGCGGTTTTTAGTACATACTGTCAAGTTTTCCAAAAGGATTGTAATTAATTTATGCTCCCACCAGGAATGTGTGTAAGCCCCCGTGGCTTGAATCCTTATTTTTTGATGTTGACAGTCTTTTCATTAGTTGCACGGATTGCTGTGCTATAATATTAAATAGGGACTTTCATTTACATTTTTCTGAGACTAGAAAAATCAAGCATCTTTTCAGATGTTGATTTGTCATCCAGATATTCTTGTTTATGATGCATTCGTTTCTGTCTTTTATTCATTTCCTTTTCTTGTTTGTTGTGTAGAAGCTCTTTAAACACTGTGTATCAGAGGAGTTTCATGATCAGATCCACGTATTGCAAATATTTTCTCACACCGTGGCTATCATTTCATTCTATTAATAGCATATTCTTAGGAAAGAGGTTTTAACTGCATTGTAGTTCAATTTTCAGTCTTATTCTTTAAATTTAGTGCTTCTAGATCACTGGCTAACTATCAGCCTACTCCAGTGTCATGAGATATGCTCCTGTCTTTTATTTAAGATGCTTATTTGTTTTCCTGTGATGTCTTTCTTTTATGACTCCTCCACCCAGACAGACAAGATAAACAACTTTTCTGAATCCCCATAAAACTACATCTTGCTTTCATTCTTCCTATGACACTATGCATTTTCTTGAATCATAGATGTTACCTGCCTGTCCTCTCTGTCACATTGTTTTATCCCATTGACACATTTATCTGAATTCTTCAATGCCTTTTTATTGAATCCTGGTCATAATGCCTACTGAGTATCTCTAGAATTGATCTATTCCTTCATCTCATCTTGAGAACTCAATGGCCCCCAGCTGTCACAAATCCCTAGTCTACCCCTCTTTGCACACACAGGGGAGGACTGACCTTCCAAAATATTATTCTCTTCATGAAAAACTTCTTTAAAAACTCTTCTGTGACCTCCACCACTCTCAAATTAATGTTCAGTTCATTAGTGTGCAGGAAAGGCCATCTAGGCTTTGAAAGATTATCCTGCCGTTCTTACCACTGAGTCTTCTGTTTTAATCTCACAAGACTTTTTAATTTCCTTGAATGCTCCGTTATATAGAGCCTTTTCTGTCTGTCTCAGCATCTGCCACTGCCCACCTATTCCATCCTTCTGGTCTCATACTGAGTATAATTCTCAACTTCCTATTAAATTAAGCCCTCCTGCAATCTGGACCCATGAAACGCCGTAATCTCAGTTGAAATCCACTAAATTTCCTGCTTGTTTGATACTCATCTTTTCTGATAAATGCTTGTTACTTGTAACAGAACCTGTGCTTGTCTTGATCATCATTTCATCGTTCTGTCTATCTTATTACTAAAATGGATTTTTAAAAACTTAAAAAATTTGTGTTTATTATTTCTATTTTATACGTATGCATGTATTGCCTGCATGTAGGTAAGTGCACCCGTATCATGCAATGCCTGCGGAGGTCAGAAGAGGCTGTTGGATCCCCTAGGACTGGAATTACAGACAGTTGTTAGCTGCCATGTGGGTGCTGGGATTCGAACCCAGGTCTTCTGCAAGAACAGCCAGTGTTCTTAACCACTGAGCTGTCTCTCCAGCCCCTAAGATGGATTTTAAAATATTCTGTGCATATATATACACACATATATTATATATGCATATATATATAAAACAGAC
>NW_008338996.1:3585292-3592331 GCF_000622305.1 Nannospalax galili | reverse complement strand
TATGTATATATATAGGTATGGATAAAGATTATGTAGATAAATGTAGATTCATAAATAGATGTAGAAATGATGAGTTGAACTGATCAGTGCCCATATGTAAAGTCCAGTGTTACAGATTAAGACTTTATGATTTATTATTTTTATAAAATCCAACAATCAGCATTGAAAGCATTTAAAACTACTTAGGTCAATCACCTAAGTCAATTGAATAATGCTTAAATAATCTGTATAGCATTTCTACCAAATACCATATACCTACAACTCTTAGATAGCAGAAAGTCACTGCATTGCCAAGCAGCTCATTTCGGTTTGGGGAGTGAGCGTGCAATGAGGAAGTCATTTAGAGTTGAGTATATTGCTGTCGAACATTTGCTTCACACGCATGAAATTCAAAGCTTGATTCCTCCAGGTCAGAAAAATAAGAAACGTTTCTTTTACCCTGAGTTAACTAGGACTCTACTATTCCCTCCTCCTCCCCCCCCTCCTCCTCCTCCTCCTCCTCCTCCTATTGAGCCTGGCACTTTTTGCCTGTATTAATAAAGAGAACTATTTTCTGTAAGTCCATCCTTCAGATGTCTGCAGACAAATCATTTGTGTTTCAAGTAAACCTTCTTTCACTATTACTGGACACCTCCCTCCAGATACACCACAGCTTCTCAACAGCCTTGTTTTTTGTTGTTTTTTTATATATATATTTTATTTATTATTTTTAGTTTATGCGTATGCATGTATTGCCTGCATGTAGGTAAGTACACCCATGTCCTGCAATGCCCTTGGGGGACAGAAGAGGATGCTGGATCCCCTGGAACTGGAGTTATGAACAGTTGTTAGCTGCCATGTGGGTGTTGGGATTTGAACCCTGGTCTTCTGCAAGAACAGTCAGTGTTCTTAATTGCTGATCCATCTCTCCAGCCCCCAGCCTTGTTTTTTGAAAGGATATCCCTAGTCCCAACCTGCCTGGAAGTCACTATGTGAACCAGGCTGGCCTTGATCTCACAGAAACCCACCAGCCTCTGCTTCCTGAGGGCTGGGATTAAAGGAGCATGCTACCATGTCTGGTTTCAATAGGCCTTTAATATGAGTTATTGGAACAAGAACTCAATCTTCCAGATCTGCTCTGACCTATCTAGAGGAGGAGATGGCTGTCAAGTTCCTCTTGTCAAGAGATTATTCCAGTAATGGCAATGTTCATGTTGGAAGGCACATTTGGGAGGGAAGAAACTTAAAATTTAAAACAAAATTCAAGGCATACTTTGAACAAAAAAAAAATGTAAGGATGAAAGCTGAAAAAACTTTGAAATGTAAGCTTCATTGACTTCATAGTAAATGAGATTTCAATTGTTACTAAAATCTCAAAACTTTCCTTGGGAGCAACACCTTATTGATTTGACTAATTTTATTCCAATTGCAATTCTTGATTCTGTGTGCCTTCAGCACGCATATCAAATGATGAAACACACACTGTCATCCAGCTGCCAGGATTCAAATCCTGCATCTCACCTTTCAAAGTTGTTGTAGATATCACATGAAATAACATGCTAGAAATTCTGGTATACCCAAAAGCTATCTGGTCTTTTTTTTACCCGTTTTCTTCACTGAAATTATCAAGCAGTTCTTTCTACTGTTTTCTCTACTTAAGGGGGTAGAGATTTTTTTCTGGGTATTTGAGATTTTATTATGGGGTATTCCCTGTTTTCCAGCCATCTGCCATAACAAGTGCATTGATCAAAGACTGGCAAATATGGGATACAGAAGAAATATCAGTCTCTGCTTAGCTCTCTGCCTGTCAATCTTACCCCAACTTCTTTCCGGTGACATTCAAAACCACCTTTAGCATTTACTTTTCGGGAAGGTCACAGTCCTTGTCTCCACAACGTTAGAGCCTATCATTGTTTTCTGACTATAATGTTAACCCGTGATCATTGTAGGAGAGTTAGGGAAGGAACCAGCTTAAAATAAGAGACAGCCTCCCCCTACAGACGCAATTTTAAACATTTTAGAATTTCTTTGTAAGATTAATTTTCTTCTTCTACACTGTTAAAACCATGCCATATACTGAATAAGAAATCTTCCAGTTGTTAATTAATACCAAATTATTTTCATTTTATTCCAGAAAATTCTTTATTAATAGTATATCCCTACTTGTCTCATATTATGTTGTATTAATGCACCATAATTTATTTATTCTTCACATGTGGAAAGCTGATGTGATTACAAAGTTCTTAAAGATTATCCGAATTGTATTTCTTATAGCAACATCATCGATACTGAAATCTTTATCAATTCTTTTCACTTAAAAAATCTTTTCCTCTTTAAGATATGAATTAAAAAGGAGAAAATGTGCTATATTTTCTTAATGGTAAAGAATATATATAGAACATTTAATATCGATTTGACATAACTGCATAAACAGAATCATTTACAATTATCACCAAATTAATCTCCATAATGGTTGTGGTCTTGGTGATCATATCTGAATGTATATTTCTATACACATCAGCAGGTATCAACATTGTCACTCATTATCTCTGAAAAATGTGTGTGTATTTAAAACTACAATGATTAGTTAATAACAAAACTACAGAGAATGCAAAAATTTACAAAATGTCATGCATTTCGTGAAATTCAAATATCACCAGCCAAAACACACTAGAAATCAAACAATAATAATGCAAAACATTCAGATGCTAAGATATGAAACTTTAATATATATTAGGTTTGGGACAGCTATAAATAATTCTGTTTAGATGTTTTCATCAAAACAGATAGAGCTCACATTTTCATACTTTTTATCTGAAAACTAATTAATAACCATGAGTTTAAGGTTCTGTATGTGTTAAAATTCTTAAAGTCTTTACTATCACAGCTGTCTTATTTCCATATTTGTAGTTTTTGTTGGTTTTTCTGTTCCCATCTTCCATATTTTCCATGTACCTCATGGACCTCTCCTGACCCTCTCCTGTGCTGTATGGAATTCCCTTACCTCTGGCCCCACATCTCCCCGCAGCTTCCTACCTTGAAGGTGCAGTTTGCTCTCCGTGCTTTGCAGAAGGACGGAACTCACAGAGTCCAGATTGTCGTAGCTGTTACAGCCCAGAGGCCCAGTGCGTGTCTCTGTGACCTAGAGCGGACATAAAGTTAGGAAGGTATAAGACAGGTGTCCTGATCTAGAGAAAGCCCTAGAGAGTGGTTCCCCATCTGACAGAATTCTCCTGGCCTGAGAGTTTGCTTGTCTGCTGAATGGCTGGCTTGTGCCTGGGAGTGTGCATGACTGTGTGACTGAGCAGACATGAACAGCAGTGTGGTCAAGCTCACAGACTAAATCCACAGTGTCCGCTATCTACCTCCAGCACTCACTGCACAAGGTCACACCACATGTCGATGGACTAATGAGTTAAATACAGCACTATGTTATATTTCTAAAGCACATGCTTCAGAATTGGGAAAACCAGAGTCGGATGAAGGCTGGGCCATTTATTTACTGAGTGACATAAGGGAGCCACTTAGCTTCTCAAAGTGTCAGCAAGCTCAAGCTAATCAATGTCTTCTAGGGACACTGCAGGACACGTGTGATGGATATAAGTGCTGGAACAGGGAGAGCATTCAAAAATGCCAGCTGATTACAAAATGCCTCTATAAACTGCAATGAGTTACATATACATGACTATCACGCAAAAACAATAAAATTATCCCCATTTTCCAAAGAAGTTTCAGCAATAACTACAATCAGTGACACTGTGGGGAAAATAGCTGGGATTCTACTGTGCATTTCTCAGACATCATCTTCAAAGATTCGAGGTGGTGATTAAAAGGAGCAACTATTAAAAATAACCTTGGAATAAAAAAGGATTCAATATGAATAAAGGCATCCTTGTTCCTTTAATTGCTATATATTGGGTCTGTGGTGATATTTGTGCCCAAATGTAATGTTACAGCCTCCACTGAATGGAAAGACAACTTGGGGAAGGGCCTACATGTAACTCTCTGTCATTTTCCAGCTGTGCAGTCTTAAGTTGGTACATTTCCCTTCTTAAACCTCGGGCTCCCCATGCTAATGTTAGCAATGCTCTTACCTGAACAGATAAAGAGATGGCATTTTTAAAAAGTATTGTTGTTATTATTATTAATGTTGCTATCGTGTGTGTGATGCATGTATATGTGGTAAGCATGCCAGAGTGCATGTGGAACTCAGAAGATGACTTTGTAGATTCAATTCTCTCCTTCAACTTATGTGGATTCCAGGGTTTGAACTCGGGCCACCAGTCTTATGTGGTAAGTACTATCACCTGCCGTGCCACCTTGCCAGGGCAAGAAGGCATATTTTTATGGACAAGAAATAATATATTTATGTGTTTAGCATTTAAGATATAATAAATCCATTGGGGATAATTGTGTCCTTTTAAAATAAATAATTCATTCCTTTCTGAGCTGAACAATAGTATAGTTCTTATGGAGTGAGAGTTAACACTACCAATTTATTTTACTGCAGATACCATATTATGGTATTTAACAAATCTGGGAATGAGACAAGCTCTAGTCTGATGGATCTTAAGATAGTGGAAAGGAATGGCAAGAAGCCTTCCAGGGTCAAATTGAGTGTGGAAGACAGAGGTGGTTTGAGGATGACTCTGTGCAGTTTGTCTGAGAAATCCCACCTAAGGAGGAAGACTTCACTTCCATGATGCAGAAAAGGGATTATCTCCTGACAGAGCTTCAGCATCTCAATTCTACATCCCATCAATGGGGCAGAGAAACATTGGTGATAATGAAAACCAGACCTTTGCAGCTCCCCAAATCTGATGCCTTCATAAAGATCTGTCTTTATGTGCCAAGTTCCCGAACAATGTAATCCCCCCAATATATATGATTCTTCTTGGATAGCATGGGCCTTTGTTTGTGGACCTGATTTATTTCTCTGCTTTCTGCTTTCCTTCTTAGTAAAGCACCCTCTCCCAACAAAGATTGCTCTGCCAGTGATCAATTTCTGACTTACCTGCCTGAGTCTGCCTTAACCTTCCTCCCTGTCTTTTTTCCCAAGTGATATCATAGGAAGTTGGAAGTCATAATATAAGGCAAGGCTTACAATTTATTCTGGTTAAGAGTGAAGAGTGAAAAACAAAATGCAGACGTAATCTAGTTTTACAAAACTTTGGATGGAAAAAAATCTGAATTGAAACCCTCTGAAGAATTAATCTTTTATTTCAAGAATGTCCTTCTACACTTTCTTTATAGAGGCTGTCTCTAAACTCACTGTACTGGAAATGGAATCTTTTAAATTTCCTGTATTCCAGGCTATGAAATTGAGAAACCATTGCTCTTATATGCAACATAACTGCTTTACTTTGAATTAGTTGAACTTATATCAAATTCCAAGTTTACTTTCTTGGTAGCCACAGTTAAATGGTCAATGACCTCATGTGACTGTAGACTACTTCCAAGCCAGCATAGGGCAAGATACAGGGATGGCATTTCTATCATGGCTGAATACTCTCCTGGCAGCAGTACTGCAAACAAGGGATACGGATGCTTATTTTTGTAAATAAAGTTTTATTGGAACACAGTTACCACCATTCGTCCATGCTCTGTCTATGGCTGTTTTGATGTGTGAGCAGAAAACTTGATTGAGTAACAACTGATTCCACAGAGCCTGCATAGTTTAAATATTTATTCTTGTCACATTAGAAAAAATGTTCGGTGATTCTCAATCTATAGAGGCCAGTTTTAGTTCTTGATAGAATATAGAAAATAGAATACTTCTATACTTCTACACAAAAGGCTTCAAAGTATGAAACACAGTTTTGTCATCTGTGAAATACAGGCTGGGGAGGGCAGGACAAAAGACAGAAGCACTTTGTAAACTGCTCATTGGGAGAGCATTAATTTGCTTCTTGCTAAGTATGTGATCTTGTGGACATCATTTAACTCTTCATGGTATCAGTATCTTCAACTAGAATAGTGACTGAATAGCCATTCATATGGAAAAAAAAATCTAACTTTGACCGAGAGGACTGTTGATAATTCTCCAACGACCATTGTCAGAATCCAGTATCTTCAACTAGAATAGTGACTGAATAGCCATTCATATGGAAAAAAAATCTAACTTTGACCGAGAGGACTGTTGATAATTCTCCAATGACCATTGTCAGAATGCATTCTTAAGTCAATGCATAGGGTCACTCTAATGAAGATTTCAGGGCATGTGAAAACATCCATCAGACTGATTGGCAGGGGAGTCATGTGCTACGTGGGAAAGAAGTGAGGAGTTCTAGTTTTCATCAGGTCTGGCATGCTTGTATCTCAGTTCTGCTGACTTGATAACCTGCCAACCAAGTGCACCCTCACACTACCTTGATTGCTCCAGTTGATATCTGGATCTCATGGAGCCTTCTCATGGTGCCATCACGGTCGACAAAGTAGGATGACGCAAGCTGGTGCAGAGCTTCGACGCTTTGAGTGGCATTCCCTGACTTCCGGTCTAGGCGACTTTTGTCCATGTACATGGTCAAAGCCTCCTCTCCTGCATGGGAAAAGAAGGAAGATAAGGAGGGCTGCTCTAACTTCAGTGTGGGAGGAGAGGTGCCAGGGCCTTGATACTAAAAGAAACTTGATTCCCTAACCAGGATAGTCCAAGTAGTCCTCTCCCTTCCAAAAGCAAGGGCATAGTGCAAAAGATACTGTCCAGAGGTTACTGTAAATACCATCAGAACAATGATCACTGAACAACCCTCATCCACTAGAGTTCATCTCTAAAGAAACACAGGCACACAGCTCCCCAGCATTGCCTAACCAGGTCTCAACTTCCCAGATCGTTCAGTTGACTTATAAAATGATGAAATTGGCATAGAGCTCCCTTACTTTCATCCTGCCACATTTTCGTCCTTGTTATTTCATACTTCCTTTACTTTTCCTCCTCTTTTCCCTTCTTTCTCGTCCCTTCCTCTAATACTTCCCTTAGTTTTCCCTCACCCCCCCTTTCTAGATAGACAAAGGTAGGTTATGTTATGTAGTGAGAAAGATAGGCAAATAGATAAGACATAGA
>NW_008338996.1:3566970-3585274 GCF_000622305.1 Nannospalax galili | reverse complement strand
TGGTTTTCTTATTCATTCTGTATGCTATTTTTAAGTGCTTACCTGTGCCAAGCACTGTACTTCTAGAGCACAAAAGAGTTCACATCTTACAGTGGGAAAGAGGGAGCATACGAAAATTTGGTACAGAAACAGAAGATGAACAGGTAGCTAGATGCTTGGATAGATGCATATAAAGAGACAGAATAGGGAGAGACAGATGCATATTCACATGAATGGAATGGTGAATGGGAAAGGAAATGAATGAATAGATGACTGCATAGTGTACAGCTATAAATATAGACATTTGTAGATTTGTTTTCACGAAGTTTACATAGAAACTCATGTACAGATTTCTAATACTACTAAGCAATAGTGGTATTGAATTGGCTAATGTGGTGGTTTGAATGAAGTCTGTCTCTCACAGGTTCCAAGTATTTGAATACTTGGGACCAGTCGGCTATGCTGTTTGGGAAGGGTCAAGAAACCTTCAGGAGGCATGTCACTGGGAGCAGCTTTGAGAATCCATAACCTTACGCATCGGCAACTTGCCTCTCTCTGCTTTCTGTGCCTTCTTTAAAATGTAAGTGCTCAGTGTTCTTATCTGGTTGCCTCCTGCCATGCCTCCCTCACCCTGCCTACCACCTACCACTCAGGAACTATATGCCCAATAAACTTTTCCTTTTATAAGTTGCCTAGGTCATGGTGTTTTATTACAGCAACAGAAGAGTACCTAATACAGCTAATAAACTGTTTCAGTGGAAAGGGGGAAGAAAGCTCTATATGCACCCACCAAGTAAACATGACACTGACTCTCCTGCCTCCACTCTATAGTAACATAACACAACACAACATAACATAACATAACATAACATCATAACATAACATAACAACATAACAGAACATTCTTAACCTCTCTGCTCCTCAGCTTATTCATTGGCAATACCAGAGCAATTTAGTACCTAGCCCCTTATGATTTTTAGAAATAATAAATTGGATAATATGTGCAAAATATTGAGAACCAGGACTGCTTCATTTTAAGACTTGAAAAGCAGTTAATATTGGGCTCTGGGTTTAGGTCAAAGGTACAGGTTTTGCTAACACACAAGAAACCCTAAACTCAATCTTCAACCAACCCAAAGAAAGTGAAGAAGGGAAGATCAGGAAAGAGTGTGAGGTGGGATTAAAAAGAGAATAAAAAAGTAAGGAAAGAAAAAGACAAATTTGGGAAAGGGGTGTGTTGGGGAAATAGAATTCAAAGGGGAGATAGAGGGGAGATATGATTATATTTCACTGCATACATATATTAAATTCTTAAAAATAAAGTAGAAATTTAAAAGTAAGATACACATAAAAAAGTACGCTAATTGATAGTAGTAGTAGTTATACACAGAGACCTTGGAGCTACCCTGCCTTGACCTGAACTAGCTAGCAACTCTGAGCTGCAAGTCTTTAGTATGAAAAATGATGATATGAACTTTAACTCCTTCATAGGCTCGTCATAAGGATTAAATTGATTATATGAAATATGTAAATCCTACCTGACACACAGTAAGCTTTATGCTACTGTTATTTACAATGATTTGACCATTTCAATTAATCAATTATATAATATCCTTCCTTACATGTAGTCAATTTAATAAAACAAAATATTTAGAGAACAAAAACTTTCATCACATCCTGCAACACAAAGCCTGGTATCTAGGACAATCGGAATGTTTTTAGAATACTGATGACTTTTCCAGTTGAAGAACAACAAAGCAATTTACTTTCAGAAGAAGCCTGTCCTCTTCCTCTCCTCAATGTTTGACTTTTGAAACCCTGGCTCAGTTCTCATGTCATTCCCTCATGGCAGTCCCTTCACTGTCCCTGACACACTCCCTGCTTAGTACCACTCAGGCTTGGCTTCCCAGGCCACACCATTAGCCCAGAGAAGGGATCCTTTCCCTCCATCACCCTTTAGTCTTTTCACTCAGCAAGGCTCCTGTACCTGTGCTGAGCGTTTTCCAGTTAGAACACCTTGGCAGGCATGGTAGGGCCAAACAAATGAGACAGTGACTCGTGATAAATGAAACCACACAAGATTAAGCATAAAAATGTAACACCTCTCATTAGTAGTTGACTTATTAATTACATGTTGATATGATACTATTTTGAATGTAAGTTAACTGTATTATTAAATTGATTTTCTTTTCAAAATGTAGTCTTGAAATGTGTATCTGGTTCATTATGGTCCTTGAAAAATTGATCTGGATGGGGCTGGCGTGAGGCTCAGTAGAGTGTGTGCTTAGCATACACAAAGCTCTGAATTCAATCCCCAGGCACCACCTCCTTTCCATAAAAGAAAAAAAAATAGCAAAAAAAAGAGGCAAATAAGGAAAAAAAAAAAAGAAGAGAGGAAGGAACAGAGGGAGGGAGAGGAGGGAAGGGGAGAAATAAGAATGGGACTTAATGGACTAGGAGAAGGGAGAGGGGAGAAAAGAAGGAGAATGTGGGTTAGTTAGTAGTAGTAGTGGTTATAGGCACAGATCACGGAGTTAGACTGCCTGGACTTACACTAGTTAACTCCGCAATAAAATTCAACATGATTTTTATGGTTCACACTTGGAGGTCACATTTTATTTCTATTGGCCAGAAATGGTTACAGAAGACAGCAGCTTTGGATCATTTCCATATTCCAGATGAATCAGCAAGACATGAAGACACAGACAAGAATACAGACCAGCATGTAACACCTCCAACAACAGCATGGGGTACAAGTCCTGACAACTTGGTATCTCGGCTTCTCAGCTGTATCCCTCACCACGAGGTGCACATAGTCCACCAAGTAAAGCATGCCCAGCTCTGCCTCATTCCCCACAAGTCTACTCTCAAAATGCACCCCTCTTTACCTCACTGCCAACGGCTCTACTCTGTAAAATACACCCCACTCTATGTCACTGTTGACACCCTGCTTTTCTTTTCTGGCCAAAGTTTACTCACCCCAGCTCCTACGATAGCATCTCCCCTCAGAATAAGTCCCTCTGCCTCCCCTCCTTACTGAAACCGTGTTACTAACTCTTTCCATGCGCTCACACAGCTCACATGTATCTCTCCACAATACTCCCTATTCCAGTATTTGTGGATTTCTGAGTTAACAGCCTGTCTCACCCACTATAGCAGAAACACTATGTGCTCAAAGCTCTTCTAAAAATCCCTCATCATTCTTACCTAGCACATGTGCATTATACGATTTATGTGCTTAGCAAATAGTAGGAAGACTATAGGTGAATAAATAAACATCGACATGTCCCAACTCTACAGTGATTATTGATTGACATATCTGCCTCAATACCAGACTGAAATCTCCCAGACAAAGGTTGTCCAAGTTCATCCTAAGACTCCATTTGTTGACTTTACTGACAGCAGAGTAAGATGCTCAAGTTTGCATTTCTGATGAAACCTTCCTTCCTTGTTGGGCAATAATAAATGCTGCTGTATTGTTTGGACCCCATATCAACCTGAAAATCTAGCTTAGAATGACTTTATATCCCATTACATTTTGAGATCCAGAGACAGTTGGTGGTGAAGGAGAATGTGGATTACCCAAGTCATCTTTCTAATGGTTCCAATGTTTCTCCTTGGGTCTGATGAAGAAAAGCTGCTCAGCTATCATTCAGTGAGTAAATAGATGAGTAGAGGATAGATGTGTGAACAGATGATTAGATGAATGGATGCTTTGATAAATGGGTGGAAATGTGAATGGTAAGTGAATTCAGGGATTTAGAGCTGCAAAGCAGAGGGAATAGATATTCCACGAGCCAACTCAGGCTCTCTTAGGGGCCAGTGGAATAGCAGGTGAAATAAGCCTGTTCCCTCTGGACTGTGAGCTGGCAGAGGCAAACCTTAGATCAAGAGGGGTTAATGGACTTCTTGCTGCATTATTAAGACTTAATTCCGTGTTTATTAAAAGAATCTGCTGTTTGTAGCTGTGTTCCCACTTGGGCATTTCTGAAAATTGCTTCTCTCCACATAGGTCTTTCCTCAGTCTTCTAGGCCTTCGGGCTTTGCATCACTCCCAGCAGCATCTTTTCTCAGAGTGACAAGACTCAGATGCACATAGGAAGGAGAGAGACGGGGGCAGCCTTTACCTTAAAGTCACTAGAAGATGCAGTTCTAGGTGAGGGATGGAGGTGACTGGGCTTCGGGCCTCTGGGATATTCCTCAACCTTTGTTTGCAGCCCTTGTGATTTTATTCTTAGCTTTCCTCTCAACCAAAGGGAGGCCTTCCAAAATGCAGTGTGGGGAATACCAAATCCACACAATAGAATTAAGAAATGGACAAGGAGTATAATCCCACATTTGTAAAAAGGCATAAATGTGATGCACATTTTTGCATGCATGTAAAAGTTTACATATAAGCCTACACGCATACACCATATCTATATGTATGTGTGTACTGTCATAGGTGTGTAACTACACACAGTAACTCACATTCAAGGATTGACAGTCAATTATGTGCATATTTTCAACAGGTAAGCACATACATACTCCACGCATTCACGCAAGCTTAATCATGCACAATTCTCTCAGACACCCAGTCTCCAAGGTGTTCCCCTTGGTCTGAAATGTACTTTTCATAAGGATTAAAGAAATTTACTATCTGTGTTTTTTTCTGTGTTACTCCAGACCTGGAATTTGTCCCTAAACTATCCTCCATGAGATCATTC
This sequence comes from Nannospalax galili, assembly GCF_000622305.1. NCBI lineage: Eukaryota > Metazoa > Chordata > Mammalia > Rodentia > Spalacidae > Nannospalax > Nannospalax galili. The sequence continues at coordinate 3,580,589 of NW_008338996.1, read as the reverse complement.
ACAACAAGTATTTTTGTGAATGTAATAGATTTCATGAATATTTAAGGACCCATGGAAATGTTGAACTTGTTGCACCCCTCCCCCAGCTCCACTGTGTTATTCCTTCACCCTGACCAACCTCTCTCATCACCCTAAAGAGATCAACAAATGCATTTACTTATCCTGCAAGTCTTTTGTTATTTAATTATGCCCTTAGAGACTTACTTGACACCTCAAAAGGTTTATCAAAGCATTTTTTTCTCTGTGAATACAGTGTTCATAGAAAAACCTATAATAAATAACCTTTCTGCACTTCCCTCTATAGAGGTTGGGAAACTGATCTTGTGAAAGGAAAGTGAATTTCTGAAAACCTCCCACTCTTCTGGTGAGTGACAGGATTCGGCTTCAGTCATGGACTCTCCAAGTTCTTTAGCTCGATTAAGTAACAGCGGGAATGAGAATAAGGATGGTGGTAATAACAACAATAACAATAATTTTTAAGGTGTCAGTATGCCAAGTATTTTTCTCCCTTCAGCCCTGTGCCAGAGTGTGCTTATGACTTTAAAAAAATTAAATTTATGTATTTTTATTTTATGTGTATGAGTGTATTGCCTCCATGTATATAAGTGAGCCCATGGCACAGAAAACCTGCACAGGCCAGAAGAGGGTGTCAGATTCCCTGGAATGGGAGCTATAGATAGTTGTTAGCTGTCACGTGGGTATTGGGAATGAAACCTGGGTTCTCTTCCAGAGCAGCTAGTGCTCTTACCTGGTTGAGCTGTCCATCCAGCCTCCATGCTCAGAGCTTTTAATGCATTATTTTACTCATCATAATAAACATTGAGAAAGTATCCCCATTATGACTAAGCATAAGAGAGGAACCTGAGCACAGAGAACTGAGGACTTGTAGAAGTGACACAAAGCTAATTAAAAGCAAGGGGCAGGACTGGAAGGCAGGTAGTCTCATGCCAGAATCCATCGCTTCCTTCACTACCCCCTCCATACCCCCCTTCCCTCCCAGTGCATGAGAGGCCCTTAAGAAATGCTTTTCCATGCATGCATGAATGAGTGAGTGAAGGCATAAAATGATGATACTTGGAGAACCTCACATAGTTTCTGACACAGTATTTTGTCAACGTTCAATCCCTTTCCCTTCCTTTGTTCTGCTTTTCTGCAGCAAGGGCTCAGAAAGCATTCAGGTCCTGCTGTCCAACACCGGATTTCAATCCAAAGCGTTGCATATTTTAAAATGTTGTGTTGTAAAAACAGGAGAGGAACAAGGCTCTGTGAATAATTTACCACCTTGCCTTGGAGAAATTAAAAATATATTTCACAGAGAAAGAAAAATCTTTTGTTACTTTGGATTTCCAGGGACTCAGACCAGAACACAACTTTAATGGAAGAATTGAATTGTTTGAAACATCTATTTTTTTTCCACATAAAATAAGAAGTCATAAACAGCCAAAGGAAAGGGTACAAGCAGATACTACAGTATGGAAATATATCTCATTTTCACTTTACAAATGAGTATAATTTATACTAATAATTTTACATTGAATGTCCTATTTAACTAAAAACATTAAACACAGACACAAATACGTTCTGATTGGTTCATTGTTGGAGTGGATGGGTAGTTTGGTGGGTGAATAAGTTGGTTATAGAGACAACTGATAGTTGAAAAGCATAATGCAGGCTGTGTGACCCGGAAACCTTAAATTTTTAACTTAACTTCACCACTTATTATCTATACCTCTTCTGAGTTCTGATTGAATTACTTATAAAACAGAAGTAATAGGATTTGACTTGTACTTTTGAGGGCTACAAAAATTATACAGTGCCAACTATGTAATGATACTTATAAAGTGTTAGCCAAAATTAATGTAATCATGAATAAATTTATCCAGCCAATATCTCCATCCATATTTCCATTACTATCAAGTTATTGAGTTCACCTTCATCAAAATATATATTGGGTTCTAGGAAGATGTCTCAGTAAGTAAAGAGCTCATTGTGCAACCCCAAGAACCTATGTTTGTATCCCCTAAATCCAAATAGCTGAATATGGCACCATATGTCTATAATCACAGTGCTGGGGAGACAAGACAGGAGGGTTCCTGTGAGTTTGCTGGCCAAGTGGTCAAGTCAAATCAGTAAGCTCCACATTCTGTGAGAGACTTTGTCTCAAAGAATAATGTAGAGAGAAACTTAGAAAGATAGCAAATATCAGTCCCTTGACTCAGACACACACACATGAATTCACATGTGTGCACACATATGACCACGTACACACACATGCAGTTGCATACTGTGTACTCATCCAGGAAAGCACTGTAGCCTTCATTTACCAAGCCAGTCTTGACTCAGACACACACACATGAATTCACATGTGTGCACACATATGACCATGTACACACACATGCAGTTGCACACTGTGTACTCATCCAGGAAAGCACTGTAGCCTTCATTTACCAAGCCAGCTCCTGTTGAACTGAACTGCTCTTTTTTCTATGAGATTGTCACTGACCCCTTCAGAGGAGGAGACCCTGTTGTACACATACCTCAGTCTACCCTGCTTTGACACTATCTTAAGATCTTCATCTGGCATGATCCAGGATTAAATGCACCTGAGAAGTTCTGTACAGATGTTCCCATATCAGAGGGTACAGTGGACTTAGCCACTGAAAAACATTCTGATGCCTAAGGGACATCAGGTAATGCACAGACTCACAACTTAAATGCTCCAATTTGCAGGATTTCCCATTTGCTCCCCATTGTCTTCTCACTGTTTTAATCCCACTCCCTTCTCTCATCCTCTCAAAGGCAGATTGCCTTAGTAGGGAATGTGGATAAGGCTGAGTAGGGCAAGGTAATTGGCCTACTTTCCTGTTAACCAATTCCAAGCCCATGGAAGATGCAAATCACAGTCAACTTATGAAATTATAACCTTAACTACCACCCCTTGGGACTAAAACAGAAGCAATTCCCTAAAAATACCTAACATGCAATTTTCCTGAGATTACACCCCATTCCAAAAGAAGTATGGCAATGATCCAGTTAACCATTCATAAGGAACAGCTAATTTCAAGATTAAACAGTATTTCCAGAAGAGTTAATAAACTCTCAAGTTAGACTTCACATCAACCTGAAGTCATCTGTTCAGATACAACCACGATAGTCAAGACAGTTGGCTTCTCAGAGACATATGCTTGTAAGTAATGTGTACAGTAATACCACAGAGACTAAGATGTCTTCTTCGTTCTTAAGGTATCACATTCTCCTGCCATCCTAGACAGAAAACCATGACAAGACCATGATCCAGTGGCTGACATACCTCCCAATGTAGCAGAGATGAGCAGGTGGGTGCCGTACTTTTTGATGATGGTATCGATGAACTGCTGAGTGGTGGGTCTCCTGCCAAGCAGACGGATACTCCTTTGAAACTCTGGCATGAGGGGCACTGGATGACGGACCAGATCTCTCCTTTCTATGGCTGTATTCCTCACCTTCCAACGGGCAAACTCCCTGGACAGGAGAGAAGACCAATATTCTTCAGCTTATCATTTGCGCCCTTAAGTCAAATACCACCCATCTATTCCATCTAGGCACTACTCCTTAGCTGAAAGAGTGCATACAATTTCATCATTCTGTTTCTTTTTTTTTAATTAAATCTTTGTGTATTTCATACAGAACATTTCAAACAATTGTAATCATCTTTATGCCCCAGAACATAGAACAAGGCATAAAGAAGACCATAATGAATACCTCAATTCTCCTAAATTCTCCCTGATGAGACAGAAGGCCAGGAACACAAAAGGTCACAAATGGCCAAAGTGTAAAGACTAAGAGCCTTCAGACAGGACTCCTACATGAAAATTTCATCATTTTTATTTGATATGTTTTTCCAGAACATGTGCCATTATGTAACCCAGGCTAGCCTGGAACTTATCCTGTAGCCCAGGCTGGCCTCAAACTCATGATGCTCCTGAACCCACCTCCCAAATGTTAGTATTACAACTGTGCACCCAGCTCTAAAATTGCTTTTCATATTTGTCAAGTGACACTTTGATTTGAAGTTTCAATCCTCTAGAGTCAACAAATATCTATTGAGTAATACTGTGGTCAGTGGGATTCTGAGTCGTACAGTGGCAGGCATGACCTTGTAGTTGCTTGCTGACTATCTGGAGGACAAAAGCCAGGTGTACCTTTTGCTAAGTTACAAGTGGAAAGACTGAGTTAAAGAAAATAGTAATCATGGTAAAGAGAATGGTAGTGGTGATTGAGATGATGATATTCACACATTAGAGTCCACAGGGGTAGCACATTTCATTTGTCGCTAATTATCACACCAGTCCTGTGAGAGGGGCTTACTATCGATTTCTGGTTCATCTTAGAGAAACTAGCCCTCCATTCCCCTCTAACTTGCTTGTCAGTCACTCTCACTAGACTGTGAAATGTATTACAAAAATAGAAACTTCTCAGTTAATCCCTAACCCACCTTGTAATCAGCTCAGTGCCCGTTACATGGCAGGAGTTATAATCAGTCTTGATGGAGGAATAAAGCAAGTGGGTGAAAGGAAGGAAGGGGAGGAGGAAGAACCATAGTAATGGAGGGAGGTAGATGGTAGAGTATTGGCCAGGACCTAGACGCTAAGCTTCTTGAGTTCTAAGGCATTCCAAAGAGCACATTTTGAGCCCAGAACTCTTCGTTTCTAAATTTTAGTGTAAATTCACTGTGCACCTATCATTTCGAAGGAACAAAGCTGTGCTCTTAAGACGATGTGGAGAAATTTTGATTTTTCTTTCACTAAGGATAGTGAAGATTAAGACAGAGAAGCACTGAACATGGGAATCCAAGTCTTGTTTCTCCTACTAGAAATTATGTGGCACAGCATTATGAAACCATGTCTCTTTCTGGGCCTTCATCTCTTCATCTACAAAATCCAATGAAGAGGGCTTGGGGAGATGTCTTAGCAGTTAGGAGCACTGGCCGCTCTTACAGAGGACCCAGGTTTGATTCCCAAAGCCCATATGGCAGCTAACAACTGTCTGTAATTCCAGTTCCAAGGAATCCAATGCCTTCTTCTGACCTCCACAGGCACTGCACAACACAGGTGCACTTCCATACATTCAGGCAGTGCAGTCATACAAATAAAATAAAATACCAATTTAAAAAAAATTCCTACTACTGGTGTGGGATTCTATGAACGATGGTATGAAAATGCCTTTGGAAACATCAAGGCACTAATCTAATGCAAAATATTGATTTACAGCTTTATTTCCTCACAAATATCCAGGTATGAATATGCAAATCATTAAAGGTCCATAGATAGTGAACTTGAAAGATGCAAAGTAGGGCAAGGAATAGAGATTCAGTGGGATTTGGTTCAGGTTGCATTTGCTTCAAGAACACTCATCATTCCTACCAAAGATGCAGGGCCCCTGGAGCCACCAGCTCTCTGACCTGCTTCAGCTACATACTTTGGGTCGCTTGGGATAAGTGGAGATCATAAATGATGAGTACCAGAATTTAATGAAAAGTTCTCTCTCTTTCTCTCTCTCTCCCTCTCTCTCTCTTTCTCTCTCCTTCCCTCCCTCCCTCCTTCCTTCCCTCCCTCCCTCCTTCCTTCTAGAGGATGGGAGAAATGGATGAAGTAAGGTCAACAGAGCAAGAAAAATCAGAACGTGCTGAAAATCAGCCCGGGATATGCTCTGGTTTCAGAGGTGGGGTCTGATGCCTGACTCATAGGAAACGGGGTTTGGAAAAGAGTTTTGATGCTAGAATATATCTCCAAACCTGGACAGTTATGATCTGTGTCTGAATAAGGGATTCTATGTCTATGATTCTGAACACAGCTCAAATTCTGAGACAACATAAGACCTTGTGCATCATAATAATATGCTGTACAGCATAGACAAGCATGTAAGTCAATCAATTGCACTGAGCAAAACACTAAAGTGAATCTATGAAGTGAAGATGGTCATGATCCAGTCCCTGGGCTGAAGAAATTTAGTCTGTCAGGGAAGACAAAGTATTTTCAGGTTGTTATAAACAAAAGAGTACAGGATGTAGAAGGAAGCATATGGCATAGGAGAAGCTTCAGGGAGGAGGATATGCCTTTACTACAATTTTGAGATTTTCATATGATCTGACAAATATAAACATATTTAAAAATATTATCCATGTGCAGAAAAGGGTAGGAACAGAGACAGAAGCAGTGATAAATGGAGACAGAATATGCTGTAGGAACATCAGAGTAGAGGGAAAGGTGTGTGGAAATGGGGGACATGAGGAGACAGGGCACAGTCAGAACACTGGCTAGGTCTAGGGAGGAACTTGGAGAGCTAGCAGAGAGTTTTATATGCAGAGAGTTACCTTGTGAATCTCAAAGAATATGAAAGGGATGGAGTTCTGTTTCATGACCAGGTTACAAAATACCAGAATCTCTCTGTCTCTCCCTCTCTCTGTCATTTCACATAGCAAACACCCCAAACCCAAGAAAAGTTTCCATCCAATAGTTTCTGATAAACTAAGGCCTCAAGAGAAACTAAGGCTTAACAAAGGCCATATGCATGAACTGGGAAACAAATCTTGCCCAGCCAAGCCCTGACATAACTTCAAACTCATCAGAGACTCAGAGACAAGGCACCCAGTTTGCCAACTCACAACTGAGATAATGTTGGTGTTTTGTGTCATTAAATTGTGGAGAAGCTTATTATTTAGCCATTGATAATCAATATGAGGTGATGTGAATCACCATATATATCTGATAAAGAGGTATTCCTCAACAATCTATCCCTGAAACTTATAAATCACACATATATATTAATATATATATACATATATACATATAAACACATCTCAAGATGCAGGCAATATAGTTACACACATGTACATGTTTCTTTATAATTTACTCTTATGAATTGCTTTTTTCATGTGAATCTTCCCATATTTCTCAAAATTAATATTTATCTACACACAGGGAGTTAAATAACTTGCTAAAGGTCACTCAGCCAGTTCAGTATTGCAAAAACGATAACCTAAATATACTGACTCTTAGATCCCTTTTGAATGTAAATGTAGGGAGAATATAAAAGTAGACTAGAACTGATGCAGAGTGGTTATGCCACCTGCCACCTAACAACCATCACAGTCTTTGGGACACACACTAGCTACAGATGCCAGGTCTGCCCTCAGTTCCACTTCTGAAAAAAAAAAAAAAAAAAAAGAAGAAGCTGATGAGTCCTCAGCTCCTCCCTCAGGGAGTAGCAGATGTGAAGACTACCAGGACTGAAGGTACATGGCATCCTAAGCATGTTTCCAGGACACGAGACTGGGGCGATGACTCAGAAGTTAAGAGCACTCGTTGCTCTTGTATCAATCAGGTTTCAGCACTCATATCGTGGGCTCACAACTGCCTGTAACTCCGGCTCTAGAGGAGAATCTTATGTATTTCGCCTCCACAGGCATCTGCACTCACATGCACATATTCACACACAGAGACACATGCATACACAAAGTTGAAAACAATAAAAAATAAATCCTAAGAAGAAAGAAATGCTCAGGTGTTGTAAAACCTCAGCCCCATGCCTAGGGCTGCTTACTCAGCACCATGGACAGAGACCAGCTCACACGTGTACACAAATGGTTGGCTCTTCAGGTTGTGAGCTGTGCTACTATAACCATGGTTTTATTTATGAAGAGATCTGAAGGGAAGGGTGCCTGATGTGGTCTGTAGATAGGGTTGAGTAGGGGTGAGTGGGAACACAGGTGATGGAGAATTCTCTTGTACAAACTGAGGTTTGAAGAAAACAGGATTTGGCCAAAGTTAGAGAAAGTGATTTCAGGAAATGAATTTTTGCATGCAAAAGTAGCAGACAATGAAATGGATAGAACGGCTGGAAAGAGACGTGTGTGTGTGTGTGTGTGTGTGTGTGTGTGTGTGTGTGTGTATAAATGGCAATAAATAATGGCAGATATCAGCAATATTATCACATGGCATCTATGGGTTGGTAGTGTGGGTGCCCTGTCCATGGGTCTCTCATGAGGCTGCAGTCATCCCCAAAGTGGGTTGAAAACATCTGGTACTCAATCTGGGAACATGGTTTCTGTCAGAACTTTGTGGGGGGGGGCGGGTATCCAAAAGAAAGGAAGAATGTTGGGCATGGTGGCCTGCACTGTTAATCCCAGTCCTTGGGATTAGGCTGATCTCTGTGAGATGGAGACCAGTCTGGTCCACATAATGACTTCCAGGCAGGCTGGGACTAGGGACATCCTGTACACAAGAAAGAAAGAAAAATAGAGCAAAGAGGAGGGATAGAATAAAAGAAAGAGAACTCAGGCCTAAAGGACTATGTGTCAAAGCGTTATTAAATTGTTGTAAAGTTCAGCCTACAAAATCTGTTCTTCATGCATGTGTTGTATTGTGTATTTGCTTTGTGTATGCACTTGTGTGCATGTGTGTGTAACTGTGTACGTGTGTGTGTTGTAGAAGTTGATACCAGGTGTTAACTTCACAGAGATCCACCTGCCCCTGCCTTCTCTGCCTCCCGAATGCTGGTATTAAAGGCGCCTACCACCATGCCTGGTCTTCCACTTTATTTCTTGAAACAAGGCCTTTCACAGAACCTGAAACTCACTGATTTAGCTGCAATGGCCAGCTAGCAATCTCTTGGGATCCACTTGTATGTGATTTACCTTCCAGCACAAGAGCTTCAGATAAACACTGACATACCTAGCTTTTTATGTGGGTGCTGAGGCTCTGATTTCAGGTTTCTATGCTTCTAATGCAAGCACTCTAGCACATGAGCCATCTCTCCGGACTCAACAACTCTGATAGTTTTTAAAAAATATTATACATGTCTATTTATTAATTGTGTGTGCATACCTGTACATGTGTGAAGATCAGAGACCAGTCTGAGGGAATGTGGTTCCTGGGAATTAAACTCAGGTTGTCAGGCTTAGCAATAAGTGTCTTTACCTGCTGGAGTACCTGGCTGGCCCCCAACTCTTTTCTTATTGGCCAAGAATCCAGACTGAAAGTGTTCAGAGAATGGGGTTATGCTTTTCTGTAGCTATTATGGGGATGTTGGGGCTATGGAAGTAACAATAAGAGGATTCTAAGATTTTATACCCTTATCAAAATGCACTACAGATGTATTCCACATCACCTACATATTTTCTGTGGTTGATAAAAGGTAATTTATATATCCAAAATGTTGACACCTCTTATTATTCCAGCCCTGAAGATAAAGCAGTAAACAAAATTGATTTTATAAAGTCATGCTTTCTAGCAGCTTACATTCAGATGAGAAGAGACAGATATCAAAGAAATCAACATGAGAGAAGATAAATGTTATTTGGACAAGTGAAGGAAGAGAATGTGGTGCTCAGGGTTTCCATGTAGTGGTTAGAAAATGCCTGTCTGATTTGACGCTATTGAGGAGATGCTTGAAGGAAATGAGGGAGAAATCATTGAGACACCTGGTAGTGAAAAAGTCAGAGGGTGAGTGAGCTCTGATGAAATAACAGCAAGTGCAAAGGCCATGTGGAGGAGGCCTTTGCCAAGTGTGAGGAACGTCAAGGAGGCGGAGAAGCTGAGAAGGTTCGATGAAAAGGTGAAGCCAGAAAGAAAACAGCAATTGATTTGCAGATTTCGAATAACACAGACCTTAAAAGGCTTTGTTGGTCTTTTAAGGCTTTTTCTAACCAATGCATGGACTAACAAAGCCCCGACAAGAGCATGCTGGGCAAACATTCAACAACTGAGCCCTCAGTCGTAAATGCTAAGTCACATAAACGATAAAAAGAAATATGTTTTGAACCAACACAGTGTGGTAGGGGAGGAAGTAGGCAAATACTTCCGGAAAGGATGATACAGTAAATATGCTAAGCATTTCAGCCAGCCAGTCAATTCTAACCCTGTGATGTGAAGCAGTCATTGATAACATGCAAACGAGTAAGTGTTGTTTTAGTCTAATAAAATTTCATTTACAAAAAGCAAGTGGCAGATCAAATTTGGCCCATGGATAGCATAATCTTTCTAAAAGTTTCATTTTGGTTACATTCATAGAAGTCATCAAATTTAATTAGACTAATTCACAGAAAAATGAGTGCCAAATATATTAAGTTATATACCCAAGAAGAGACAGAAAAAAACTAGAAAGACTTAATAGAGCCTGGGGCTTTTGTCTCCTGATGCAGGTGACGCCCCATGCGCCACGCCACATGAGATCAAATAAGGTAAAATAGAATCAAGGAAAGAAGAAATGTTGTCTACATGCTCTGCCGACCTGGGACTATGTCATGTATGTTCTCAGTGAATTGAGTACAACATAAAATAGATTTTTTACTTCTGAGCCCACAGAGCGAGCAAATTCCCCTTGGAGGAGAACACAGAACTCACCAAGGCAGAGGACTGGAAGAATATGCTTATTCCCAATTAGGCACCCAGCAGGGTGGGTGAACCAATTAGACCGAGATTACAAAAAGGATCCTGGATGCAAAGAACTCACCAAGGCAGAGGACTGGAAGAATATGCTTATTCCCAATTAGGCATCCCAGCAGGGTGGGTGAACCAATTAGACCGAGATTAAAAAAAGGATCCTGGATGCACGGCATAGGGCGTCTACAGCAAGGCCCACCCCCCTAGGAGGGGTGAAGGCAGGCAAACAGAACAAGTGATAACAAGAGCAGGGCTTGGAGAAAGACTGGAGTCTTGGATACAGGATACAGACGGAGATGAAAGAAAAGTGTAAGACCAAAGTTTTCATTTCAGAGCTAAGCATTATCCTTATAGGCATTATCTTCCTTCATCCTTTCTTTAGACTTCTGATTTTATAAACACACACACACACACACACACACACACACACACACACACACACACACACGCACACACGATGATGCATCCAGAATGTACTGCACTGAAAAGGGAGATAAGTTTATTTACAAACGACAGGAAATTGGGGTGTGGGTTCTTAGAAAGATGTTCCCCTCCTACATAGACGTGCCTTTACCTGGGACATAAAGCTGACAAGCCAATTCACCGGCATCCCTGTCTCCTCCAGCCTATACGGCTAAGATAGAAACCCTGGGCTACAACCTGACTCTGCCACTCCATAAATGTACATGCTGTCTCAGAGGGATGTGTTTAAGACTAAACAAAATCATAAAACACAGTATCTAACATAATTTCTTTTCGATATTATGAATGCTGCTATGATTATTTGAGAGTCCAATAGGAAGCAGGGTGGTCATGGGTAAATGTCAGGGCAGGAAGGGAAAAGGCATTATCATATTCTTCATAAAATTACCAATAGATAGAACTTTTGGGAAAGGTGGGATTTGATATTTGTGAAATGTAATAAAGCAATATGACTGAATATCATAATTATACTGATTATTTATAAACTTCCTCCAGGTCTATTTCCTTTTATATCCAATGAGCATTAAAGAAGCATATCTCCATGAATCTTCCCATAAGGGTTAGTGGAAATAATATTGGAAGACTTCTTTGTAAATTAAAACAGGCTGTAAAAGATAAGTGGCATATGTTATTATTATTTTATTATTTTCATAGGAAACAGGATTATTTTATTTCTCTTGCTTCCTTGACTCAGAATTAGAAGGAGAAAGAAGTTCAGGCTGCCTTGTGGTGATAGGAAACCCCTTGTGCATGGAGTCACTTTCTGTGTTTCCTGCACAATCAAGGCTTCTATGACCCTTGAACATGCGTAGGGTTCTGTTGTCCACACAGTGACACAACAGGCTCCATGCTTTGCTTGTTTACTATATCTAACCATGCAGAAGATAGAGTTCTGAGGTTCTTTTACAAAAATACTTGTTACTTGTTGTGCAAGTGCGATGATCTGAGTTGATCCCTCAGAATTCAAAATAATAATCATCATCATCATCATCATCATCATCATCATCATAATTCCACCAACACTCCACCTCTGTAGACGGTGGAGGGAGAAGGATTGCTGGACCTTGCTGGCCAGCCAGTCTAGCCATAATTGAGAGAAGGAGGTTCAGTGGGAGACCTTGTCCCCAGGGAATAAGACAGGCCATGCAGAGCAGGATGCCTGGCATCCTCCTTTGAATTCTATACACGTGTGTGCAGGCATGTGTATCACATACACATATGAAACAACACACGGAGACCACACACAAATGATAATAACATTAAGCATAAAGAAAAAGAAAATAGTAGTAAGTAGAAAGGGAGGTTTGGATTAAAATTCAATGTCAAATTGAGTCTTTACAGTCCCAACACTTCATGAGCGTGAACTACCAGTGTCTCTGAACTTGTCTATGTTCAAAGGAAAAAAGGAAATCATAGTCAAAAAAAGTTCAGTCAAGAAGACAGTGGAGAAGACTTTTTAAAGTCATTAGAGAAATGCCTATTCCTGGGTTCATGGTAAGATACTAGCATCCGCTATGGTTTCCTACAGAGACAAACAGTGGAGACTTCCTTGTGAAGTCTTCAAGAAACCCTCTGGTGATTCTGAGTGGCTCTAAGCAGACTGGTACTTATGTGAAAGCACCACTCTGTAAAGTGACTACACAGGGTCAAACCCGTTATAATTGAGGTATGTACCTCTCTGTGGATCTGATTTCATCCAAAGAAACATCTTAGAATATTTTATAGACATTTTACCTCCTATAAATGTTTTGGTGAAAGCATGATTGATAGCAGTTGCAAGATGTTTGCATTTATTCCTGGATGGCTTATCCTTTTGGTTGCATTAACTAATCATTTCAAAATGGAATAAGAAAGAAGCTTTAGAGTATCTGGGTGATGGAGAACTCTGGGACTGCTCCAGTTATTGTTAGCAGCAAATTATCCCCAGAGATGAACCAGGGAAATGACAGAGGAGGAGGAGGGTAAGGAGATGAAATCATTGCGCTGAGAAGAGGAGTGAGGGCATTTTTTCTGCCTGCTGCTCCCAGTCTCTCCCACAGATCCTCAGCCAGCTCAAGGAAAGGTGAACCCAAGGGCACATGTGAAGTAGAAATGATGCATTTTAACGAGTGAGGGTGTCATTGCCAAATGCCCTGCCTGCATTCACACCCCAGAACATAAGCGGAAGGGCAGCTGAGGAGCCACGGGATCCAAGAGAATCTCTCAGAGCATTCTGGCTCAGCAGGGGCAAATGGAGAGAAGGAAGCAAAAAAAAGAAAAAAAAGAATAAAATGAAAAATTTGTCTCTAGAAATGTAATTATGAATAGTGCTGTTTTAATTACAAGTGAGGACACTGACTTAAATTGAAAGAATAAAATGACACTTACCGTTTGCATATCTCTACTTTCCAAAATGTGTTCATTTAAGTAATGAGATTTTAACTTTTAACTGTGTGTATGTGTGCCTCAGCACCCTTGTGAAGGTCAGAGGGTGATGTGTTGGGGTTGGTTCTCTTCTTCCACCCTGATGGTTTAGAAACTGAACTCAGGTTTTCAGACTTGGCAGCAAGTGCCTTAACCAGCAAAGCCTTCTCACTGGCTCAAGCAATGATATTTTTTTCTGTAGCATCCTTATAGTATGTCTGAAGGTTTGTAATGAAATAAACTTCATAGAAACAGGAACATCTAATCCAGGGAAGTTACATGGGAAAGGAACTACAATGCTCCTAAATATAT
>NW_008338996.1:3557673-3566893 GCF_000622305.1 Nannospalax galili | reverse complement strand
CTGTGTCTGTGTCTGTGTGTCTGTGTATCCTTCAGCCATTCAGCTTTTCATATGCACTCACAAATATAAATATATAATATATTATATGCATACATATAATGTGTGTTTTTCAGTGGGAATTTTAACTAATACATTTCCCACGGGTTTTTCACACCATCTAAGTGTGAGTTGTTTGTCTCTCCTCTCATTCCCCTTGTATAACCTTCTCTGCTCCCTCCCTTGTTAAGGTCCATCCTTCTCCCCATACCCACCATGATAACACCTGTCCCCTACTATTCCCCTCTGTCACTGCTTTCTTCCCCTTTAACCCAATGGTTCCTTTCCACTTTTCTGACTCCTGCAGTGACATCAAGATATATGCTAACATCTAGGAATTTGGAACTAAGATCGACAAATGGGAAAGAACACGCGTTGCTGGTTTTCTGTCTGTTACCTCACTTAATATTAGCAGTTTCTAGTTTCATCCATTCACCTGCAAATTTCATGATTTTTGAAAGAAATAGAAACTTGAAGAGAACACACAGAATGACACAACTTTATGAATAAAAGAAGAGCAACCGGGGTTCTTCATGGAGTACAGTTACGGAGCACGAGGGCCACATGGGGTGGATGGAATTGGGAAGACAGCTTAGCATGCACTTTTTTTAACTCTGAGCAGCTGGCTTTGCAGGGAGGCCCCCCCTTATGTCTAAGCTGCCTGTTCACTGCTGTGCCATACAGAGTCTAAAACATCAATGAGAATGGAAAGAATTGAAATTCCTATGACAAGTAGAAGAAACTGGGTCTCAGGGAAGTGAGGTTCAATTTCGCAAATCTGTGCCAGACTCGGGGTGGAAACAGATGTTGTGACTACTTAGTCTCTCACTTCTTTCTTTCCACTTTCTCCTCCACAGCCACCACCATACCAGTGAAGGAGAGACTTGACTTTCCTAAATGCCTTACAAGGACACTGTGCTGTACTATAAAGAATACAGGATTCTAAGACCAAACAGATAGGGCTGTAGAGATGGCTCAGCTGATAAAGAATGAAAACATAAGTTCCATCCCTCACAAGAATGAGCACCAAAGTTCCATCCCCCAGTATCCATAATAAGCCAAGAGCAGTAGTGTGAGTCTGTAATCCCGGCACAGGAGAAACAGAGGAAGAATTCCCCTGGGGCTTGCTGGCCAGCCAGTCTAGTCAATTGATGACCTCTGCATTCAGTGAAAGAGGTGAGTCACAATAAATAAGGCAGAGTGACTGAAGAAGACACTTCTCAGTGACAACCGTCATCCACACTCACAACCACATGCGTACACAAGCAACCTCATTCACACATGCACACATACACATATACACTAGCATACCACACACACACACACACACACACACACACACACACAGATGCTTCCTTCCCCTGTGTCTATGAAGAGAGGACACAAGGAATTCCTCTCCCTAAGACATTATGACAATATGGAATGAACACAGACAGGTCAGGCTTGAAGATGCCCATTAGCTGGGCAATCATGAGCACCCCCTTGCCATCTTCCAGCTTCCTCATCTGTGCAGTAGAAATCTCAGGACTTACCTTGCAGTGTTGCTAGAAGGATTAAATGTAATGAATCCAATTAATCTGGCAGTAGTAGCTACTCAATAAATATTAGCTATTTCTCCTTTGGCAAGGCATTCTAAAAGAGGAGTTTGTCATATAACACATAACTTTTAATGGATATTTTAAATGATCTTAATATCCCTGTGGGCTCCAGGGATTATACAAACTGCATATAAATAAAATATTTAAAATTCTGTTTACTCGATTTGTCTCACTGCTTATTTCCAAAGCATCTATTGTGAAACCATGACTCATAACTAAATATAGATTAATAAAAGTTTGGAGCAGCAATTATTTTCCAATTATCATAAATCCCATTAAACATTGCAATTATATGAATTTTCTCTTTCAGATCACAAAATTTGAGAGCTTTGAGAGACCACAGAGAACGTCTTCATCACTGGTATAAATCTTCAGATGGAAATATGAAGACTCTGAGGAGGGAGATAATTTTCTCAGAGATGCATAACTATTAACAGCAATGCTGGTTTTAAAATTCAGATTTCTGCTCTTTTTTCCACTGCTATGTATGGTACAAGTACAACTTTTTAGGAGAAAAATTAATAACTCTTTTTCCATAGCAAATACTACTGCATTTAATTACTAATTTCTTTCTTGGTAAAATGTTTTAAAAATCGGGAGTGCTGTGCCAACTCAGAGTTGCCCCCAAATCCACAGACTCCACTAGATTCTGCTTTTGTTTTCATATACAGAACCCCTCTACATTCCTGCTTTTAAAAAGTTGAGAAATATAATTTTCTTCAACTCATTCTATATACTTTCAGTATATTTTTAACATCTGGTTTGGAACCAGAGAGTCTAAAATCACCTTTACTTAACCTAAGTATAGCCTAAGTTCACATTTAAGTCATTTAAGTCACCAGTTGGCAAAACTATGGGTTATACACCACATTTCTTCCATGGCCTAATCTGTGAATAAATTTTCACTGGAAATGAATCTGCATCATGTGTGTAGGTCCTATGTTGTCTAGGGCTACTGTTGAACAACAGAGAGATTTGAATACCTGCATCAGAAAGCAAAAGTCCTTCCTTTCTTAAATGCTTACTATTTGATCTTTTATAAGAAGAATCTGCTGCAATTGGCTTGACTCATTGATCTTCCCAGTCAAACAATGTATTCTAAAAAATAACCAAAGATGTCATATTAAAGATTGACAGGTAGAGCTGCTGAGAAAGGATTATTGGATTTCTTGTGATTGTTAGTTGTCTTTTAATTTTTGACAAAAGGAGCCCTTAGTTTCTAAATGTTTGAAAACTTTGGGGTTCCAGTAAATTAGAAAAAAAGAATGCTTTATTATATATAGAATTATGAATCAATTTTATGCTATTTTCTTTTGTTCTGGTTGGATTTGGTCTGCCGTTTTTGAGACAAGATCTCACTATGTAGCCCCAGTTGGTCTCGAATTCATGATCCTCCTACCTTATCCTCCCCTTCTCAGGTGCTGGGTTTATATTTGAGAAAATTTTAATTTAATAACAATATCATTTAAATTCACATCAGAGTAAAGTATAAACACCCAGATAACAACTGAGATAAGAGCAAAAAGCATTTCAAGCGGAATTTATGATTTGATACTCAAAGTAATTGGCACAGTGTACAAAGTAAAGCTAACAGCATCACTTCATGACACAACTAAAACATCTTAGAAGTTTCTGATTGGGCGAACACCACACACACACACACACACACACACACATGCATGCACCATTATTGTCCAATATTGTACATGATTGATTTTCAAGATTCATAAACATAAAAATAAATATTTATTAGCCACTTGATATAAGTGATATGGGCCAAGCATTTTAAATTGATATTCACAACCCTTCTAGGAGCTACTTGTGATGATTCCCATTTTACAGAAGAAATTTGGGCTCTGTCTACTATAATATGTCCATATCAGATCTGATTTAGAATTGATTTCAATCCGGGATTCTGTCTTGAGTGAATTGTCTGTTATGAATCCCGAGTCCATGAACACACGTGGGCTATTCGTAAGATACTGCATATTACTTACTTAAGTCTTCTTATTTATGCAAAGTATTGTCAATGTTTTGGCCTCCTTAAAACTGCAATTGTGGGGTTGAAGAGGTGGCTCAGCAGTTAAGAACACTTGCCAAGCTTCCAGAGAACCCGTGTTCGAGTCCCAGTACCCACATGGCAGTTAACAACCATTAACTGATTCCAGGGGATCTGACACCCTCTTCTGGCCTCTGCACATATGTGGTACACTTACATACATACAGGCAAATACTCATAACATAAATAGAAATAAGAAACAAAATATTTTTAAAAAAAACCTGCAATTGGACATAGCTGATCCAGATCCAGATCTGGGGTCAAGACATTGTAAGTTGATTACCTCCTCAAATGTGTAAATATGGACTTCTTTAGATAAAGCATGATTCTATGTTGGATTTCACTTTTTCAATTTGTAAAGTGGACAGTCGGACTTGATCAACAGTCTTGAAACTTTTGTTAGATCTGAAACATTCAATTCATCGATTTATTCTTCCAAATAGTTGAACAGAAGACATATTCTATAATTTGGTGGGTATTTTAGGTGCTGTGATTGTGGGAGTCACTGTAGGTAGACAGCTAGAATTTTATTGGGAAAAACAAAACAGTTCAGTGAAATACAAGAAAGGCAGTTGCAGGACTCTGTCTCTTCCCTTAACACCCCATGCCACGTGTGAGAAAGAACAGTCTTAAAGTTGGACACAAATTCCATTTGTATTTTTGTGAAGGGAATTCCCTAGGCCACCAACAACAGAATGCAGTTAAAGCATATGGTAAAGCACGGAAGCAAGATCTCACTCAAAACTTACCAATGCAATCTTACCCGCTGCCTTTCTAACAAGCTCCCAGGTGATTGTTACATAAAGTAAAACTCTGGGGTCACTCCTCCATTGCTGTGGACTAACATCACACCACATTCTCACTTTCCCTTCTGCTTTTGGGCCTGGAGGTCACCCCTACAGGACCCCTTCCTACACCCAGCTCTACAGTTCCTGGATCCCTCAACACTCTTCACCTTTCCTGGAATTTATAAAATGCTCAATAAACAATCCTTGAATAAATACAGGCAGTGCCAATGGACTTAGGAATTGATCTTCCCTCTCACACAGCATGTAGTAACTCATGTTCCCAGGCACTTCCCACATTCAAAGGGTTTTATTGCCAACACTGTACCCTGGAGTCTGGCATATTACCTCAGGACTCTGCTTCCAAATTCTCTAAATCTTCAGTGACTTCCTGTTTCTATTTATTCCTTCACTCCGCTCCATGTACAGACAGAGGTGGCAATTAAGTTCTTAGAAGTGAGGAACTGAGGAATTAATCCTTAACACCTTAGTGCTTTCATTTTCCCCTTTTCTAATCAGTAGTGTGTCTAGTAAGTCCACAGATCTGCAAGAGATGTGCCTTGTGGGATTAAATGAAGCAAGGTTCGTAGCCAACACACAAGAAAGCACAAATGCTACCTACTTGGTACCCTTTTCCACCTTGACAACCTTACAATTCTTCCTAAATATGACTGCCAAAATCATCTTCTCAGTAAGTTGGCTTATGGCACCTTTTGCAACTTATTTGGAAGTAGTTATGAATCCCACTGTCTAAGAAATAAATAGGAACATTTCTTGATTTACACTGATGCTTCATCATGACCAGGAATAAACTTCAAAAGCCCAGCTCTTTCTTCTGTTACCCTGAACTCATTCTATCCATGACAAAGTTCTTTGCATACCCATATGGAAGCAGCTGTCAGAGTTGGGTATAGCACACTTAAAACAGAGACCAAGGAAAAGTAATATTAGGTGATAAAGAAGGGTAGAATGCACACAAAAGGACACATGAATTGCGAATGAGAATAAAATGCAATTTGTTTCTAGTTTCAAATCTTTCCACTTGTTTTCTTTCTGGTGGTGGATAAGTACATAAAATGCAATTGATAGTGAAAACGTAAAACACTAAGCCAACGCTCCATGGTTCCACAATGGCCACTCTAATATTATAGAAATTTACTGAGATGTGTAGAGCTTCAACTTGGAAACTGTTTGAGGGGTTACCTTAATCTGTCATATTTTTATTTGTGAATTTATTACAATACAGTGATTTTACTTTTAAAAAGAACCATTTCTACCTTTGCCTTTTATTTGAGTGAACTTTCACAGTCCAGCAATTATGTGAAATGTACCTCAGAACCCTGGGATATACTCAGTTCTAAGCATTCCCTCCCTTCTGCTGTTAGATATACTTAGTATTTTTCTGATTTGTTCTTGAGCTCAATCAAGTATACATACCCTTTACAACTTCCATATACACTTGACAGGGGACTGCTTCCCCTACATTATTTCATATACACCAATAGCATCTTCATATCCCAAAGCTTGTGTCATCCTATGTGAAGATCTCCCATTTACTTTCTCTCTATGCCTGCTACAGGATGTAGTTTGCATGGGAATGGAAAAAGATATAGCTTGCCCAGGATACTCTTAGCACCAAGCACAGGGTCCAACAAACAGTGGGCTTAACTGGGATGAAAATGTCATGTCCCACATTCAACTGACTCTGTTAATGCCAATCTATTTGTTTACTCAAATATATTGGGGGGAGGCATCTTTATGACAGGGTCTCCATGTAGCCCCAGCTGGTTGGAACTCACTATATAGACCAGGCTGACTCCACTCTCACAAAGATCCACTTGTCTTTGTCTCCAAAGTGCTGGAAATAAAGGTGTGTGCCACTATGTCCAGCTCATTTATTCAATATTTTTTGAGCATCTTCTGTATTCAAGGAACTGTTTTAAATGCAGGAGATAGAATAGTCAGTGAGGTCAGGCGAACTGCTACCCTTGCTGAGCTTACATTCCAGCAGGGCAGCCAGTGCTCCTGCAATGAAATATCAGACATGCAAGTTCATGGGAAAGGTAAAGTAAGCCAGAGGAACAGCAAGTATCGTAGATACAGTGTTCACTTTAGGTTGAGGCACCCAAAGCTTTTCATACGGGACTAGGTAGACTATGTTGCAGGTACTCTGTTCCAAACAAGGGAAGAAGAAAAATGCCCAGTGTCATGAGTGAACTGAGAGTTAAAATAATAAGGCCAGTATGGACAGGCGAGAAGCTCCATGAAGTATGGTCAGTAGGACATAATAAGGACTTTTGGTTTTGTACTAAGTGTTTTAGTTACTTTCTTGTTGCTGTGTTAAAATACCGTGACAAACACAACTTAAGAT
This sequence comes from Nannospalax galili, assembly GCF_000622305.1. Taxonomy (NCBI): domain Eukaryota; kingdom Metazoa; phylum Chordata; class Mammalia; order Rodentia; family Spalacidae; genus Nannospalax; species Nannospalax galili. The sequence continues at coordinate 3,560,044 of NW_008338996.1, read as the reverse complement.
ACAAAGGGTTTATTTTGTCGTAGAATTCCAGAGGGATAGAGCCTCTCATGAGGAAGATGACATGCCAGCAGGCAGAGAAGGCATGGTAGAGGAGAGGAAACATGGTAGGTCACACTGCATCCACACTCAGGAAGCAGAACATGAACAGGAAGTGGGAACTCGAGGCCCATCCCAGTTGGCGCACTTCCTCCAGCAAGGTTCCACCTCACTTTCAAAACTTTCCCAAACTGTATCTGAGGAGCAAGTCTTCAAACATATGAGACTGTGTGTGGCATTCCATATTCAAACCAGAGCAATAAGATGTGAAGCCACTGGAGAGGTCTGAGGAGGCTGACAGGAGCTGAGTAAGATTGCAGAAAGATCACTGTGGCTCTTGTGCAGAGAAAAGCTGCACACAGGGAGACGAAACTGAGGACACTGTAAGCAGGAATGCCACTAAATACGCACTGCAGTGCTGCTATCTGGTAGAAAGCTAGAGCAGTCTATATTAAGATGATAAGTGTATACATGGGCTAGGTCTTTGCTACATAGAGCCTACAAGGTTCGCTGACGTGAGCCAGGAAGGAAGACTCATAGACGATTCTCGACTTGGAGTTCAAAGACATAGGTCACTAGTAATGCCATTAGATGAAAAAGACTGGTAGAGGAGCATTTGAAGAAACTGGAAACCCATAAATCTACATGACAAGTCTGTGAAGGTTATTACACCATTAGGCTATAAGTTTGACGTTCAGGGAATTTGTCTAGGTTAGGAATAGAAATGTAAGTTACCAGGATAGATTCTACAAGACCATGAACACCGGTGACAGCAGAGGAGATTGAAATCCCAGGTGCTTCAAATTCACAGGCTGAGAAGAGAAGAGTCTACAAAGGCATTGAAAAGGCTATCCCAGTGAGTAACCATCCAGGAGGCAGAAGTTCAGCAAAGGTTGAAATTGAACCTCTCCATCATAGATTAAAAGGGACTATCCAATATTTACTGTTATTCTTCCCTTAGCTGTTCTCCAACACAGCTGCCATTTTCCATCCTAAAATAGGTAAGGATGTGTTGACATGCAGTACATTTGTAAGCAGCCCCATATTACCCAAATCTCAAGACAACTGGATCAGAAACCATCCTTGGCTACCAGAGTTCAACTAGCCTCCATTGCATCACTCATATTTCCTTACTTATGGCACGCATATCACTACACGAAGTGATTTTGTTCTAGTCATTTGCATATACCAAATTGTCTTTCTCTCGGCATTGTCCATGCCTCGGTCTATTTCCTTACTCAAATATAACACAGAGAGACAATGATATTGTCTTATTCATTGCCTAGTTCCAGCCAAGAATTTACTATCTGTGCCTAGCACTTAGTAGGTACTCCATAAACTGTTGAGTATACACACACAAAATCACTGACACACTCCCATCCATCAGAATGGAGATAAAACCCTACCTCATTTAATGTCTCCACAAGCCACATCACACTACAGAAAATGAGATGCACTAACATATTGTAGCTTTGCCCTAGCCACATAAACTCTCGGGCTTGTTTCCTGCACAGTGGGGATTATAATGATCCTTTCTCCACAGGTTTCCTGTTAGAGATAAGGTACATAAAGAGCTGGTCCCATAGTGATGTTCTTCAGTGGTGAGTAGTACCTTATAATCCTTATTTCTGCTCCTGCATCATTCCCAAAGCAGACATTTAAACTCCTTGTGACACCACAGTACAATGCGTTTACATCTGAATTTTGTCTCCATCAAATACTTTGAACTTATCCATACCAATCCAACTCTGAGTGCAATGACCTGCATTCCAAGTTTCCTTGTAAATACTTATGGAATGTTCCCCTTCCTTAAGGGATGAATCAGTTTTAGCTTTGAATGCCTTCCACTTCACTTTTTGGCAGTGTCTTATTCCCGCCAGTGCTTGCTCAGGGATTGTGAGAATTTGCTAAATAATCCCTGCCTGTCACTTTTATTCCATAGTTTCTCCTCTTTTATCTCTTACCCCTACTCCGTTTAAAGCTAATATTTACATAGAGCCTTCCAGTTTACAAAGCCCGCCTGAAATACTTCAGTTTAATCCTCAAGGCTGCCTTCCTAGTGAGGCAGAGATTTTTATTTACTCTACTTTTAAATTTCAGAAATCGAGGGGGCTGAAGAGATGTCTCAGGGGATAAGAGCACTGACTGCACCTGCAGAGGACCTGGGTTCGATTCCCAGAACCCACATGGCAGCTAACAATCATCTGTAACTCCAGTTCCAGGGGATCTGATACTTTCTTCTGACCTCTGTGGACATTGCATGACATGGATTTACTTAACATATGCAGGTAATACACTCAGACATATAAAATTAAAAATAAATAAATAAATAAAT
>NW_008338996.1:3512026-3556167 GCF_000622305.1 Nannospalax galili | reverse complement strand
ACATATATTTTTATATAAAGTAATTGGAAAGAATGCATTCTGTTGCAGTATGATAGAGTCTTTGGGGGTAGCAGTAAGTAGATACTAGTGGGTACATTGCTTTAGCATGTGTGCTAATCTGGGGATTTTGTTAAAAGCATCCTAAGGGAAGTAAGATTTACGGTGATACCTGATATATATATATATGTATCTGTATATGTATATATACATGTATATATACATATATTTTTATATAAAGTAATTGGAAAGAATGCATTCTGTTGCAGTATGATAGAGTCTTTGGGGGTAGCAGTAAGTAGATACTAGTGGGTACATTGCTTTAGCATGTGTGCTAATCTGGGGATTTTGTTAAAAGCATCCTAAGGGAAGTAAGATTTACGGTGATACCTGATAAAGCAGTTTGCCAGGGGCACAGAAGGAAAAGGAGCATTTTTAAAGCCAAAAGGAACTGCCTGAGGGTAAGACAGAAAGGGATGTAAAAGAAAGAATAAAAATCTTTCAGAAGCCATTGAAGCAGGTATAAGGTTAGAGAAAATGCTGGAAGGATGGGCATCTGGCAAAAGAGAGTCAAGTATTTTTCCTCATTTTTTTATTAGTTCAAGAATTTCATACATTTTCATCATATTCACTCCCTCCTAGATTCATCCACTGTGTGTCTGACAGTATCTCTGCCTCTTTCTGTCTCCCTAAGTCTACCGAATTTAATTTGTGCTATCCATATGTTCTTGGACATGTGGCCATCCACTAGCAAGTAGTCAACCTACCAGGGAGCCACACTCCTATAGAAAACTACCTCTCCCTCTCCTCGAAGCTGTCAGTTGCCAACAGCTCTTCAGCTAGGATTCAGGCATTGTGCTCTCCTCCCCCTTTCCATGTTGAGATTGTGCCTGGTTTGAGCTTGCACAGGTCTTGTGCATGATGTCACGACTACTATGAGCTCATATATGCAACTGTCCCATTGTTTAAAAAAATCCCATTGTTTTATGCTAGTCATCTATTGCCTCTTGCTCTTAAGATCTTTCTACCCTCTCTTCCAAAATAATCTCTGAATTTTGAGGGGAAGGCAGTGATGTAAATATTTCACTTAGGGCTGATCATTCTTCAGTTTCTTATTTTTTTATGTTGCTCAGTTATCCCTTTTAGATTGTTGACCAGTGAGGTCTCAAAAACATCAGGCTCTGTGAGGTTCAGTTATTCATCTAAGTGTGTTCAGCTAGCTTCAGACCCCTTTGCAAGTTTTTCATGATATTTGTCCATAGCTTCTTTTTCTACTGGGTGGCAAGAATCGCTGGGACAAACCATCTCTACTTTGTGTCCTCAGAATCAGGCAGACAGTTGAAGCTGATTATCAGATAAAAACTAAAATGAGATGATACCATATGCCGAGGCTGAGATACAGATTATTGCAGATTAAGGATCAGAGAGCAGATTGAAGGCACTTGGCACTCAACTCCACTGAGTCACACTGATTCTGTTTATCCTGAGACATTCCCCAGGTTGCCCAGCCAAGGAAACCTCTGCCTTCCCCTGCCGCCCACCAACCAGCTGTGCTTTCTAAACTGCAGGTGTTTCCCAGCTCAGAGAAAATGAGTGCATCAAGGGAACGCTGGTGGAGGGAGAATCCAGTTTCCTTACTCTGGTCTTAAGTGATCCAGCCATGGGATGCAAGACCTTGGGAAATATGATATGATGAGGGCACATGAGGGAAAAAAAACAAGCTGCAGTAGAGAAAACAAAATGGAGAGTGAGCAGAGAGATAAATGATGAATGCAGGGTAGACAAGAGGCAGATTTGGTGAGGATCATAAAGGACCTTTGAGAGCCATGTTTTTCTGCCAGTGAATCTGGCACAATTTCATTGGACTGAACCTCAGCTGCCCCTGATTTTGGAGAGATCACAGATGGATCTGAGGGACACCCATTCTTTGCTGGGAGACTCTGAAAGCCTGTCCCACTTGCTGTTCACAAGTGTTCTGCAAGGTAGGAGGGATTGTACCAGCTGATCCCCAGGGACCGCATAAAGAAATGTGCACACAGTACATATTATAACCATTCTATAAATTAGGAAGCTGGAGTTCAGAGATGTAAGTGAAGTTTTTCAGAATCATAAGACATCAAGGACTGACTCCATGTTACAAAGAACAAATGAAGCACTTAACTTTGAAGATCTCCTAGAAATTGTGTGTATACAAATATACATATGTGTAATATCTACATAGATATATACTCTATATCCAATAGATATATGCAATATAAATATACTACAAACATGTAGAATATATATTACATATATATATATGTTAAGTGTATATAAACATAACTAAACTGTTATATATGCCATGTAACTATATGACTTCATGAGTTAATAACCTTGTGGGTCAATCCATATTTCCATTTATAAATTAGGCAACTGAAGCTTAGGAAATAATTTGACCCAATAAGTCAACTCAGAGCCTTGATTTGAACCAGTTTCTTCTGATTCTAGACTTTTGTTGCCAAAACTATATTACTTGATTTCTGACAAATAGTGACATGTCATGATATTTCTCTAGTAATAAAGCTTACATTATTTAACAAATATTTTAGGCTTATGGAAGTCCATCTTCATGGAATAGGAACCTTTTTTGTTTTTGAAGAAACATTGTAGTTTAATATCAGTTTATGTCTAAATTCCTTGCCATCTCACCCGTCCGTGAGTTATGTATTTATCCCTTACCCCCACCAGAATGAGCTTATAAGCTGCCTCTAAAACTCTAACCTCACTCTGTCTCCCTCCCCTCCAATGCTGCACAACACGCTGTTCAGTACACAGCAACTGCTCCTTCCTGTGGTTCCCTGTGATTAAAGGCTTGGTCCTTTGAGTAGCTTTATTGGGAAGAGGAAAAACTTGTGCATGTAAGGACTAACTAGTGAGTGGGCATATGGGGTGTTTCTGGTATGACTCCTTTTAGTAGATCTTACTACAAGTTATTAAGGAATAACCAAGGCTGGTCTTGCCTGTCTCCTTTGTCTTTACTTGTGTTGTTCATGTGACCGCGTGCTCCTCCCATGTTCTCCTACCATGATGAGCTGCCACTGACCACCCTCATCAAAAGTCATTAGACATTGAATCCCCAATACTGGGATCTAAATAATCTCCAGTGTTTATAAGTAGCTTGAGTTAGATATTTCATTATAGTAATGAAACCACTGTTTTGTTGTGACTGACACATTCGTGAAGCATTTGCTAAACCTTTGATGAAAATGTAGGTGTTTTTTTTCTGACCAAATATGTGTGTACTGTGTTCTGATCATTACTTTAAATGATCTTAAGGTGACAAGACTTCTTGTACCATCTCATATGATGGACTTTCCAAGACTAAACCTGAAATGAATATGCAGTTGGCTAGATCCAATACAACACAATAAATGCTTGATACCATGAAGTATCCTGCAAGGTTCAAAGAAGCAAGCCCCAGTCATACCTACAGTGATTTTGTCACTAGCTTTCATCCCTGAGTACTAATTATCTTAAAGGAGAAAACTTTACTGACAGTGTAGATTCTGTGTGGCACAGACATTACAGCACTTGAAAAATCAAACCTATTTACTCGCAAAGGGAAACACAGAACTCTGATTCCCTTAGAAGAGGATTTTCCACCAGCAGGTCAGAGTCACATCCTCTCCCTTGATGTCCTCCCCATCTGATCACTGACCCATCTCAGTCCTTCACTTCCCACCCCACAGTCACCCTGCCAGTTCCTCAGATTCTTTTCTATTTCCCTTTTCCTTGATCTCTTTATTTTCTTATCAGCTGTCTTTTCTCCCTTCTCTTTAATGCCTCTCCTCAGACTGCAGCCAGACAAAACATCTTTACTGCAGGACTCATTTTCCTGAAATATCTGAAACAGTCATCTTAATTGCATTCCTTCTTAAATATATCTAAAATAAGGTCCATAACTTTCCTTCAAAATATTTCCTAATGATAGTCATTTATGTTTAATTATCCAAGCAATATGTGAATACATTTTTTTATTTTAATTATAGATAATCATGGCAAAACCTTTCTGACTTTTCTTTTTATGACTGCATGTGTATAAATACACTTTTCTAAAATGTATAATAATAACATGTATAAATGTTGACTAAATACATATGGGGAATACTGATATAAGGATAACCATATGACATGTTTTCCTTAACAGAATTCCTTATTATGCTCTTTATGTGAATAAAAGTTATATTTAATTTTATATTCCACACTAGCAATAAACACAATTCGTTATGCATTAACATATTTTAATTGCTATCTTACAGACTGTCCAAAAGGAGACCCTGATCCAAAATTCCCAGGGTACATCTGTACATCTTTCTTTTCCTGGGTTAACTCAGACTTTACCATTTGGGGGAAAGTTTGCCTATTTTAAATGGTATTGACAGTGCGTGGTTTCCATCCAAAGCAACTATAAAAATACAAAATCCTTTGGCTCCTTAATTTCTGGTATTTTTCTCTCTCTTTGTTCCTACCACTATTATTATCAGTGTCTATATTAATGTATGGTTAGACTGGGCTTTTGTGTATAACTCTGAGTTCATACAAATATGCATTGTTATTAAACCCCATAATGGAATAGTTATATCACTACCTTTGTGGTCAAGCCTTCTCCCAACCTCTGTCCTATTAAACTCTATTCTTTTCCTCATTTCTATAGTTTACCTTTTCCAGGAAGTTATGGAAATAGAATTAAAGAGCCTTCAGCATTTTGAGTCTGTCTTCTTTCACCCAGATAATCCTTTTGAGATTCGCGCTGCCTGCTGTGTTTATCCATAGTTTATTTCTTTCACAGTAGCATATGGCATGTGTACATAGCAGTTTGTCTTTCCCCTTCTGCTGAAGGACACTTGAACTGTTTTTGTCTTTATTTTTTCCCTCATATCTGTATCCTGGTTTCCTTTACTTCTTCTGTCTTTCAACACATCAACTTATTTAACAGACTTGATGACATGAAATCATGAAATCTTCATATAGAATACTGAGAACACAGTATTTCCAGATGCTGCACTGAAAGCTGAATGCACCCCTCTTTTCCTAACTCCATGTTTGGGGATATTAAGTTGGAACTGTCGTGATGAGACTATTTACAGCATGGGAAATTAACAAGCACTAGCACTCAGATATTTCCTTAACGGTGTTGGAGAAGATGGAATATTGTTAATGACCGTTAAACACTGCAAACAGCTCTTAAGCATAAAGGAGCACAGCACTGGTTCAAAGAAAAGGACCTACCATGCAGAACTACAGGCAAGCTTCCAATAACTTTAAGTACTGATTGACTAGCAGGACTAACAGATCAATCAGTACAGGTGGATATTCAGGGAAAGACTAACTGGTAGTCATAGAAAAATACCCCATGTCTTGAACTAGTGCAAAAATACCACAGCTTTACAGACATAAGCCTATAAAGGAAGCAGAACATGTGCTGAAGATCAGCAAGCAGAGTCCACCCACTTCCACTCATCACCTCTTCCTTAAGTCCATGTTTGACATTTTTAAAAGTGACCCCCTTCCTTATGTCTGCTTAAAGAGCTTTCCAGTTGCTAATGTCCTAGGCTTATCCCTCATCTGTATAGAATCATGGCCTATGCCCACTGTTTTTCTTCCCAATGCCTGGATAAGGTACATCAATCCTGCTCTTGTTCCTCCTCTTCCCTGGGATGCTTCTGTATTTACAAGGCATAGCTTATGCTGGATGATCTCTAGGTCTCTTTCCGGAACCTCTGACTTTGCTGAGTTTCAATCCTCTCCGCATTCTCCTGCAGCCTTTCTATATCCGTGCTCTGACTGTACTTACAGCCTTCATCTTTCTGAGCAGTGAACCATTCCCTACACAGTCAGAGGCATTACTGCTGCTCTGACTGACTATTTGCTGATTCCGTTGGGCACTTTTTTCCTGGCTTCATATAGAGCTTATTAGGAACCATTTTCATGTTCCATAGATTATATTTGTGACACTGCTCCAATGGGGAGCTTCAAGGAAAGAGATGGATGAGAGGTGCCTAATAGACTGAGGGAGGCCCTGTAATATCTGAGCAAATAAGGCAAATTCGCTTATATTACATCTTCTTAAAATATAACTTAAGGCATTTTTGGTTTATTGGATTTTTATATTCATCATATTCCAACTAAAGTATCAGATAAAAGAGTTCACTTGCATTTTATTGATAAGAAAACTAAGATTCAGAAATCGATACTGATACCCCAGGGCTCAGAGCTAACGGAGAAGAGAGCCACAGTGAGATTGCCAACCTCTTCAGGTTCTTCACAGAGGAGAGACATAGAGCCACATGAAGTTAGTTGGAGAAATTTGATGTAAATTCATGAAAAAGCTGAATCATTTAACACTTGAAAATAAATAGCATCTAGTGACTGGAGAGATGGCTCAGTGGTTAAGAGCACTGGCTGCTCTTGCAGAGGGCCTAGGTTTGATACCCAGCACCCAAATGGTGGCCAACAACGATCCATATCTCCAGTTCCAGGGGATGAACACCCTCTTCTGACCTCCACTGGCACTGTATGACACCAGTGCACTTACACACATGCAGGTAGTACACTCCTACACACAAAATAAAAATAATAAAATATTTTAAAAGTAAACAAACAACATCTAATGAGTACCATAGCTGGAAAGTATTTCTCCGTCTACACTGTAGTTTGTTGTTAATAACCCTCACTCCTTTTCCGTTCATCTCAGCTCTGCGACTAACCATGGGAATTCTGCCCTAGCGCCTGCCTCTGGTAGGTTTGCCCCCGGGGGGGCTGCCAGCTTATCCCATCAGCTCATCAGTCTCCCTCATCCCCCATGCAGCATCTGTTTTCATACAGGGTTCCTCCACAAGAGTGGCACATCTTAAGATAGGAAGCCCTGTTTACACACCTTTGTTTCTTCCACATGTAACACGACACCCAGCAAGTGATAGGTGCTTAACACACCGATCTGGAAGTAATAGGTGCTTGACACAAGTGTCCCGAACAAAACCAGTGGGAAACCTTTTAGAGGTAGCCAAAGCCACACTCATATCAACTGTGTAGAAAAGGTGGAAATTAGTTAAATAAGTGTTGATCATTGAAGGCCTGTGTTAATGAACAGATGAGACTAAGTTATAATTAGCATAGCAATTCCACACACACGGAAAAGATGCCTACCAAAATCTGTTCAAAATGTGCCCATGAAATACAGTCCATGGCATCCTGGAAACTGTGTTCATGCCAATTTTTTCTTTAAGAATTTTTTCTTTGGAGGAGAGAGCTAAAGAAAGCTCACTACCTTCCCAAATAGGCAGAATTTTTGAATTACTAGGGTCAAACTTAATGAGGCTTGTGAGAACGTTCATATGCTTTGACCTAATAATCCTTCTCCTGGGATTCTATCCTAAGGAAATAATTCAAACCGTGGAAAAAAAATGCTGTGTGAAAAGAGAAGATCACACAGCCACACTTAGGATATTGAAAAGGTAACAAAACAACAACAACAAAATGTGAAATGTTCAACATAAAGAAAATGGTCAATGATCTAAGGAGACTTTGGGGCACAGGCAAGCATTGGCCATTTTGTTTCAAAGCAATTTCAGGATGAGATGCTGCAGCATAGATGGAACCGAAAATATGAAGAAAGAGAAAGAATACAGTGGTTTCAGACAGTGAGGGCATGGCTAGAATGCTTAATACATTTAAGTGCTGTTGAATTAAGCACAATTGAGATTTAACAGTAATTATTTAGTAGGCCTCACTGAACCAGAAGTCTTACTACTCAAATCATCATCTATTTTTTCCTCCTCGTTCATCCTCTATTTCATTTTGGGACTCTTCTTTGTAGGAAGCACTCATCATACAAAGGAAAACATACAACTCCTGACCGCATGAACAACCTGGTGTGCAGAACTCGCACCTAACTCAGTTAAGTACAATGCAACCTCAGTCAATTACTTTAGTAATGCAGAAAAAAGACTTCTGAAAGCAGGAAACAGCCAGGCCCCAAGACTGCTCAGCATTTTGATCCGTAGAAGAAACGTATGAATGAGGCCACAATGGTTTGAGGGTGTTCAAGGTGCCTATGAGAATTGGATATATCCAGCACCACCAGCAGGTAAGTTAAGGAAATGCAGGTGATGGGGAGAGGAGAGACTTCTGGATGGACTGTGGAGGGACTTTGGGGGCCAAACCAAGGAGGCCAGCCCAGCCTGCATTACCAACACTGGTCCTGTGAGTATAGAAAAGAGATAGACTCCCAGTGGGTCAGGTATTCCACACAACTCTCACTGCTCAGTGCCTTTCATGTCTGGCCTGTAAGAGATATTTCTCTGTGTATGGAATATTTTATTCTCTTTTTAAGAGCTCTTCATTTGTCTTCTGGGACAAAAAGTTGGACCCTGTTGCAATCTGTCTTCAATCAGCCTGCCTTTGTGGAAGAGTCACCAGGAAACTAGTCCTCTTCCTCTGTGGATCTTTTTGCAATGATGTAAGTAAGCATTTGAGACTCACTTAGGTGCTGTGTCTTGAGGAAAGACAGAGCATGGAGAGAGGTGGGGTGTGTTGCGGCAGAACAGGGTTCTCTATGGGCAAGTGAGACTCGGGATTTCCAAGGAATATGAAAGGTGTTGAAAATCATTCATAATTCTACATTTTGATGTTTTTAACTTATGCTGATATAAATCTAGGACTTATGCTTATAAACAAGCATGTTCGACCTAAACCAGGTCATAACATGTATGGATGCTTATATGTGTATGTGCAATGTGCCGTACTTTTCACTTTGACATGTATTTTTCCCCAGATCAGTACACATAGAATCTTTTAGTTCTTTTTAGTAGCTTTGCAGTGTTATAAGGATGCACCACAATTTCCTTGAGCCATCCCTTATTGATAGATACCAGGTAGTTTCCATTTTCTGTTCTTGGCTAGAATAAGCACTGTCATAATAAATACTGTTGTTAAGTGCCTCTGTACATACTGTGTTTCTTAGCGATGATTCCTAAAGTGGAATTATAGAATCATACCTCATAGATATCTTGAATTTTCAAAAACGCAGATTTATACTTCCATTAGCAAGGCCTAAGTGAATGGTTTCCCACCCTCCACAATTTTAATTAATTTTGACAGAGCTCTTTATTCCACCATCTCTCACGCTCCTGTCCCTTGCATGAGAATTATCAGAGATAGAAGAGATGTCAGTGTGACAGAGCACACTGAACTGAGTGGTGCTCAAATGGGGAGAGCCACGATGAGAGCCATGATGAGGAACAGACAAGATGGGGCTGTAGTCCCTGCTCTGCAGCTGAGTTATGGGGAGACCCTGATGTGTCTATCCTGTGAGATCCAGCGTGTGGCATGAAGCTCTCTAACCTTGCTTTCTCATCTAGAAAAGGAGGACATGGACTGGGAGTAAAGGTCTCTTTGGGCTCAGATACCTTCTAAGGCCATGAACTAAAGTCTGCAGAAGAGGAAGGACAGAGGCAAGAACGGAAAGGTATGAAAGGGAAGAATAACATGGAGGAGGCAAATGAGGGGAAAATGAAAAGCAAAGCCATGAAAAATAAGTCCATCTCCACAGTTATAGGAAAAAGAAAAATCTAAAAACTCATTATTCAGCATTTCAATGCCAGAAGCTATAACCTTTGGAAAAAAAAGGAGAAAGGGATTCTGAAGGGAATGAGAATGTTGTTCTTTTGTTATCAAAAATCCCAGATTTAATTTTGCTCAGAAATAATATTTTTCATGTTGCGTAAAACCAAGAAGAGGGTAATAGCCAGTCACAGGGGCGAGAGAAGGGGATGGATCACCACTCATGGTTATCAAAAATCCCAGATTTAATTTTGCTCAGAAATAATATTTTTCATGTTGTGTAAAACCAAGAAGAGGGTAATAGCCAGTCACAGGGGAGAGAGAAGGGGATGGATCACCACTCATGGCTGCATGTTTCTGTGTGTGCCACAAACACAACACAGCTCTCTGCCTCTGGAAGGAAGGTAGGTTCGTTCCTCTGTAACGGGATATTAAACATAGTTTCCAGAATCCTCATTCTTACTGACGATTACCACTTTGATTTCTCTTAGACTTTCTCGGGGTACAGATTGGTGGGGGTGGAGGATGGCTCAGTCCTTAAAGTGCTTGCCATGCAGACGTGAAGACATGATTTTGATCTCCCAGTGCCTACTTAAAAGCACATCTGTAATCCCAAATCTGGAGAGGCAGAGACAGGAAGATCCCCAAGGTTCACTAATCAACCAGGAGAGCTGAATTAGTGAACTCCAGGTTCAGAGACTGTGTCTCCAAAATATAAGTGGAAAGCAATTAAGGAATACAGGATTGCCCACTTCTGAACCAACATATTCTGGCCTATGCATATACACATGTCCATGTACACACACACACACACACACACACACACACACACACACACACACAGGAGACATACAAACACAGGAGAACATACTAATGATAAAACTTGACCAATATTGCAAAGCTATAAGAAAAGAGGATCTGGGAGATGACAGTGTTTGAAGTCTAATTCTGCCCCTCCATAGTTCTATCACTATAAATGAAATGATTTTGCCTTTCTGGGTGTCCTTGTGTATTTCTGTGTAATGAAAGGGTTCAAACAAAGATGTGGTTGTCAAAGTCCCTAAGCCAGCAGCAACAGTAACATCAGCATCATTTGAGAGCTTGTTAGATATGCAAAAATCCCTGGCCATGCCCCAAACCCAGTGGTTCAGAAAGTCTGTAAATGGGCTTCCACGATCTGTTTTAGCAAAGCTTCAGATGATTTTAAGAGAGGCTAATGTCTGAAAACTTCTGAACCGAAAGATTTCTAAAATATCTGCCAATTCCACAGGATACAATTTTGTCCTAGGACTAAAAAAGGGTAGATTGTGGAGGCCAAATTAGACACCATTAAACAATCCTTTCCAAGTCTCAGATGCCCTAGCCAAGCATCCCAGTGGCACTTGATGGAACCAGTCCTCCTCTTTCTCCCCTAGGCTGTTCCTCATCAGCTTGTCCTTACATTGCAGGCCTTAGCCCAACAGCTTTGCTTCCTGTAGTCAACTCTAGAGTCATCTGTACAAATTCAGGAGCCCAGGTTCACGTGGGGCTGAGTCAGTCATAAGCTGTGTTGTTAGTCAGATCCTTAAGTGATTAAAAGGCTTTATTAAGTATTAAGATGTTTCTTTCCTTTGCTCCTTCTCTCCTTCCCGCTCTAGTCTTGATCCCTTTTTATGTACACATTTACTTTCTTTTTACATGAGGTCCCCCTTGGAAGTGCTCGCGTTTTACAAAGACATAGCTTAAACCTAGACTGACTCTCAAATACAGTAAATTGCACACGATACATAGACTTGAATAAATATAAAATTCCACAAAACCCAAAGCCAATGAGGTTGCATTACCCTCTGAGCCCAGTGGGAGGCAGTGTAACACAGGTAACAGCCCTGCGCCCAGCCTTCATCTATCCAGAGTTGGAATGAAAGACACTGAAGTTTCTGGAGCCTCTTCTAAAATGGAGATGCCCTTACTTCCTATTTCTGGGTGTCTGTGAGCTTTGAATTGGTGAAAATAAATATAAAAGGTCAGATAAGATGCAAAGAAATAATGGCTTTTCTTAAAGCCACTCTTTTCTTCGTTCTCCTTTGAGCTTTTTCAAGAATGGATCACAAACACTTGTCCCCTAACTCCATAGTGCAGGGAAAAAATGGGGAGCGTTTCCCACCATTCTTAGCACGATCTCCAGTGTTTTTATTAGGGAAGCAAACACTGGATCACTTCACTCCCTCCTCAATAAATGTGTTCATCACCCTGTAAATTCCAACGTATCAGCAGCTTGTTATAGAGAGAAAAGGTGACCACAAAGAAAGATGTGTCATTCCACAGGAAATTTGGGCTTAATATATACAAGGAAACTGGCACATGGAAATCTCTTTGGAAATGATAAAGTCCTGTAATGAAAAATACCACTACAATACTGGGCTCATTTCAGCAGATAAATATTTAATATAGATCAGCCAAGATTAATTGCTTACTGAGATGTGCCCATCCTCTGGCTGGTGAGGAAAAAGAATGTTTTTACGTTACTTTATGATGGAGTATTTGAAACAGGCAAAGTGGGTCTGGCCACAGGTTCATTTTCTCTACCATTGAGAAATGCACTGCAAGGTTCCCAAGGCGTTCTGCTTGCCTCTGGGCTCCTGCTGCAGTGTGGCCTGGATGGCCACTCTTTCGCATACTAATCAAGTTCTTGCAGGCATGAAGAAAACAGTTCAAGAGAATCACTGAAATTAGGGCATGGAAGAAACTAGTGAGAAAGACCTTTGGGCCCTTCTGGGGCTGGTGCAGAGCAGAAATATAAGTTGGAACGGGTCCAAGGGTGGAACAGGGAAAGCAAGTGAACGAAGGAATCACACGCATGTAGGACTCTGACCTGGAACATTAATATATGTGATCCCTCACTCAAGGGAAAGTGAAGTATGAGTGTCTCCATTTATGAATACGATGGCACAGACCATGAAAGCAGCTAACAAACTTATCAAAAATCTGCACAAGCTAATGTGTAGTATAGGTTTGACTCCAGGAAAGACACCATCTTTACAACTCTTGTGGTTGAAAAAATTTTGCACTCAGGGATTAATGGCATGGAGAGAAATTCAAGTTTAGACTTTTTGGCTTTAAGGTTCTTTATTTCTCTCTCTCTCTCTCTCTCTCTCTCTCTCTCTCTCTCTCTCTCTTCCTGTCATTCTACCCTCTCTTCCCCATCTTCTTTCTTGCTCTCCTTTCCTTTTTCCATTTTCCCTTCTTGCCTCACCATCCAATGAACTTCTTGTGTCCCCAATGATATTTCTTGTGCCTCAACAATAATTTCTGGAATTTAAGATGTACAAGCTGGACATGTTGGTCCGCACCTTTAATCTCAGCATTCTGGAGACAAAGGCAGGCAGGTCTCTGTGAGATGGAGGTCAGCCTGGGACTACAGGGAGACCCTGTCTCAAAACAAAGGAAAATAAAAAACCCACAGTAAACAAAACAAACAAAAAAGAATGTATACAAGTTACCAGGGGTACCAGAAAGAGGCGCTAAATGGGTTCAAACAGAAATAGTAAAATATTTGGGCAAAAAGCTGAATACCTTGCTGATGAGTCCTAGTCATCATCTCCTCTGCTATCTTCACCATCAGAACCATTATCAGCACAGGCCTCATAATAAATAAAAGGCTCAGTAAATTTAGCATGCTTTACTCTGAACCAGAAATATCTACAATAAAAGAAGACAGTCACACATGACATTTTGTTGTACCTGGTAAGTGCGATCATTGACAATACAAAGCATCTATTTTTAGTGCCAAAAGAGGGTTATTGGGTGTTTTGAAAGGTCAGAGAGTCAGGCCTGCTATAAGAGACCATGTGCATCAGGACTTGGGGGTGAGATGGCTCCCTGGACAAAGAGTTCTAATGGTCTATGATTATAATCTACTCATTGAGCCACTCTGAATTATGTTACTAGGTAGAAACTTAGTGCTAGATGGACTTTAAACCCTTTTCTGGAGCAAAAGATTCACTGGCATACTTTAACTTAATAAACATGAAGTTAGCTGTATTTTTTTCTAGAAAAATCACCAAGCAGTCCAGTGATTTCACCTTGAGAAATCAAACACACAGAGGAATCTGAGATAAGAGGAGAGAAAAATAAAAAACCTTGCGAATCTTATCGGATCCATCTCTCCTCTCCAGGGACTCAATCCCAGGTTATTCCAAATGATGTTTACTGGTTGTAGCACACTTCAGTTTTAAATAATTTATAGGGTACTTTAACTTTTCCTTCTGAGCAAGTTTCAGCATATAAGAGATGATTCTAAGGAACAGTCCTCGAATAACATCCTAAATATATCATTGCAGACTGAAATTCCCTCATTATCTGTCTCAGAGATAGTTCGATTTTTTTTTTTTAACTTTTATTCCTTCCACATATTCTTCTGGGAACAGAAAGCTTGATCTTATCATATTCTGTGCTACCTGGGAAAAGTTCATTCACTTCTCTGAACTTGGCAAATACCTCACTGACAGAAATGACATAAACACATCTCTATGGTAGAATATTTATAATAATTCGACTGGTGAGATATGTCACAACACCGGGTCTGCTGCACAGGACTTGCCCAAATGAAAAAGAAGCAGATAGACAAGACAATACAAAAATCCCTGTTACTGTGGCTGGAGAGATGACTCAGTGGTTAAGAGCACTGGCTTCTCTTACAGAAGATCTGGGTTCAGTTCCCAGCACCCACATGGTGGCTAACAACTGTCCATGTGATCCAATGTGATCTTCTGACCTCAGTGGACATTGGGCATTGTACAACACAGGTGCACTTATACACATGCAAGAAACACATTCATATACATAAAATAAAAATAATAAATAAAATATTAAAATATTTCTAAAATGGAACCCTGCTAGCTAAAAATGCAAAGATTTGCAGGGCCACAGAAGTAAGGCTCAAGTGCATAGGCACCACTGTTACCATTTTCTTGATGAACCCAGAGCATCAACCATGCCCAAAAGTGGCAGCTGTGACTCTTCTCCAGCCCATGTGATTTCCATAAATGGTAGCACACTGATGTTATCAAGATTTTTAAATTTTTACATAAAAGCCAGACATCTCTATTTTTCTGTGCACTGCTTCTTTCCTTTATCAAAAAAGCAGAATCTTGTTGTTGTTTTGAAAACTCATTGTGGGTCAAGAAAAACATGTCTTTGGAGCAAGGTTTGCAGAATAAGGCAGGACTGTGGGCTTTTAATGTCTGAGCACTTGTAGGCAAGGCCTCCTTCCCGTCACCCCGCTTTCTTTTTATCTCAACCAAAATGATTCCTTTAAGGAGGACAAATCTCTTCAGCCTCACGGCGGCTTTCTGTAAATAACACACTCTAAACTGTGCCATCAGTATGTAATTCTTGGAGGCCAGGTATGTAAAAGGTGACAATCACCACTCAGTATTTCTTCCCTTTTAAATACTATCACCATACTATAGACTTGAATGCATAATGTGATGTATATAAAATATGACGTTGGGTATTTAGGAGGAAACAAGTAATTAGAAATTGGTCTCAACCTCAGTGGACAGGAGGCTTTCTGGGGTGCTGATGGATATAAAACAGTAGTGAAAAAATACAATTCAGAAAGAAAATAATATCTTTAGGAATTACTAAACTGATGAGTATTACTGAGTGCCTACTAAACATGGTGGATCAAAGAGGAAACAATGGTAGGGAGGATTTGGAGAATAAAGATAGTGAACCAAACAGGATCACATTTAGATAATGGAGAGATTTTAGTGAGATGGGGTGGGGAAATGATGTTTCTTGCCCATCCTTAGACTATAACACAGTGCCAGTAAGTAGCTGAGTGTGGCCTCATCACTGCAAACACATGCAATAGTGAGAAGGTGATGAGAATACTGACCCAGACAATTTGGACTTAAATCCTCACATTCAAGAAGCCACTGATTTTTGTTTTGCTTCGAGTGATATTCAGCTTTAAACCCAGGACACTGCACATGATAGGAAAGTGCTCTAAAGAAAGCTACATCCTCAGTCCCAGCATACAGCAGGAAGTTATAGAGAAGAAATAACTTGTAGGCTGGATTTCAGGTTAGATTAATTAACACTACATGTTCCATGAAAGAATAAGATCTAATTAGGCTACTGCCACAGTTTGGAACAGAGAGAAGGTAATGGCATGAATTCCAACCAGAAAAAGACAGACTCAAAAGGGTCCAAAAGAGTGATAGGGTTTGATGACTTGTTTGATAACGTGGGGAAATACAGGTCTAAGATCTTTTCCTAGTCTAGTTTACAAATCTCCTTAAGGATAACTGAAAAACAGGGAAGCCATATCAGCAAATGTACTGAATGCTGAGTATCACAAGACTTACTCATTCCAAGTGCTCAGCAAGCCACACATTAGTCAACAACTAGTAGAAGAACCCACACATTGGTCAACAACCAATTGGCCAAACTGGGGAGACTCTTTTCTTTCCCAGTTTTAACATATTATGTAATCCTGTCATCTAAACATGTAAATTTGATGATTTCTCAGGAACTCCATTAGCCCTTAGTCCATGCTATTGTTATCTCTTGCCTGTGTGATTCCTACAGCCTCTTCACTGCCAAGCTTCCCATCCTGTTGATTCACCCAAAGCAAACTTTAACAAGTAACAAGGGAACTTTGGGCGAATGGAACAGAGTAAAGTGATCAAGCAATACATATGATAGATAATTGCAGAAGTAGTTCATTTTATTTATTATTATTATTATTATTACTTCATGTTATGTTTGTGTTCATGTGCATGTGTGCACATGTCATGTGTATATGGACATGAATACTCCTATGTGTGTGTGTTTATGTGGAGGCCAGAGGTGGACATTGGGTGTCTTCTTCCTGGATCAATTTTTAACTTGCTGTTGGAGACAGGGTCTCTAGTTGAACCTGGAGTTCATTGATTCAACTAGATTGACTGACCAATGTACTACAGGGATACATCTGTTCCTGCTTCTGTTCCCCACCTCCCAATCTCCCCAACACTGGGGTTACAGACACATGCCACTGTGTGTTACTCTTTGCATGGGGACTGGGAACCTGAACTCAGGTTCTTATAGTGAGCATTCCTGTTTTAATTTTAATTTTTGAGAATTTCATACACAATTAATGTATTTACATCATTACCACCCCTCTTCTCCCTAGTCTCTTTCCACATCCTCCAACTCCTTCTAAATTTTGTGACCTTTTCTTATTTCTTTAATTATTATGAGTGTGTGTGTGAGTATGTGTGTGTTTAAGGTGCAACATAGCTGAGTGTGGTGGCACATGCATATAGTTTCAGCACCCAGAAGGCTGATTCAGAAAGCTCAAGGACAGCCTAGACTTCATGAACAGACCCTGACAAACAAGCAAGCAATCAAACAAATAAACAAATAATGTTAAAACCGAGAAAATATAAAAATTTTATGCTTTTGACTTTCTGATCTGAAGGATGACCCAGAACAAAGGAAACAAATAGTAGTGGATGAAAACACCCAACTTTATAGGCTCAGCACAGCACAAAACACAATTCAGACATGAACACAAAGTCTGAACATAGTCATAAATGCTAGTCCTTAGGAGAAAATTATATCATCATCATCATCATCA
Organism: Nannospalax galili; assembly: GCF_000622305.1. Classification (NCBI taxonomy): domain Eukaryota; kingdom Metazoa; phylum Chordata; class Mammalia; order Rodentia; family Spalacidae; genus Nannospalax; species Nannospalax galili. The sequence goes on along the minus strand of NW_008338996.1, from coordinate 3,538,961 downwards.
TCATCGAGTGAGAGGAACACCTTGAGAAGGCTGACCAACTTTCTAGCTTGGACCTCTAGACAAGTGATGTTGTCATTACTATCAACAGAGAACCTAAGAAGCAGATGAACGGGGGAAGAAGGGAGATTATGGCACTTCATGAAAATATCTGATGGAAATGTACACGTGGCAGTGAGACTCGGGGATTCTAAGTTTGGAGGGGAGATGAAAGCTGAAGTTAGAAGTTTAAGGAGTTCTAGGAGATCAGATGTAATGGAAGATGTGAGAGTTGTGATTTCCAGGGAAGAATAGAGGGCAGATTAACAGCTGGTCAGTCTGAAAGAGGACATATACTTGGACAAATGCCTGTAAACAGAGTGTCAACCACACAAGGGCTTCTACTCATTTGCCAAATGCAATATAGAAATTAGCAAAGGGCTTTATCTATGTCCACAGCTAGCAGGCGAGCTATAGCCCCATGCCAGAATGTAGCCTCTACTAGCATTCTTTATGAAGATCCTCTTTTACAGTATACCAATTAAGCAACTGTGTATGTCTACCCAGAAGGCTTGTTTTGGGTTGTCAATAGTGTAAAAGGTAACTGAAGTTAATTATCTATTTGTGCTTTTATACTCTCTTCCTAAAACCATGCAAATTAGAAGCCATTTATTTCCAAGAGAGTGACTGTCCCCTTCAATGGTGTCAATGTGTTTTCCATCTTCTGATAAGTCTAGCCAGTAAAGACTTTCTCACGAGACTTCCTTAAAGCAATCATCAGCAATGGTCTCTCTGGAGCCATCAAACAGGAAGCTCCCTGGTCCCCTATTCAGAGTCTGTATGTATAAGTTTATAAGCTTCCCAGGCATAATAGACATTGGCCCAGTGCCCATGGCTACCTTTGCTTGTTATGTTTCAAAAACAAGTTCCCAAGAACTGCTTAAGATCTACCACGGCAGATGGGTGATGACAAAGCTGAACTATTCAAGGGCGTCTTTCTCCTGGTCTTGTTTCCCAGAAGTCAATGGGTAGTGCTCAACAAAAGAAAAGAATCCAAAAGTGGGAAAGAATTATAGAGTAGGGTGAAATGGAAGTGCATATTAGGTATAGCCATGACCTTCTCTCTACCATCCTCCGTCTGCAGGAGACAAAAGAGAACTGTGCTGAGGCGAGCTGGCTATGTTTAATGATACGACATCAGTCTGCTAATTTCAGGGAAGGAGTTTTAGTAAGAAAAAATACTCTATTCCTCATGCCCGGGAATGGCAGTCAATGAGGAATACTTTCCTGAAATTTTTGGTAAAGAAGGAGACTCGTGGAACCAACACGTGTAAGAACAAAACACTTAGTGTTATTATCTCATTTAGAGATGAGCACACAAAAGCCTACAGAGAGCACTGGGCTTAGTCAATTCCAATTCACAAATTAGATATAAAGCTAGGATTAGAACAATAGTGTCACAGTACCCCATGTTTTTGTATCTCACATTGCTCAAGATGACTGCTTAGATAAAGACTAGAAAAATAAAAGACAGTTTTCAGAATAGAGACAGAAAAAGTCATGGCAAAATCTGTATATGCTTTTAGTATACTCTTAAAGCGTTATTTTGTAACTGTTTACTTGTCTGTCTTTAACACTATGCCATTAGCTCCTTCAGCAAGAAGGTTATGTTACTATTCATATCCATGGTAACCAGCAGAATGTTTGGCACAAAACAGGGCTCAAACGCCTGTATCATGAAAGGATATGTAAATGGTTGAAATGAAGATAAATAAATAAAAGGAATTAAGACAGTGCTCTCAGCCTTTGATGGAGTCTGTCAATGCAGAAAAATTCCAACTTCCAGACAGAAAATTAAGTAAATTGGTCTTTCACGCAATGACAGATGCCTCAGGTCTCTATCAGAGGCAGATCGAAATTTTATGTCTGAAGGTATATAAGATTGGTAAACAATAAATGACAAAAAGATTTTTGAGGTTTCCTATCTCTCTCTTTCCTTTCCTCCTTCCCTCCTTCCTTCCTGCTTTTTCTTTCTTTTTTTCTTTTTTTGTTCATTTGTCAACTGCGATGACTATATGAAAGCCCAAGAGTGTGATGGAAATCAGAACACAGATCACTAACAAGAATTTTCCTTAAAAGACAGAAATGCATTTATTAAGTTAATTGATGATTTCACAAACATGTCTTGGATGGCCCTCCCACCACCACCACAGGAATATCAGGTACCTTTTTTGCTTTAGGGGGATAACAGTGACCAAAGCAAAATCAAATTCATGACCCTGTGGAGTTTACATTCTGGATCAAGTTTTCCTCAAGAATGATGATGCACTTTTCATGAAAGTTTCCAGTATATGGTATGAATAACCAGTAAGTTAGAGGTGATTCTTCCCTATCCCTGGAGTACTGCATGCTATAAAAATATTCAGGGGCCTAGAGAGATGGCTCAGCAGTTATGAACAGTTGCTCTTCTTTCAGAGGACCTGAGTTCAATTCCCAGCACCCTCATGGCAGTGAACAACGATCTGTAACTCCGGTTCCAGGGGATCCAACGCCCTCTTCTAGACTCCATGGACTTTTCATGACACCAGCACACTTATGCACATGCAGTCAGTACACTCATAAACATAAAATAATTTTTTAATTAATAATAAATAAATAAAATATTCAGAGGAAACAAGCTTAAGTTAAAATTCTTCTTAAGATGGTATTCTCCAAGAATGAAATAAAAGGAAAATTTATAGTTTTATGAAAATTAAGTATGCTTCATTTTCTTTGCTTCATGTTTGTAAAACTTCTTTTCCAAGACTCCCCTGTGAAAAGTATTGCAAGAGGCAACAAAAATACAGCTATACTGAGTATCAGTGATTTGAAAAAACGCATTCATCAAACAAAATTTACCTTAGGAAGAGTTAAAGAAGTGCTTATTGTCTCCCGAGAAACCTTGGGTAGGAGCTAATGCTACGCCACTTACCAGATAAATTATACTAGGCAAGTCATTTAGAGACCCAGTGGGTTATCATTGCATCCTTCATATAAGACTGTTTCTTCTGAAATTTGAAGCATTATGTGAAGTTGGCATATTTGCACAGGGAGCAGAAGAAGGGGAAGATAGAAGGGGAAAAATTGAGAAGGGAGTAGAAATAAACATTGAAATGAAAACTAGAAGCCTTTCCACTAAAAGCCAGCAAAAAGAAAGTGAGATTCTCTCCACTTCTACTCCAACTGTACTAGCCATAGCAATTAGAGAAGAAAAATTAAAGCTAATGAGTCCAGATTCAAACAACATCATTAGTGCTGGCAGAAGACACCATATAGCTACAAAATATTAAAGACTCAACATCATAGGGCTGGAGAGATGGCTCAGTGGTTAAGAACACTGGTTGTTCTTGCAGAAGATCCAAGTTTGAATCCCAGCTCCTACATGGCAGCTAACAACTGTTCATAACTCCAGTTTTAGGGGATCCAACGGCCTCTTCTGTCCTCTGCGGGCATTGCACAGCATGGGTGTGCTTACCTCCACACAGGCAATACAAGCATAGGCATAAAATTAAAAAAAAAAAGACAACAAAATAATAATGCTCTCTTCGAACTTATAAATGAATTTAATAATGTTACAAGACACAAAATCAGTATACAAAAACTCTGAATTTTTCTATACACTAATAATGAAAAAATTTAGGGAAATAATCCATTTACAATAGCAAGAAAAAGAATAAAATTTAGAAATAAACTAAACTAATGAAGTAGAAGCCTGGTAAATAAAATTGGAAAATAGTGAAGAAGGATTTAATTAAAGAAGACAGTGATAAGGGGAAAGGCAACCTGTGTTTACTTACTGAAAACTTAATATTGTTTAATTTTTACTGCCCAGATCTCAAATGGTCAATGCAATTTTGAGCAAGAATACCAAAGCTGGAGGTATCACACTTACTGGATTTAGCACATTACAAAGTCACACTAATCAACGCAATATAATACTAACCTAAAATCCGACATATATACCAATATAACATATTAGAGAGAGTAGAAATAAATGTAGGCAGTTATACTTAATTGATCTTTGAGAAGTGTGCTAAGAACATGCAATAGGCAAAACTGCTTCCTCAATAAATAAAGTTGGGCAAAATGAAGCCAACATTAAAAAGAATTAAATTGAATGCCACATATGAAAAAATGAAATTACATAAAAATGGCTGTGATTTGAATTTGAATTGTCCCTCACAGGTTCATATTTTGAACACTCAGTCGCAAGCTTGTGTCATTATTTTGAAGGCTGTGGAGCCTTGAGGTGGAGGCATCTACTTAGTGAAATAGACACAAGAGAGGGGGGACTTTGAAGTGCATACCCACCTCTGTTTCTGGCCACAGACAATACCCCCTGGCCTGCTGTGAGAAACTGCATCTCTGCCACAAGCTCACACAGCAGTGCTTGGGCCACTGCCTTTCCACTGCAGTCAGCTGGGACCCCTCTGAACCTGAGAACCAAAACAAAGCCTTCTTCCCTTAAGCTGTTTCCTGCAGGTACTTTGTCACAGTAATGAAAAAAGAATCGACTATAAAGACTTTAACATACCTAAAAACTATAAGAAAATAAAGGGAAAATATTGACATCAACATGAGAAAAGATGTTTTGGATATGTTGCTAAAATTGCAGGTAACAAAAGCCACACAAAACAAGTGGAATTTTATCAACCTGAAAGGAATCTGCACATCAAAAGCAACAATGAGTAAAGTAAAAACACAACCAGTAGGAAAGGAAAAAGTGTCTCTAAATCACATGCTTGATAAGGAATTAATATCCAAAGTGTCTGACCTGAAAATATATCTTAGTATTATGGAATTTGACTAGCATATGTGAAGCCCTGGATTAAATCCCCAAATACCACCAAAAGATCCATTTTATAAAAGATTTCAGATGGACATTATAGGCACCCACCTATAACCTCAGCACTTGGGACAGGGAGGGAAAATTGAGAATTCAGAGCCACATTTTACTATACAGGGAGCTCAAGAACAAACCAATTTTTAATTGGGCTATGGACTAAACACTAGAATAAACACACTTTTCCCCAAGAAAACAAAGACCGCACAGTATATGAACAGATGTTCAGGATCACTAGCCACCATGAAATTTCAAGTCAAAACCTCAATGGGACATCACCTCACTTATTCGAACTGCTATTACAATCAAGACAAAGTCAAGTGTTGACAAACTATGGAGAAAGGCAGTCCTTAAACACTGTTCACAAGGATGTGAATTACAGCCAGTGTGGACTAGAGTATGGAGGTACCCTAAAAACAAATTGAAACTAGGATTACCACAGGATCCATTAATCTCACCCCCAGGTATGTAGTCAGAGGAAATGAAACCAGTGTATTGAAGGAAGAGATCTGCACTCTTGTGTTCTCTGCAGCATTATAGAATAACTAACTCATAGAAATAATCTAAAGGTGTGTATGTCCATGGGTGACATGATGAAAAAAATGATTTTTGTGCTGTAAAATATTAGTTTTAAAAAGAAGGAAATGATAGCATTTGGGAATAAGATGGATGAACCTGGTTACACACACACACACACACACACACACACACACACACAAATACTATTTGGACACATTTTAATGAAATTTAAAGAATAAAACTTATTGAACCAGAGACCAGAACAGTGACTTCTACGGATGGCATAGAAAGGCAAAGTTGGGGAAATGTTGATAAAAGTCACAAAATTTTATTCAGTTAAGATGACTAAGCTCTGGAGATTTAATACATTGCTTGATGATAATACTGCAATGAGCACACGAAATTTGCTAAGAGAACAGAACTTAGGTGTTGGGAAGATGGAGGCATGGGAAGGTGGTTACTATGTGATGTCATGACTCTGTTCATTAGCCTGACTATTGTGATCATTTCAGATGGTATACACACATCAAGCTGTACATATGAAATATATATAAACTATTCCTAAATTATACTTCAATTAAAGCAGAAAAAGAAAAGAAATGCAAAGTATTTCAGGAACTGATCTTCCCAAATCTTTAGTGTTTCAGAAGCGGGAACCAAGGTTCAGCTGACACCCAAGAGATGACTGTCAAGGCTCCTCTCCCTCCACGTCCTCAACATTCTGCTTAGATTCTATAAGCAGATTTTCTGAATTTCAGTTATCTAACACCTTAGCTGTGTGATGTAGGGCAAGTCCAATTCCTGAACCTCCATTTCTTCATCTGTGAAATGAAGTTACAGGTGGTAGTTATTACAAAGAGTTATTATGAGGCATAATTGGGATATAGTTAAGATTTACCTGCTAATGCTGTGCTGGTGTCATAGCTCTATAGTTCACTGACTACTCTCTATTTTTGCTATTTGCTTCTTGACTTCTTCCTGAGCTAATGAATTCCAGCTGGATTTGGTCTCATCGTTTGCCCATGCCTCTTCTCGTTCACATTCAACTTATGAAAACACTGAGAGAAGCACGCAGTAAGGTGGGTTCATTTTTTTAATACTATTCCTGTGTTATCTCCTAGCCAGTAGTGGTTTCCTTCCTTGACCTTTTTTATAAAGCTACTACTAATAATAACAAATTAAAAGCTAGTTTTGCCGAAGCTAATTAAAATAAGGACTCTGTGCCATGCACAGCAAAGAAACACAATCTCCATTTTCTTTTTGCTGACGAGTATTCCCAGGCCTGGGTGTCTCAGTGCCTTTTTGCAAATCAAAAGAATATTGAACTCATTATATTGAAGCACAGGTAATCCTTTCGTCGGTCAGTCTGTCTGGGTCAACTGTTCCTGCACATTTATTCTGTACATCTAAAAGAGAGGACATCTAACGGTCCATCTCTAATATTACAGCCACTGTACATTTTGTTATCCTAAAATAATAGTCTGAAATCAGGCTACCTAAATACAGTTATTGGGTACCAAAGCACTTGTTACATCAGTACAGTGAAAGGAATCCAAAGTCAGCCTTCCAGGGCCAGTACACAACAGGGCTTGTATTTACATGAAGATTCAGGGTTTGCTAAGCACACTTACTTTCACTTTCTCTTTAGAACATTAAGGCTCTGTGGTTGAGACAATGATGATAAATTCCTCTCTCAGAAGAGGGACTGAAGGGTCAGAGAGAATAAATTGTAGCTCAGAGACCTAAGGGAAAATGGAACATAACTCAAATACAAATCTGTTGGAGACTGAATTCCCTCCACCTCATCCTTCTTCTGGTCTTTGCTGTAGATAGTGTTATTACTGTATATGATTTGTTCCACCACAACTTCATGTGCCTGGGGACTTGAACCACCTAGCCCCCCATGTGGTATGTTGAGATGCTGGAAACTCAATAGATAAGGCCTAGTAGGAGATAACCAAGTCATGGGGTTCCATCCTTCCAAGGGACTAAAGGCTGGTCTCCTGATATGGATTAGTTACCAAGACAATAGAGTGCAGGTTTGGCTCTCTTGACTGTCCCTTGAAATCCACCCATATAAAGCAATCTCTCCTCTCCAAGTGTTCCTGGTATGATGCAATCTACCACATTCTGATACAGCCAGAAGGCATTCACCAGAGCCAAGCTGATGATGGTTCCATGCTCTTATTAACGCTAAGACTGTAAGGTGAACAAACCTCTTTTCTTCACCAAGTATCAAGCATCAAGTGTTTCATTTCATTATAGCAACAAAAAGCAGACTAATACACAACTCCCAGAGTACCCTCTGATGCTTCACAGTCACTTCAGCACACGATTTCAAACTAAGACTTTGACCTAAGTCTTGTCTTCATGCACATACCTAGCACCAACTCCCAGAATCCAAGCCCACCTATCCATGCCAACTCAGTAACTTTCATCACCATCTTCATCCAAGCTCCTAATCTTTCTTTTAATTACTATAGAACTTTCCATCTCCCAAACCATTCTAATCCGGACACATTAAACACGCTTCTCTCTAGCTTAACTATTACGATACCTGCTTCCCCACTAAGACCTCTAACCCTCGGCCCTCCTTCATACCGTCAACTATCCACCAGCTTCACTTGTCTTTGCATTCGATTTATATCGAATGATCTAGCCACATATTTATTTTAACCAATACCCCTTATAAGTTCCTTTTAACAACATAATATATAATGATGCATACATACATTATGGTATACAATCTGATGTGTATATAGATGTGTATATATATATCATGGAATGGCCAAATCAAAGTAATTAATGAGATTATTGTCTAATATATTTATTTTTGTGTTAGGAACACTTAAAATGAGATAGCTTTTCCATTATCTCTGAATATGCAATATATTAATGTTAATTATAGTCACACTATTGAATAACAGATTTCTGAATTTATTCCCTCCATCAAATTTAAATTTTACGTCTTTTGACCAGCATGATTCTAATGCCACACCTCAGCCACTGGTAGTTATAAGAGTTTGACAGTTTCAGGTTCCATATTAAGTAAGAAATTGTCCTATTTGTCTTTCTGTCTGGCTTATGTCACTGAATACAATGTCATCTAAATTCATGCATATTTTCACAAATTACAGGATTAGTTTCTTTATAAAAGGTGAATAGTATTTCATTGCATGTGCATGTGTACCACATTTACACTATCCATTTACATATTGTTGGACACATATCAGTTCCACATATGGAGGTGTATATATCTTTTTTATATCCTGAAATTGCATCATTGGAATATACATCTCTACTTATTAGTAGGATTTCTGGGTCACATACTAATACCAAATTTTAGTCCAATACTCAACTATCTTGATTAATTATCTTTCTCTTGGCAAACCCCTCTCCTGTTGAACCCAGCGCATCCACAACTCATGTTCTGTTGCTGAAACTTTTCTCTTTTTTTTTGGAGAGTAACGTCTCAGCTTCACAAATCATAGTGTTAAAAATAAATTCCTAGCTGGGCATGGTGGCGCATGCCTTTAATCTCAGCACTCAGGAGGCAGAGGCAGGTGGATCTCTGTGAGTTCAAGGCCAGCCTGGTCTACATAGTGAGTTCCAGGACAGCTGGTGCTACAGGGAGATCCTGTCTCAAAAAGAACAATAAATAACTAAGTAAATAATAAATAAATAAATAATAAATAAATAAATAAATTGCTGGTCACAAACCTTATCAAAGTCCTGCCTTCTCCAATTCCCTTTTTATATTTCTTTAATAAGAATCTTCTACCTGTGCATGGGTGAACAACTCCAAGTATGTCCAAACACTGCATTCTTCTGGTGCTCCCTGACATCCTCTATCTACTTCACAAAGAGAAGAGAAGCCATCAGCAGTTCCTCCAGTTCCCACAAGGGAAATACATTTCTTTATCTGCACCAGAATCTCTCTTTCACGTCTTCCTTTTCCAACCGAAATGCATACTTCCTTTGACATTCACAGGCACTCTTGTTCCTCCTCTTCCACCTGCTCAGGAGATGCTTTTTCAAAACCAACCTACCCTGAGCTGTAGCTTCCATCTCTAACTCTCTTAAATGTCCTTCTAGTCTCTAAAACCAGTGAAACAAAATACAACTTCGCATTTCACATTTCTGCCCCTTCCTCGCTATGCTCCTTCAGAAAACAAAATGAGATGTCTTGTTCTTTATTCTGTCTCAGCCCGCTGCCATCTAGACCTGTCTGTCCCTAACATTCTATTTAAAGAGCTCTTGCCAAAATGAGCAAAAGGAACGTTTTAAGTATATGTCTATTTTCAGTTCTTACCTGATGTGCTATATCACAACTTACTTGGTTGCCTACACATCCTCCTTCAAGCAGTCATTTATTTTATTCTCTACCGCACAAAATGTACATGATACTTCTCCCATACCTTAGCAATGTCTCCAGTTCTCAGTGTTTCTCTTTGCAGGCTTGTGAACAGGCTTGTTCACAACCAAGCATATCCCATGGGCTGTCAGGCAACCTAATGACTCTGAATATTATAATTTCTCATCCCAGCTCTGCTTTAAAGGGTCACACCATTTCTATAACTGACTATCGAGTTTCTATTTGGATCATTCATGTGATATAAATTCCATGTTGTCAAAGCTGACTCATCGTCTTCAGATATATACGATCTCAGAAAGTCCCCTGGTAGTCCTGGACTCTTTATCTTGATGAAAAATGCCTCCACCTATTCAATCAAACAAGCTAAATATGTGCACCTTCTCTGTTTCCCATTCATCCTAGAGCTCGTGATTCATTACTGAAAGCATGGTCTTGATATTTCCCCGTCTTCTGAAGTTTTTCCTCTCTCTCAGCCTCCTTATTCAAGCACTTGCCATATGCTAAAACTTCTGACTCCTTAAATGATCTCAGGTTACGATTTCATTCATATAACATTACTGAAATAACAAAATCATATGCATGGAGAGCCAATAGTTATGGCAGGCTTCAGAGATGTAGTTGATAGAAGAGAGGTCTGACTATATAGGTTAGCGCAAGGTATCTTTGTGGTGATAGGACTTTTGTATCTTGATTATGATGGTGGTTATGTCTACACATAGGATAAAATGGAATAGACCTGTACATACATGTCTGTGATCCCCTGGTTGATATTTTATCTTTATAACATGTAAACATTGAGGAAACTATGTGAACCATACATGGGACCTCTCTACTATCTTCAAAACTTCTTGTGAACCCACATCATTCTAAAAATAGCATGTTTGAAGCCCAGTGTCAAAGCACACTCCTTTAATCTTAGTACCTGAGAGGCAGAGGCAGGCAGATCCTTGTGAGATCTATATAGACTCCCTGGTCTACATAGGGAGTTCCAGGGCAGCTAAGGCTACAGGGAGGCCATGTCTAAAACAAAAAAACATATTTGAAAAAAAGTGTCTCAAATCTCATCACTGCTATTTTAAACCCATATGATATCTCCTCTTAGCTGTGTCAGCTCTGGAACATGCCACTTTCCAGCCATGCATTTTGTATTTTCTACTAACTTCCCTGCATCAATCCATTATCTCCATTTTAACAATGGTGACCTTAGATAACAGCTAGAGCATGCTCCATATCCAGTCAACAGTCTCTGAACAGCTTCCCAGTGTTCTCACAAAATCTACACTTAGATGGTCCCAGGGAACTGCAGGATAAGTCAGTGTTTTAGGGAAATGACGGGTATTTGACCTTTATTGGACGGCATAAAAATTACCACCTTGAGGATGTTCATGCATTCAACATAGGGACACACACTAGTTTCCCTTCAAACTTAGATTATCTTTGTGAAGTTTTACTTGTAACAATTGGTACAATTATAAAATGCTGTGCAAAAATTAGTGGGGAACAGAAATGAACAAGGTATAACCTAAGTGCCAAGTCTGAGAAGTAGGAGAGAGTAGTTATGAGTAACTGAGAATAACATCAGGAATAAAAATAGTCCTTTAGTTTTGCATGTATTATTTTTCCTTCATATGGCCACTAAGTATGCCAGGACATAAATACTTCATTAAGTTGTTTGGTTCTAACCACTTAATAAACAGAATTATTAGTCTTTCATTGGCCTGGAGGAACTGCACATCACAAATTCACTGAAGCAATAAAGTCTTAAAATAAGGAAGCATATGAGCTTTTACCTTAAGATAAAGTTCAAAGTGTTTTATATAAAGTGTGTGGGGCTTCATGTCCTGACTCTGCTGCTGACATGCTAACAGCGTTTCTCTCCCATACTAAATTTCTTGTAGACAACAACAAGTCTTTCCTTTTGCTGCAACTCAAACGTATGCACACATGTGTGCATATGAACACATACATGCATGCACATACACTGATTTTAGTGTTTCTTCCTGTCATCACTGCTCCATTCCCAGCATTCCTCATGCTAGATACCAGTTTGGGTCTTTCTTGTTTCTTCATCAGTGATCTTGACAATTCAGTATTGCATTAGTGTGGATTAAAGACTAACACAGTATATACTCATATTTATATGGACTCAATAATTATTTGTTCAATTAATAATGCCTAGATATGTCCTTCCTTCATAAAGTAAGGCAATCACAGCCATCCTTCAGCACAGGACATATGATTTGTATTCTGTCCCTTTCTTATTCAAAGAACACTCCTCCATCCATGTGAAATAAAATGGTTGTCACACTAGAGCCACAGAAAGTCTGTCACAAGCCAACCCTCCTTGAAAAACAAACCTGCAATTGCATTAAGCAAAGTTATTCCACACTTCTGTCAACACACACACACACACACACACACACACACACACACTCCTCACCCTGAAATGCTGCTGATTGCAGTAAGGTATATGAGTAGGAAGTCGTCCCTGAGGGACCAACATCTCCAGTGCGCTACACATCACAGACATACAGGAACTGAAAGATGAGATGTCATCTGGGCTGATTAACAAATTAGAAGCTTGCAAATCACTGGACATGTACTGTATACATGAATCAATGCATGTACCTGATAGTTCCTTTGCCATTGTGCTGGCCTCTGAATTTCTGCCACAGGAAGATCAGAAACCTTCCCCTCTTTTGTCTTTCCCTTCTCTCTTCCTCCTCAGAAGTGTCTTCTTGGTCTAAGAATAATGCATTCTACTTTCAGAGGTAGGATCCATACTACACTACAGAACCCACAAGCCTATCATTTTTGAAGGTTCTAACAAGAGTCCTCCAACAGAGCTCCTGTTGTCAAATCGCCAGGGGTTGATGCTTCTGCTGTTTTTGCTACAATTCCTCAAGCACTTACTCTGTGCTAAGTGTTATCATATATTCTCTACTTAATAATTCACAGTGAACTCTGGAATTATCCCCTTTTTACTAACGAAGGCGCTGAAGCCACACAAATGTAAGCCACGTACTTATGACTTCATATAAGTGGGAAATGGGGAGTTAAGATTCAAATCAGCGTTGGCTTGAGTCTAAATACTTGCTAAGCTACAGTGAGTGTTTTAGAGTTCACAGTCTTAGACACTGACTTGTGGCAGGAAGTTTCCATCAAGGTGAGCAAGGATGAGTCAGGTAGAGATAAAAAATGGAATTCAAAATGTTTCTCTAGACAGTCTGAGAATCCACTGCTAATGAGACCTAACAATTCTTGTGCCCAGGAGGAAGGCCTCGAGAGAGAAATAAATTGCTCGGAGGCAGAGGCCTGGGCATTCTGGTTCCTTTCATTAGTGACACGAAAGTATCCAGCAGCTGAATAACTACGAAAAGAATGCATCTTGCCAGGGGTACAGAACACAGACGTGGGGCAGGTGATGTAGCGCAGGCAGAGAGCTGCCTTAGAGGGAAGGTCGCAGTTGAGCTAGAAGCACTGGGTGGAACCAGGGTCATTGAGCTCCATCTTCATTGTCTTAGGCATTCCCTCTCACTCTAAATTCCCACTACAACCAACTTTCCCTGTTCTGGCTTCCCGTTATCCCTATGCTGCAGCCAGAGCAATGCTTCCAAGTGCATCTGTGGACATCAGTTTGACGTTTCAAACCTTCGCCATTCCTAGTTCTTTCGGTGTTTATTGATTTCTTAACCACAGAGTCCAATTAGTGCTGCCCATGTGTGTGAGTGTGGTGTCATCCACTATGGCATGGGGAACCAGCCAGTGTAAACCCACTCACAAAGTGACTGTCCCTCCTCCCGGCATCCATCATCTCCCAGTAATTCCTCAGATAGTGGTGGGTCCTCAGAAGCCCATTCCTGCTCAATGCTGGAATTGCTAACTGTGCTGACTTTGTACAGCTCTTGTATAGATAGCCACAAGTGCTGTTTGTTCATGTATGCAACAGCCACGCCATGTCCAGAGGGCAGCATATTACAGCACTCTTCCCTGTCATCTGACTCTTACATTTGTTCCACATCCTCTCCCAAAATGTTCTCGGAGCTTTGGAGGGAGGGTGGATGTAGATGATCCATCTATAACCAAGCACTCACGGTAGTTTATTCTCAGCCCTTTGAACAGTAATGACTCTCTGCATTAGCCACTCCCCAGTGCACTATAGATGATGAAACTGGCAGATTTATGTTGCTCCCATCCTTTGCCAGAGAAGCGTTTTTCCTAGTTCTTGCACCAGGCAAAGCAGAGTTTCTAACTCTTTCACCCTGCTCCCTGTAAACTCAGCTCAATTTTCCTCTGAGGCTAAATGTGACCACAGTATAGACTCAAAGTCAATGTTTTAAAACTGGAAAATATGAAAATGAATTTTGTTGGTAGGCACCAGCACTTTAAAAAAATAATTTAGAAAGGAGTAAATGATATTTGAATGGAATAGAATAAGGTGCCACAATGCATCACATATGATAAAAACCATGAAGTTTCTGTGAATTTTCATTTCAAGCACATATTCTTACCTATGTCTCTAGATAGGTTTTTTTTTTAAAGTCAATGTAAAATATAATTCATTGCATGGGTTAAAATAAAAACAAAAAATAACAAAATACTACTGTAAATAGCTATCTATTAGTACTCTGTTAATTAACTGGATATTGAAGGTTGAAATCAACTTGCAATCTCAATTTCCTTCTAATATTGGCTTTAAACCCTGGATTCTAACATCAAAACTATTCAAAACAAAAGCACACAGCCTATGAGAACCTAGTCCCAGGGTTCCTCCTGTCTTTTTCCTCAGTCATGCATGAAATCCTTTCCTAACTGACTTCCCAGCCGAATCCTCCTTGGAGACTGTGTGGCATCCTTCCTCTAGCATGCCTTCCCAACTGGGCTTTTCCTTCCATCCTTCCCCAACTTCTCCACTTCTATACCACAGAAGGTCCTCTCCCCTATGCAAAGCATAGAAACTCCCATGGCATTACTCAGCCAGGGAGCTTCCCACCCATGTGGCATTGGTAATCTGTCTTTTGTTTACTTTTCCCCAAAGATACCAGAGGCCTTTGAGGACAGGGAAGAAGGATTTCCTCTCTCATCCCCATTAAACAGTACAAGGTCAGGTCAGCAGGACTTTGGAGAGCAGAAAATAGTTTTCAAATGAATGCATAACTGCAGGTGTTCCAGAGGAAAAATTCCCTTTTTCTTTAGCCCAAGATTTAGGGCAAAGTCTAAAGTCTTGTGCTAGATACCTTCAGATGTCAACTTAACACACATGGATAAAGTGTTCTTAAACTGAGCAAATTCCCCCATTGGATTGGCCTGTATATGTCTGTGGGGCATTTTCTTTTTCATTGAGTGAAATGGGAGAGCCGAGATCACTGTGGGCAGTGCCACCCCTGGGCAGGCAGTCCTATGTTGTATAAGAAAGTAGGCTGAGCCTAGGGCAGGGAAGCAAGCCAGTAAGCCATATTCCTTCATGGTCTGGACTTTGATTCCTGCCCTGAGCTCCTGCCTTGGCTTTGCTCCGTGATGAACTGTAAGCTGAAGGTGAAGTAAACCCTTTCCTCCCTGGGTTGGTTTTGGTCAGTGCTTTTATCACCACAACAGAAAGTAACTAGGACAAGCCCTAAGGGTTAATTTCCTAATTTCCACTGTGGTAGCTAACGTTGTCTTTGCTGTCAGCTTAAAGGCCCTGTGTCAGATTGCCCTGGAAGAGGGTGGGCAAGGAAGTCCATTTTTAGACACTGCTCCTGACTAAAGTTGGACAATTGCTCTGCAGAGATTGCAGTAAAATGTGCTTTGCAACTCACAGAAGCCAGTCCAGTAATGGCATGAAGCAAAGAGGTAAAAGACTGCAAAGGTGCCAATTTCATAGCAATAAAACCATAGTTCTTAGAATTGGGAGATCAATTTTAAATAATCAGCACTGGACAGTACCTTTGAATTGACCCCAAGTAGCACAGGAGAAAGTTGCTGGTTATGTTCACTCCCCTCCATTCAGGGAAATTTAGAACAAGTGAGGAATGGGGAGAGGGTAGAGATTGCTGCCTCCCCCCCCAGTATACCTTAAACTGACAACATGAACAAGGGATAGTGCCCCATATTTATCTTCTTTTGAGCCAACTGGGCATTTTCTAAAAGGTGGAAAATTATCTGTTTAACACACTTGATCTGAGTTGCTTTTTATATCACAGGCCATATTTATTCAGACCTCAAGATAGAGCCTACACATCCCACTTTCTAAAGAATTCTTCAGGCAAATTGGAACTCTCCCAGGATTCCCAGAAGAATGAACACTGCCTAAAGTTGAGATCCAGTTTTCCTTAATCACGTCTTTGCATCAGAAAGCAAAAATGATTTGGCTGCATTGCTGTGTGCCTGTCAACCAGTCTGCACCCATACCTAAAGTTTACATGGAAAATCTTGTCTCCATTTGCTTCTCTGGCCAAACACTTCTGGGAATCTATTACAGTGATGCCTGTATTCAAACCACCCCCAACTCAGTTATATAAAGACCCAAATCTAAGATCACTTATCTTAATATTTTTCTTAAACCTTTTCCAGAAATACTGATTTCTTGGCTCTTTCAGAACTGACTATAAACATGAAGTTACAGATCGTCACCTATATCACACCCTCTCCTCCCAAAGTTCATGGATCACTGCAGATTATAAGAACCAGAGATGGTAGATGAATACAAGGAAATGGTGTCTGGACACAGAAAGGCAGTTGTACATATGAGCCACAGCTCTTGTGACAGCTTGAGCAAGACCTGTGCAAGCTCAGGCCAGAAAAAATATCTGTCATCGATGGGGGAGGTGGGCAAGAATCTCCAACCCTAACTGAGGATCTGTTGGTAGTTGATAGCTGCTGGGGAAAGGAGAATCATGTTTCCGAACAAGCATAATGTCTAGTATGTTGATCAGGCTCCAGGGAATAGACTCACACTGAAGAGCATTTGGGCAACATTAATTAGACTTGATAGAGTTTGATAAAAGAAAAAAAAATAGCAGAGGATGCGAAGTTGGTGAGGGGCAGCTAAGGACAGAGATGGGGAGGGAGTCTGAATGTGATTGAAATATATTGAATGATTTTTTCATAATTAAATAAGAATATTTTTTAAAAAATAAGATGATGCTTGTGACAAAAAAAAAAAAAACCCTGAAACTGCTCACTCCATTCTTTTCCATCATAAACCAGAAGGTTGAGTCATACCAAAGTACTCAAAGTAAAAGCTGCACAATATGATAGAGCTTCCTTGACCAGGTGTCAGGTACCTGACTAAAATCCAGAAAAGCAACACCTACACTCTCTACACCAAACAGAAACAGCAACAAAGCCCTAGTCCTTACCAGAGAGAGAGAGTTTGGTCAAACATTGGCACATAATCTAATACAGTGATGAAAGCCCAGCAGTAGGAAGCCTCGAATAACTAACTGTCTAGGTTTCTCCACGTACATATTCACAACATTTGGGGAGGCAGCACAGCATGGCCAAGGATGACGTCTCTGGCATCAGACATGCCTGTAAGCATGCCTACTCTATGAAAAATTAACCTTTACCTTGCATAGATTAGATAAATAGAGATAACAGTTTACTACACTGGATTATTGTCAAGACTAGTGGTAATCATTTTGACACTCAGTATATAGTGCAATGCAGGACCCCGAAAACAGCAATGTTAATATTTTCCTTATTTATCTTCATTGATATCATGTAATAATAATGATATTAGCAGCAGTAGTAGTAAAGTAATTGTGGAATCTTTTTTTTTTCTTAAAATTACCTTGTTAACTCACTTGGACTAATTATTGCACAGTAATAGAAATGTTGCCCCTGAACCAAATATTGTCACAATTCTATATTGAATCAGCGGCTGGAGACTACATTCAAGTTCAGCCAGTCTGCTGGCTGGGGCAGCGTTTGGCTGCCCTTGTACATCCACTATTCTGTAAGCTTCCTGATGGCGAGGGCAATGTCTGCTTGTACATTGTTGCCTTCATGCATAGCTCCTGCCATATTTAGATGACCATTGTATATCAACAACCGAATACTAGATAATGACCACATCTCATTCATCTTAAAACCATCCACACAACCCCAGCTCCATTCACTTAGTCAAAGAGCTTTACCGCAAAACCTACTACAGACATATTTTTGTGAAACCCACAAAGGAATATCTTCATGACACATCAGAACTGAGATTCATACAAGCCTGAAATAAATATGTAAGACAGCTGCGCAATTAAACTTGGCTTACCAAGATTTGATTTATACACAACTTTCAAGTGCATATTTAGAGCTCTAAGGGGGCACAGTATAAGCCACAAACCACTTACATTGAAACCTACAGAGAAAGCCATTCAATACAAAACCACCTCTGTGGCAGAGTGAACATATTTATCACTTCTCTCCTCTAACCTGACTTTCCAGAATCAAAGCCTACAAATGGTACCATAATCCTCCCAATAAAGCTATAGTTGAAGCTTCCTTGGGAGGTAGAAGCAGAAAGATCAGGAATTCAAGGCCAGCCTCAACTCTACAGTGAGTATGAGGCCAGCCTTACACGAGTCCCCGTCTTACAAACAAATCAACAAGCACTCTTCTCACTTCCCAAAATAAAAATATCAAAAAGCCACCTTTGAAATAATTGTTAAATTTGCCGCAATTACTGATGATTTCAATTATTTCAAGGCTATTAAAAGTTAATAAACACAATAAGGCATTAGGAGCACACCAAGATTCTGGAATGGGGGAACAGAACTCAAGTTTATGAAGTTCTTAATAAAATTCCTAGTACCATATATGTGTGACTTATTTCTGTCCACAACTATATCAGAAATTTACTATCATCTCCATTTTACAGATGAGAAAACTGAGTCTCAGAAACTTTGTGGCTTGCCCATAGTCAGAGAAACTCTCACTGAAAATAAACCAGGTGACTAAGAAAAGAGACAGACATGCTAGCATGTTTAGGGCTCATGTTATAGAGGGTCAGATGCTTGCTTTCAGCTCTTAGCTCTAGGGTTTCTCAGCTATGTAATATAATCAGTTTGTTCAGTCTTTTCATGCCTCAGTTTTCCTAGTCATAAAATGGAACAATAAGCAGTCTAATCTCATTACTCTGAAGAGTATCCTCAATGTAAACAATCACTTTCTACAACTCATTGACCATTCAGAACACTTAGCACACTTTAATTTAAAATCATTTTATTATTTTTATTATGGGAACAAAAATATGAGACGCCCAGGAGAGGAAGAACTGGTGGTTTAATTTTCTCCAGCCTGGGAACTGAGAAAATAAAGAGGTTGTTTTATGAGCTGAGAATAAATTCTAGGATTTTCTGGGGTTAGAAAAATCATTGTAGAGGTAAAAGTCGTGGCTGTTTCCCACCCCCAGCACTGGCTGACATTTTCAGATCCGAGCCCTTGGCCTCCATGCCCTTACCCAGGGCTCAAGCTGTGCCTGACCCTTGTCCACTCCCATCCTGACCTGTCCACATTTCCACATGCTGCTTTGCCAACCCATCCCTTAAGCATGAGGATGGCCTGGTAGCTGGTGTTGGTGTCTTTGAAGACACCAGCATCGACAGAGCCTGCCCCTGATTCTGACCTACCACAGCTTGCTAGGAGAGCCAGGCCCTTGCAATTTTCATTTAGAAGCCTTGAAGCTACTAAAGCATTTGTTTGCTCCCAGAAGGAGAATATCAGAGCCTTCTGCATCAAGGGAGGGCCTTGTCTAAGATCAAAAGTCTTTCTCAAAAGAATGAAGAATCTGACTTGATTTCCTTGACAGGGCTACTGATGATATAAATCCCAAGAGTCAATTAATGTCCTATAGGGAATTGTTTGGCTAGTTCTTTTTCCAGAAGTGTGTTCCTCATGACACCATGATAAAAGAAAAACAAATCGACTGACAACTGCCCAGTGAGCACAAGCTCACACTTGTTCTAACCTGCACCAGGAAGAACATGTCTCTGGGTATCTATGTGCATGTGGTTTCATGTGCAGATTACCACAGGAGCCAAATCAGTGATTATGGAATTTACAACTTTCCTGATATGCCTCTCCTAGACTTCTTCTCTGGTGGCACTTAATATGGATATGATATTTTGTGTGCACACACATGATTAATTAATATTGCTCTCTCCTCTGAGACAAAGGACCATGTTTATTCTCCTCACTGTGGTATCATCTGTGCTAAACAGAGAGCTGGCACTATAACTTTAGTAATTATTTCAGGATTATATAAAGGTAAGAATGAATAACTGAATGACCAAAGGTCTGGCTTCTGGGTTGAACTTCCATCGTTTAATTAACCATGTAACTTTAGTTAAATCATATACTCACTCTTAAAGCTGATAGCATCTTAGAAATCAGCTCACTGGGTGACTGCGGCCTTTGTTTAAGAAGTGGATTACATTTCAACACAAAACTCATGTGAAAACCAAACATAAAAACACATGCAAATCTTCAATTTGAGGGGCATGGAGTGCATGGGATCCTGCCGGATCAGCCCTTCTGGTCCTCGCCCCACACTGGAATGGTTTCTATGACTACTCTAACAAGTGGTCAGCATTTCACATAGCACAGGTTGAAATTCACTAATCTAAATCAACCCTATCATTTGATAAATGATGAAAGTGGGATTCAGAAAAAAAGCCAGGCTTCCCTAATATTACAAGATCAGTGCCTGGCAATATGGAACTGGTACCCAGATGCCTATACTTCTAGCATATTTATCAGTGTGGTACTTCTAGCATACTTATCCATGTGGTTATGGATTTATAAACATACTTGGTTTCCAGCTCAGGTTCAAACTTTTCTTGGCTATAAGACTTTGTTCAAGTCACTCATTAAATCATCTTTAAATATTAAAATAAATGTGAACTCCCCCAATGTTGAAGTGTCTGTGAGAAGCTCAAATAGAAGAAAAAGTTATGTATAAAACCCAGAAGTTGTTATTATTTGCTAAAACACAAAAAGAATTAAGATACTTGGAGCTCCACTATTACTTCCATGCCCCAAATCTGGCATCTCAAAATTATAAGGTTCCCTGATGAAGTATTTCAGACAGTATCCTCTCAAGTAGTCAACACATATCATAAACACAAACAGCAAAAACTGTACTCTGCTAGAAATTAAGGATCCAAATTTGAGATAAAGCAGGTGGCTATTCTACTGGGGTGATTTAAGAACAGTTCTCCCAAGAGGCAGCAGCCCTTTGAATCAGTCATTGTAACTGTATTAGAATGCTGGTATTTTCTACTAAGAGAAGAAACCTCCCTTATTTCTCACATCTGTACTTTTTTCTGTCATTCACGCTTTCATTCCCTTTGTGTTCTCACATTTTCATAATGCTCAGAAGACCCTTCCCAGCAAATCACTGATTATTTCCTATTCTTCAGGGCACATAGAAAGCTCTTCTACGAACTCTTACAAAGACAGAACCCCTGTTAAGACCTCAAGGCATTAGTGGGTTAACTTTCAAATGATATGCATCAGCAGCTGGTGGAGATTTCACTCATCTCCAGTAAACAGGACCACAAAATGACTTTTCTACTTTCCATATCAGTAACACAGGCAATCTTGGGTCTGAATCCAGCCCTTCTTCACTGCAGGGCAACATTCTTCCCTGTACCATATTTTCTTTCTCTCTTATTTGCATTAGCTCAGAAATGTTAGACTTTGCATTTTCTTTCTTGACATTAAGACAAAAGCTCCAGAGAGGTTTTTGCATTTAATTTAAATTCATAATATTTATAGTGTGCTTGTAATAACAATGATAGAGCAAAAGAAATGAACCCATGTTGTATATGTGTATATATGCATGTGCATGCTCTCATACCTGTGTGTATAACCCTTAAAGAGATTCCAGTTAGGTAATAAAGAAATACAAAAATTCATTCTAATTGTAAAAGGTTTATAGTAAAAGAGGAATAAATTTAAAGAGTTCTGGATATGCATAGATACCATGATTAAATAGAGGGTAGAAAATCAAACTATAAGAAAATTTTCTTTGGGTGATTGAAACTCAGAAAACCATAATCCAAAGCATGGCACTTATTCATGTTGAGTGCTTTGAATTAAAAGAAAACTAAAATCTATGTCACCATCTCCTGTGCTCTTGGCTCTTAGCCCCTTTTTCTCCCCCAAAGTACAAGATAGAACATTCCCTGAAGGTAATTCTTGTATCTACAGACATATTCTTCTAAAAGTAGAACAACTATAGCCAGGCATGGTAGCGCACACCTTTAATCCCAGCACTTGGGAGGCAGAGGCAGGTGGATCTCTGTGAATTCAAGGCCAGCCTGGTCTACATAGTGAGTTCCAGGACAGCTCAGGCTACAGGGAGACCGTTTCAAAAAGACCAAAAAAAAAGAACAACTATCATGGATCTTCTTCTTCCCCCAGCAATCTCATCACCAGGAAACAGTATACACAAGCCCAGATTCTATTACAAGCTATCACCTATTGTTCTAGTGTAAGTAACACGTTCCGTTACCAGAGATACTTTATCTACATAACAAGTCAGTTCCCCCTGCATTTCTTCTCCAGACCGCCCTATGACTTGTAATGATTCTACTCCCTTGGAAACCCCAAGTTCCTATTCTGTTCTACAGTTCTACATTTTAGGATATACACGTTTAAATCATCTGCCCCTTCCTCAAGTTTCATTATTTTGCAGGGCTCCCATGTATACACACATACAGCAGTTTTCTTCTTGTTAATATGTCTATTGTGCATTGTATAGGTTAAGTTACTAAACATTCAGAGGGTCTCTCCTATATAGAACTTGGTTGTTTTGGTTGAATAGGATCACAGTAAGCTTATAACCAGGTCAGTAGCTTAAGAGAAAGTTATTCATTGGATGTCCCTACTTTTTCCCCAGATTTATGAATATGTTTGGGCAGGATACTCGGCTCATTTGTAGCGTTTGCAAAACAAGAGGCGTGCCATGACTATGGGTATAGACAAACCAGAGTTTGAAACCTAATCCTAACACTATTTGAATGTGTTTCTTTGGGAACCATAATTAACAGAACTTAGATGTGGCCACTGAAGTTGTACGGTAGAGAAAACCATCAAAATCTACATTAGATGACTTAAAAACTTAAATAGGATTTTGAAAGTACTAAGTAGAATACTCAAGAAGTATTAGTTATTTGATCTCACCATTGCTAATAGTTTACGCAAAATTGAATAAAATCTCTAAACGGCTTACAGCAAAGTCACCGTGTCTTAACTTAGATGTGTCTCCACACATCCATGTGTCAGACAATGCCTGACACCTCCTCCCCAGAGCACAACACGAATGAAAGGCCTGTATCATACCTGTATATTTTATATCTGGTTGTAAATCCTTGACGGTGTCTTTCCACAAAGGATAGGTAGCTCCTGGCGTGGTGGAAAGGCCCCCTGTCTGAAATAAGCCAATCAAATTCCTTGGAGACATGTTGGTCTGTCCCAGCTGGCTCCTGGTGGGAGGGCTGCACTGAGATACGGCCCCATACAAACAGGAAGTAGAGGAGCTCAACAAACCTCCAGTTCATGCTTTTCTGCCGGCCTTTTTCCTCTCATTCTTGCTCCATTCTGTGGAGTCCTGTAGAGAAAAGAATCGAGAACAGAGAAAGGAAGGAGGAAGAAAGGAAGGAAGGGAAGAGGGAGGGAGAGGAGAAAGGCAGTGGAGAGGAAAAAGAGAGGTTAACAACGTCACCAGACGATCATTGGGAAAATGCTTTACGTTTTATAAGTCACTATTGCTTCTGGTTAAAAGCATAGGCTCTGTGGTGGTTAGCGCCATGTTCTTGATTTGCTATTCATATGTGGTGTAGTATGAATGTGTTTATAAGCTTCATAGTTTTAAGGATGTAGTTTCCTCATTTGTAAACTCAAGACATGTCTAAGTGCCTAGATCTTAATTCTTGGTGCATTTTGTGTGTGTGTGTGTGTGTGTGTGTGTGTGTGTGTGTGTGTGGAGAGTAAATGAAATGGAATTAATGATGAAACAGAGTATAATAATAAAAATGCATGAGAAAACTCTAATATCTGTAAACCTTCGGCCTTCACCAGCAACCTGCCTCTCATAACAAGGATGAAGTGGGCAAAAGTCCCTTCTCTTCTCCTCTGACATAGATTAAAAACTCTTTGAACATATGTTTTGTTTCTTGCATGGTCAGTTGGGCACACAAAATCTTAAAATGGATTGGCAACCTGCCTATCCAGGATGGACACCTAAAAGGTGAAGAGTTCTTACAAATTTTTGGAGTCTAAATTCTATAAAGCTCAATGGAATATTCTTAGAACCTCAAGGAAATTTTGACCAGGAAAGTCATCAACTGGCTCCTCTGAGCCTCAAGGTCTCCTGACCATCTGTAGAGACACTCAAGATCATGGGTTTAGGAGGCAAGCAGGTCTGGATGTCCCCTTTTGTTAGGCAGTGTCACAGCACAGTTATACTGCGTTGGAAATTTCTTTTTCAGTCCAAGAGAATTCTGTGGATAGATTTCTTCCACAGAGCACAGAAGAGAAATCACAGGCCACATCCAGGCTTTGGAAAGCCTGAAAGTTTTACTTTATCACCTCCTGTTTGTCGACTTACTAGCTTAAAAAATGGCTGTTTGTCTCCACCGCTTTTTTCTTCTAAATAATCTTGTCATGCTCCATGTTGAAAGGATGGTATGAATCTAGGCTGCATTTTCTATGAACAGAGTTGTTTCATGCATGTTATTTTGAGTCATTGAGATTTTTTTTCCTGATCTGTAATATGTACTTAATTAGAACAGGTGGGCCCAGAATTCGTATGACAATTGAATCTCACAGTTAGTGTAAAGTGTTTTTTCCCACACCTGGCATATAGTAAATGCTGAATAAATGTCATGAATGATAAGGAGAATTATGATGATCACGACGAATGCTGATACTAGTGTTGTCAGGTCTTGGCCTGTAGCTCAAGGGTAGAGCACTTACCCAGCATGCATGAGGCCCTAGGTTCAAACCCAGTATTGTCAAAAGGAAAAGACAAAAGGGAACTGTTGACTTAATGTTGTCAACTTAATTTCCTTTGTGCCACAACCGAACCAAACCCTGTTTCACCTTAAAAACAGTGGAGTTCCTGTCCTTGGAAGCCATTCCTTTTCTATTCTTTTTAAGAAGTGTTCTGGCCACCCAACTCTGTTTGCTCGTTTTCTTTAACCGTCTGTCAGAACTGATTGTCTTGTATTATACGTCTTTGTTTTTATGTCTGTCTTATTCACTGGGCTGTGAGCCTTTAACTGTCAAGAAGCTTTCGAAAGTAGTTTCTAGTCTTGGCTAGCCATGTGGCTATGAGCAGTCATGACCCCTCTCTAGGCCTGGGATTTTTATGGGTAACATTTAAAAATAAGATGAAGACACAAACATTTTGTCAACTGTAAAACCTACACACATGATTGAATACACCTCATTTGGCTACTCTCCCAGTTGAATATGGGAGGCCAGTAAAGCTAGGCAAGAAGAAATCAGAGAGAGGGGTGTAGATTTCTGCACAATTGACTATTTCCCTCGATTGCTCAATTGCACCATTTTATCATGAGATGCCACAAAAATCTGCCTGTCTCTGCAAGCCCCAGCTGTCAGGGCAAAGGAGGGAGGCACGTGTGCAGAGTGTTAGCTGGAAAAAGCTGTGGCCTGAAGTTTTGTTCAGAGCCTAAAACAAAGCAGTACATGTTGAGTGCAGAAGTTTACCGGCTACAGCTGCCAAGACGGTCTGCCAGAGCCCACCGGAGTGGTAAGCAGGGGGCGGGGGAGATTGTTTAGAGATCCCCAGACTGAGCCACAGCATGCTGGAATCACAGATTCCAGCACAGCGTGCTATCCATGCAGCCCTTCTGCAGAGCCTCTGTTGTGAGTGGGTGCAGACGGGAGCCTGCACAAGAACGCTTAGCTGTTACTGTGTGGAAACAGGATGAGAGAATTGCAGCTTGCAAGAGTGGAACTGGAATGAGGTTATACGTTTAACAGCAATGTGTGTGTGTGTGTGTGTGTGTGTGTGTGTGTGGAGAGAGAGAGAGAGAGAGAGAGAGAGAGAGAGAGAGAGAGAGAGAGAGAGAGAGAGAGAGAGAGAGAGAGAGAGAGAGAGAGAGAGAGAGAGAGAGAGAGAGAGAGAGAGAGAGAGAGAGAGAGAGAGAGAGAGAGAGAGAGAGAGAGAGAGAGAGAGAGAGAGAGAGAGAGAGAGAGAGAGAATAAGCCTTTGGCTTATAGTCCTAAGGTTAGCTGAAATTAGAAAGCTCTAACCTAGTGTTCTAATAAACAGGGGCATTTTGCATTCCAGGGACATCTTTGATCGTCACAACTAAGGGGATGCTCCTGATATCTGGCAAATAGAGGCCAGGGTTGCAGCTAAACATCCTATCACTCACTAAACACACCCTTAGGATGACACTGGACCAAGACATCAGCGTTACAAAAATGCAGCACACTGCACTAACGCAATTCCTTTTTATAGATCACAACCCCAGCAGCATATTGTGACTCCTGGCTTCTAATTCTGCCATTTATCATGATAGAGCAATGGGTACAAATGACTATTTGAAGTGCTTGGTTTTCAAGAGTTGTGATAACTCTTCTAAAACTCTTTAAAACACTGAAGCAAGTAGAGATGTGTCCACCATGGAAAAAATAAAACAGATCTCTTTTAACTTAGGGAATGACAACTGTGCCTGCCCTGTATGCAGAAGACCTTGAATTCAATCCACAGTACCACAAAAAGGCGAGAGGCCTGAAAGCACTCCACTACTGAGCCATAGTCCCAACCTTATACAATCATAAGGATCTGATTTCAGATTTCCAGAACTGAGAGCTGGTTTTGTGCCTCCAATCCCAGTTCTTATAGGCAGAGACAAGAGGATCCTGGGAGCTTACTAGTCAGTAAGCCTAGCCAATCAGTGAGTTCCAGGTTCAGTGAGAGAACGTATCTCAAGAAACAGTGTGGAAAGGAGCCAGGCATGTTAGCACAAGGCTTTAATCCCAGTACTTCAGAGACAGAGGCAGGGGGATCTCTGTGAGAGCGAGACCAACCTGGTCTATATAGTAAGTTCCAGTTCAGCTGAAACCACAGGCAGACTCTCTCTCAAAAAGACATAATAATAATAATAATAATAATAATAATAATAATAATAAATAACTAATAATACTGAAAAGAAGTATAGAGGAAG
>NW_008338996.1:3483283-3511506 GCF_000622305.1 Nannospalax galili | reverse complement strand
TATGCACCCCCAAATACTACCACAAAGAATGAAGTTTCATGGAGGCATAGAAGCCTGAGAAATTATTTACAACCAAGAGTACTGGGAGGATTTAATTTTAAACTGGGGAAAAGAGGACAGTACATATAGTGCAGTAAAGATCAAACCAGGTGTAATGGCACAGGCCTATAATCTTCCACAATGAATTTTAGAACAGCCTATCTTCTAAAAGGTTCATAAACGGAATTTCCTGCCACTCGGGTTTAGATCTGGTAATACAAGACTGGTTTAAGGCCAACTGCTGCCCTTGACCCCCTATGAACTTCAAGGAGTCAGAGGCCCACTGCTGTGTGATGATCTAGCTGACCCAGAGTTCTGACAAAGGCTGTAACATGAAGAGGCCTTGGGGCTCTTGGCTGAACAGGGCTGTGCATATGTGTACAGTGTTACTAAGCAAATCAAGTTCAGCCCACACAGATCCAGTTTTCTAATTGTTGCCTCTGTCAATTATTTACATCAAAAAGAGGGGAGAAATGTCAGCCTTTCAGTGGTCAATTGTCCAGTTCAGTCTCTGGAGCCTCTGTTTGGATTACTTGACCAAGGCCATATTCTGAGCTGGAGGGCAGAAAGGAGTAACCCCCTCCCTGGCCTCAAGACTCCCTGAGAACCTGGGCTGATAATTATATCTCAAGGCATCAGAGAGCTCCTTCACCAATCTGGTGGTCTCACCATGACACTTCCAAATTTGGGTCCTCTGCCAAGACTTCTCACTGAAATGCAGACCTGTGAAAGACTGTGGATATGTTAATTAACTCCACTGTCCTTCAGTTTCCTGCATCTTTAAGGGTTTAATAAGAAGTGGACAGAATTTCTTAAATGCAGCTATTTCACTTTTGGTTTCAACTGAATCCTGAAACTACAGATAACATCCATATTCTAGAGAGAAACTTGTAACCACTATACTGTACTTACGAAAAAATCAACCAAAATGAACTTAGGGGGGATTCTTAACTTCTTACCCACATCGTAACATAGGAAAACTTCATGAGAACCACAAGTGGGATTTGAATGAAGAGGCCAGTGCAGAACCCCCCTACCTACTTCCCTAAACTCCTCAGGTCCTGTAAGGGGGTAGGAATCTCCCACCTCCAGCTTCAACAACAACAGCATGCTGAATGTGCCCTACAGCTTAGGTGACATGGTAGAGAGCTGCCTCAGTCACACCAGAGAATTCTAAAATAAGTATGCTAAAGAGAAGTTGAAAGAGAGACAGGACGAACACAGGCAGCAGCAAAGGAAAACGACTGCTTAACTTGTGGGTGAGAAGAACATGCTGCCTTCTTCTCATGGATTAGAGATGGGTCACATGCAAGAAAAAGTCATCTGAGGCTGTGTAAAAGTAAACTGGAATGGTCCTGTCATTCATGTAAAGTCTAAGAAATAGTGTATAGAGAAGCAGCTGCAAAGAGATATGTTTTCCCACTTCAAAGAATCACTGGTAAGAGAATCTAATAGAAGAGAAACTAGATACTTAAAACAATGCCAACTACAGGTTTGCACTGCAGGGCATGGTGGCACTTTCCCATAATCCTAGGACTTGACAAGAGGAGGTAGTAGGAGCTCAAGTTCCAGGCTATCCTGGGCTATAGCACTAATGCCTGCGAACACTTCTGAATGCTAAAGTCAATACATCAAAAAGTGCTAATCATGGGAAAATCTTCCTACCTCTTACCTCGCCATTCTTGACCCAACCCTGTGCCTTGAGGAACTCAAGAAGTCAAAAATTAAAGTTAGAAAGGCAGAGAAGATGCAGTAATACCACAAGTCATGAGGAGAGTGGAGTTTCCACTTTAATTAAATGATTTATATGTGGAAATACACTAAATTGTGATAAGACAGAAACTGGCCAGATAGGGCACAGACCCCAAAGTGCCAGTTCTGATGACATCCTTCCTGGAGGTCAGACTGCCAGAAGAGAGTTTGGATTCCTGTTTCTTCATCTCCTCAGTGATCACCTCTGCCTAAAGGCTGTACGTGACTGTATGACTGAAACTTAGAAGAGGCACCTTGGATACCTCACTGGGCCAACTGAGCAGATCACCCCTCTCTCTATATCTCTCCTTACTTCTGCCATAGTCATTTAAAAGGGCCCCAGACTAGCACCTTGATGGTAGCCCTCTCCCAAGGACCTGTCCATCTCTACTGTTGCTCTGCCTTCCTTCTCTCAAGATCTCTATAATAAAATGTTCACTCTACGCTGTCTGTCAGTGTCATTTTAAAATTGGCATACAAGAACCTGAAAGCCCCTGGAATGCAATGGCTTGGTAGCCCTTGACCTTCCAGGACCCCAACCTCCACCCCAACATTAGCTAAGCAAAACAAGAACAGAGAAATGCTCTACCACTCTCAAAGACACCCCAATACTCCCATATCATTTCAAGATTAAAATCTGAATAAGCAAAACTGCATATAGGAAATAGAGGCGAACTACAATTTTTAAAGGTTTTTTATATTTATTTATTTATTGTAAGTATGTAGGTATGGATGCTACAGTGTGCATGTGGGGATTAGAGGATGACCTGTGAGACGCAATTCTCTCCTTTTACTATATGGGCTCCAAGGATAGAATTCACATCCTCAAGCATGGCAACACGTTCCCTTACCCAATGATCCATCTCATCAGCCCCTGAATATTTTTTCTCAAGTAAATTTAATGCAAATGTCAGGAAAATCCTGATCTCAAAACAGGTTAAAATAAAGGGAGACTGACATCTCAGATTTTGTTTTTGTTTTCCAATCTTGTCCTATGCATTCTATTCAACCAAAGTAAAGAGTTTATATGAAATACTTGACTTAGAGCCCACTTCAGGGTAAAAGCCCAATTACGTGCAATTAAGATTTACTAATCATGACACACAAGGTTAGGAAAAATATTAGAAATTCTGGAGACTGTGTTTATTATCTATTTACAAAACTCAGCACAAATATCAGAGCATCACAAACCACAAGGCACTGGAATGCTGAGTAGAATCCTGGCTACATGCAGAGGCTGGGTTCTTTCTCCACTTTGAGGATGCTGTGATGCCTCAGTCTTTATCTGTGCCAAATAGTACACATTTTGAGGTTTATATTATTGATTGACATTAAACCAATGAGTGTACAGCTTCAAAAGAATCCCAAATAAGAAAGTCAAAACAAATACGGATTGGCAATAATGGTAGTAATTAAAGGCAACATGAATCAGAAAAATATCAGAAGACCACAGAGGGTGGGTTATACTATAATAGTAAGTCAAAATAGTGAGATCTAATCACAGTGAATCAGTCAGACCTACTCAGGATTTTCAAGAAGGTAACTAAAGTGTACATTTTACAGTCAATATTACTAATGCTATTTTTTTTTTTTTTTTTTGCTTTTCAAAAAATTGGGACACTGGAGAATTGACACTTTATCTGCTGAAGGTAATATGTGTAAAAACTGCACATACTTACAGTCATAAGAAGGTATATAGTCATTTATTTTTACTGATGGTTTTATGTGTTTGTTGCAAAAAATGTTCAGTAACCACTGGAACGAGTTCTCATTAATTTAATTTGTATATTTTGTGTTGTAATTTTTAAGCATCTTATCAACTTCTCTGGGAAATTACACAAGCTTTTTAAAATGAAAATATCACAAACTAAACCTCTCATAGCCTTCTCAAACTTGGTCTTCCCCTGCATTCCCTGTCCCAATGACCCAGAGAGTTTCCCAAATCATATCTTTAAGGAGCTTGGGACTTTTCTTAATTTATTCCTCTCTACATAACCATCATTTTCAAGACCTGTCAGCAGATATTCTTTTCAGATACATCTACTGCTTTTGCCAATAAAGACTCCTATCTTCTCCAAAAGCTCAGAGTAACCCTACAGCTCTCTTCCCTCAGAAATGTGTCTTCTCCAATTCCATCCTCTCTTGACATCTACCTTTCTTTCATAATATGTGGCTCACTTGGGCTGTCACAATCATAAACCTGTCTCTATCACTCTATCCTAAGTATTCTTTGCCAATGGAATGGATCTATCTAAATCCACAATCTGCATATGCTGTGGTACCCCTGTAATGGAACAGGCTGAGCCATTCCCTATTTGATGACCTTCCACATTGGTTTTGCATTCAACAAAGAGCTGGATCCTTTCCCTGTTCCTAGTCTTCCACATTCCACCCAGGTCCCAACAAACTGTCTTTGCCTATGTTCTTCTCTCTTTGCTCTGTCCATCCCAATTTCCCAGTTTTATTATATACAGGCCTCACATTATACTTTAAATACATAAATGGGAGTGAAGGAAAGATCACTGAGCACCAACTATGGATACCATGCCAAATGCTTTCTCATTACCCATATCATAAAATCAACAGAACAAACCTATCAGTGAGATAAATCGCATTATTTCTGTTTTCCAGACCACAAAGTTGAGATTACTTGAAAATGTAATTTTTTACAATGTCACATGATCTAAAAATATTACATTATATAAAATAGAAGTTAACTTGAACTTAGCCAATTCTTTGTTCTATGACACAGGGCTTTAATGCACTATGTTATCAAAGGGACTCATCTTTATAAAGCTCTACTTTCCTTAATAGGACAGTCAAGAATGTCATAAATGTGCTATAAAGATGTTCATGGAGAGAAAGGTTGGGAAGTCACTCAAAGGTGCAAACCCTCTGGAAATGTGACACTAGAGAAAGCCACACAAAACTAAATAAAAAGTGAAAAATGTACAATTCTTATTCTGGTGGTCCTAAGTATTACATTTTAAATTAACGATGTAAGTATAAGTTACATGGAGCATCTTTTCCTTCATAAATATTTCATCTGAGCCACATTTAGAAATGTGAAGATTTAAATTCCTGCCTTTTGAGCTTTCTCCCCAGATTATCAGCTGTCTCGGCAGGAGATCTTTCAAAGGAAAGTGAAATAAACATTTCAGAGTGTTTATTCTGTGCCTGTTCAGTAAAATTCAACAAACATCTATTGAGTCTGTGCTATTCAAATAGGCTTTTACAGCCTAGGACACAAACTGGAACAGAAGTAGATGATTTCTGCAACAGATAAGACCACTTAGAGCAAGGATAGAGCATAATCTTGCAGCTCCCAGGCCCAAGTCTGGGTCTCAGAGGATGCTTCCTGGGGACTTCATACAAATGAGACTTAAGGTGACAAGGAGGCTTCTATTAGGTAACAAAAACTGGGTCCTGCCTCTCAGGCCAGGAGAGAATCATGTGAAAATAAATAAAGGAGAGGGGTTGCTACAGATGGAATTTTTAGGTAGGGAGCAGACTGGGGCCCTTGTTTTAATCATGTCCTCACTGTACCATCCATTGCTTTATCCTCTTCTGTGGATAGCTAGTACATGGGACCAGTCGTGTGGTAGATGCTAATCAATATTTATTGATTGAATGAACTGTACAAATAAAGAACTAGAATCATCCTCATGGGATCATAGGCAACCACTGACAGCTTTCCAACAGAAGAGTCCTGTTGGAGCTTTATTTTTGATGGGTTACCCTAACTGTGGTAGGTAGTGGAAAGACTTGTTAGTAGAAGGAACAAGGAAAACAGAAGCTAGAGCAACAAACTAAGTTATATATAGCATGAACAGACTTTGTTATAGTTGAAAGATGAAAAGGAAACAAAAAACCAAGGAGAAAAATTAACAAGATTTGGTGTGGGTGGGTAGGTGAGGAAAAGAAGCTTTGACGACAACCAGGTCTGCCTTGGTAACTAGAATCAGTGATGATGCCATTCAGATAACAAAGAGAAAAGGGATGGATTTGGAGTCAATGACAAGTTCTCTCAGCTCTGTTGAACTCAAGGTGCCTGCAGAACAATCAGTTCAGGATTTACAATAGGCAATGGGATCCTTGAATCCAAGTGAGATGAGAAACCAGGGCCACAGGTAGAGATTGTCAGTCAATGTGGTCTAGTGGTGGTTAGAGCTCCTGGTAGGGATAAGACCACCCACTGAATTTCCGTGAGTTAGTAATAATGAAAGTAAACAATAAGCAATGCTCACATTTGAGCAGGCACGAAGAGGAAACAAATCTTATAAAGCAGGGTGAGAAGCGATTTCATGGCATCGAGGAGGAGTAGAGATGTGAAAGAAGAGAACATTCTCCAGTTGTAAAAGTGTCAGCATTTGTTACAACATAAAGACCTGAAACGCATGTTGCACTTCAGAATACAGAGGTGGTAAAGAGGTTCCTTAACTCCTGTTCCAGGGGAATCCGAAGCCCTCTTCTGACCTCCGCGGCATTGCACAATACGGGGGGTGGGGGGACTCACATACATATAGACAATACACTCATACACATAAAATAAAAATAATAAATAAAATATTTTTAAAATAAATAAAAAAGAAAAAAGAAAGTGAAATTCACTGACGGAAATTTAGGCGTGGACTGAGAGACGGGGTGGGGGGCGTAGACTTAGACCGCAGAGCACTTGGGAGAGAGGAAAGAGCCTTCATTTTCTGTCGACCAGAGACAGAATCCAATAGGCAATGGAAGAATTTTCTTCTTTAGAGCAATCCTTCAGTAGATTCTATAAATTCATAAGACAGAACAATAGTTAAAGAAGAAAATAAAGAATATGAAAGAGAAAATAGTAAGCACTGATTGAAAGAGCCATAGGAGGTCTAGGATGGGGGTAGAATGCCAGATCCCCTGGGTAACTAAGCAGAGAGATGAAGCTGCCCTTGGCTTTAGAGATCCTCAGATTGAAATTTTTAAAACTCAAATTTCAGAACAAGGGATTGAGTTTTGCTATATATCATAATGCAATGTTGGAGCAAAGGTAAGGGACAGTTAAAGAGAATGAATTCAAGAAGACTCTTAGAGAGCTGTCATTTGACTTAATGGTTTGAGCAGGGATTTATAAGATGAAAGGAAAACAGTGGGTTTCCAGGTCACAGGACCTGTGTGAATAAACACAAGAGCTCGCAAAAACTCACCTTCTGTGTACCAAGTAACAAGCTAGGTGCAGCTGGTGTTACAGGGATGTTTTAAAAAATGATGTTCTCTTGGGACTGGGGAGATGGCTCAGCAGTCAAGAGCACTGACTGATCTAGCAGAGAACCCAGATTTGGTTCCCAGCACCCACATGGTAGCTAACAACCATTCATGACTACAGGTTCAGGGGACCCAATGCCCTCTTCTGACCTCCACAGGTATTGCACTACATGGGTGAACTCACATACATGTAGGCAATTCACTCATACACATAAAAGAAAAATAATAAATCAAATATTAAAACATAGTAGACTGGGTGCATGTACACCCACCAAAGGCCAATCTTTACTATTGCAACGGCTGGCAAACCAGTCTATTACAAAGGCTTCAAAGCCAACCCAGGCTATGTAATAAAGATACTTAAAGCAAGCAACCAAACCAACAATATCAAAAAGAAAAAAGAAAAAAAAAACTGAAGCAAGACATAAAAAGACAAATGAAAGACCAAAGTAACCTCAGGCACAGTAGAGTAAAGGTTGAGATTTGATGTTAGGTCTCTCCAGATATTCATGTGTCTTTAAGTTCATGCAGCATGTGAGAACCAAGCAGGCTCTGCTTTTAAAATGTTTCCCATCCAGACTTAACTTGAAAATCTGAGGAGAGGATCTAGGGTCTATATTCTTAAAATGCTATCAGACTGCTTCATTTGAATAAAAGCAAAGTGGGGCTGGTTGGCCCATATTTGGAGAAAGAGAGAAGACTGGTCCTAAAAGAGGGGGCACTGGGTGTTTACTGAGGTTCTCTCCAGTTCATTGGCTGTGAATATTCAGTCCAGTCTAATCCATCTGTACATAAAGAAGGAAGCTTGAGGGCTTTAAGCCATAAAGGAATAAGGTGTTTCATTGGGAGCTCAAGGAAAGAAAAAAAATGCATCTTCTGGATGCAAAGACCCTTAATCTTCAAAACATAATCCATGTTCCATACCGAAGCCCCTTCGAGTCTAGGAAGTCTGATGAGGCCTCAAGTCAGGCCGATAGCTTGTGTTTTGCAGATTAAAGGGCCTTTGACCCAAAGGATCCACTTTTGTGAACCTCTGAAGGAGAAGCTTGGTTTATTTCTAGCCTTCATAGTTCCTGATGGAGACAACTCTAAATGCACTCTGAGGACATGGCTGATTCCCTGCTGGGTCTGCCACACAGTGGGCAGTTAGATAAATGGAAGGTCTCCTCAAAGAGATCTTTGTCCCAAAATAACATGCCTGCTTCCTTGCCAGGATGTCCCAAATGCTCATTATAGAATAAACACAACTTTGAAATATTGAAAGGACCTGCTCAAGGAAGAAGGCTAATAGCGTGGAACAGCAGGATCAGGTGTAAATCCAGAACCTTAGGATGGAGGAAGTGCATTACCTCATCCCACGCCCGTGCAACACAGCTTTGCCTGCACAATGGACAATCTGAGTTAAGGAAACTGAGTTCTTGAGAGTTAGGGCCTCATGTGGAAGACTACTCAGACATTCTCTTGTGTTCCTTCCTAGATCGTACGCCAATCCCAGCAGGGGTGAAATGAAGTATTTATCAGGGTCATTTTGTGGAAGATACACTAGAGCAAGCCTTAGCTGACACACAACTAACCTCAGTTAGGATGCTTAAGTTCTAAATCTCTTCTAGCTTCCACTGAAAGTTCTGGACGTGGGCTAACTGAAATCCTTACATCTTTAGAACTTGGTTTCTCTACCTGTGTTGTTATTAGAGTTGTTAGGGTCAGAGCATGGGCCCTGGAAGCCTTACCAAGCTAGGCTCAGCCACGGGTTCTGAAAAGGCCGCTCAAACATCAAGGATTTGTAAAAAGCAGTAAAAGATTTATTCAATGTGGCCACATTGGGAAGAGGAACAAAGAGGTCCAATAACCTCCCAAAGCCATCATTGGAGTCCTGTACAAGGTTTAGGTTTAAACAGATGATGAATAGCCCTGATCTCTCTATCATGCTCTTTACTCCATTCTTTCCTTCAAGGCAGTCTGACAAATTGCCAGAACTGTGAAATTTCTTTACTGGAGATAAGTTCCTTTTGATTGGCACCAGAGCCCCACCTTTTCCTTCTGCCTGAATGAGATCTCGGGAGAATTCCAATCCCTTGGAGTCGATGTCTCAAAAGTCTGATAGCCAAAGGGAGGGGCAAAAGTATCTCTCTTTAGAACAGCTTCAGCCCTGGCAAGACAGTTCTAGAATACCAGGAAAGTTGACTTAGGTGTTTCATTGATAGTACTGCTTGATCTTTGCAGGTTTCTTTCAAGTTTAACTTTATATGAGGCTGATTTTTACTGAAAGAAGAAAAACCTTTCATATTGTGGGTATGTCAGAGAGGAAGAGAAAGGAAAGGGAGGGGGGAGAAGGACAGGGAGGGAGAGAGGGAGAGAGCGAGAGAGCAAGAAAGAGAGAGAATGCTCATTCTTGGCTCGCCTTGGATGAGAGGACACGGTGCCAGACAAAAGAGATCAAGTCTGGGGAACTGAATGGATTTGATTTGTCTAAGCCTTAGGAAAGCAAATATTACTGAGATGTTGGCTGACCGCCACTGACTTCCAAACAGAAAATGGCTTCCAGATATACTGTGGGTACTCAGCAGGGTCTGTTAGAGTGAGTGATGGGATGGCCGTGCACTGCTGGAGAGCAGGGAGAAAGATTATAATGTTCTCTTGACTGAGACTAACGGAAAGTGCCAGGCCGGGAAGAAGACGGAAGGCACCAGCTGAGCCTCCTCCCCAAATGCACAGAAATTTTCTACAAACCTCAGAAGGGCTTCTGGAAATGGTTAACTTAAGCCTGCCTGAGCCAATTTACATTGTGGGATGGTGGTCTGGGAGTCAGGAGATCTGAGCCCAAGTCCCAGCTCAGTCTTAATTCATCAGGTGAGCTGGTTCAAGACTCAGCCTTCTTACATGACTCAGTTTGTCTAGACAAAAAAGGTTGGAATGCTAAATAATCTACATGGCCCCTTCTGTCCTTAGAGTTCTGTAGCATAGTGTAGCCAAACACCAGTGATTTCCATTCAACAGGTTCTTTTGGGGCACCTTGCAAGTTTCAGTCAACAGTTATTTATCAGGCACTTTTCATGTGCTAGACATTGTATCAGGGGACAAGATAACTGATTCTTTAAACTTTTAGCCTACTTTCTATAAGGTCATCAACAGCCTCCTAGGGTGGGAAGTGATTCAAGGTCATCCGGCCGAAACACCTGTCTTCAGGAAGTACAGAATTTGATCTTCCATGATTTGAATTTTATCTTCATGGTGATACATAGGGGAGGGAATAGGCATTCCTCAGGAACCACCATGGTCTTATGCAGTCACAAAGTCTTCTTTTGGGTTTCATTCACTTGAGCCTGGCTTGCTTTCTGGAGTGGGTATTTTTTGTGAAAGCTGACACAGGTAGTGAAATCTTCTGCGTTTGCACATTTATTACATCTTAAGAGCATCTGCATATACAGATCAGGTTTATACTGAGAAGACTTGATAGAAATGTCAGAGTGATGCTTCCTCCCAGTGTGTTCTAGAATATTTCAGGTTAGCTGTCCTTGAAGAGAATCGCATACAGCTGTTTCATTTCAAGGAAACAGAAACTATGGCTTACTGAATGTCCCACCACTACTTAATGGCAGAAAATTAAGAGTATAGGTGATGCCTCCACGTTGTCTCCTGATTATTATTCTTACTGCTTCAAGCATCTTCTCCTGTTCCTACAGATATTGATTTCTTTGGTAAGGTTTTGTTTGTTTGTTTTACTCTGTTTTAGCATAAGGACCATTTCCAGTGAAGTCAACATGCCAAATTTAGCATCTCATTATTCTAAAAGCAATCATACCGTAATGTGTGTGAGGGATAGAGAGACATTTGGGCCTTTGGGAAATGCGCTGGAGAAGTGATAGAGAAGGTGGGTTGCCAGGGCGGGAGTTACATGCATGAGGAAGCGTCTGGGAGCAGAAGGACCTAGAGTGCTGCAGTAAAATGCAGAGATGGAAACAAAGCAGTTGTATTGATTTGGAAAGGCAGCTCTCTGAGCCGGTCTGGCTCTTCTTGGTCTGCTCTCTGCAGGGCTATGAAGACACACACCCACCCTCCAAGGTTCAGAACCCTCCATCAGTATGCAAGGGGTGAGGATGGGGAATGGGAAGCAGATGGTGTGCATTCACTTGACAGAAGGAGAGAGAGAAAACAGAAAGATGGATCCCTCATGCATGACTACAATAACATATATTAATATTTTGTTATAATATAAATCAGGTGAAAGAGTCTAAAGGACATGTCCCTGACTCAATGCAAATAAATGCCACAGTGTTCTCCTTAAAAGAATGGTTAAAGAGATATACAGAAAAGAAATGGACCTCTACTTGATCTCTAAGGCTCCATTTCAACACGCATTTTACCCTCTCTCATCTGAATAGACCAGGATCCCAATTCCCCTCCTGAACTCAATTGTTCCTTCTTAAATAAAGAATTGCAGAAAACAGTGCTCAATAAATGTTTGATGAGCAAATAAAGGGCTTCAGACATTGATTTCATCATGGTGGTGACGACGAATTTTTCCTACATTACTCCATCTGCAGAGAAAACAAATTCATGGGGGCAGCAAACCACGAAGGAGTGGAGTGCCTAGGAGGAAGTTTTCAACAAAGCACAAGTGCATGCCTTAATCTAAAGGCACAACAGACGGCTTCCATGCAGGAATAAGATCTTTAGGCCACCAGGTCACCTGTTGCGCCAGGCTAAGAGAATGTGCAGGATGTTTTAGGGAAATCGCTCCATATGTTAAGTATGGTCAAATGATCTTTAGTATCTTTAGGATGTTTTAGGGAAATCTCTCCATGTGTTAAGTATGGTCAAATTGACTGGAAACCTGGAATACATAAATTCTAATTATGCTCTCCCCCAGATTGGGGCAAATAATCTCCTCTTTGTAAGACTCTATTTTCATCACTTTTCAAGTGAAATGAGGTGGTTTAAGTAAGAAATTCTTAAAGTAAGATCAGAGGAGGCTATAAAATAGGGTTTTGGCACTCAGGCATAGGGAAGACTCATCAGGCCAATCCTCTTACTGCCTTGAAATGCATCTATTCCCATTTTTAGATATATTATTATCATTTTATTTATGTGTATGTGTGTGTGAGAGTTTATGTGTATCACAGGCACAAAGGAACCTGCAGAGACCAGAGGGTGTCAGATTTCTTGGAACTAGAGTTATAGGTAGTTGTGAATCACCATGTAAACACTGGGAACGGAACCCCAGTCATCAGCAAAAGCAACATGTGCTCTTAACTGCCGAATCATCTCTACAGCTACAGGTATGTCCACTTCCGAGGCTTCTGTCGCTTCTGATGGTTAATTGCAGGTGTTTACTTTTTGTCTTTGCAACTAGACTGGGGATCTCTGAACTCAGTGAAGCCTCACTGACCATTTATGTGCCAGTCACTGTACTAAATGCTTTTCCTGAATTTCCATGCCTCATGTCTTTTCTCGTACCCTAACCATGTGCTGGGTACACGGGAAAATTAATATACTGTGATAGAAAATTCACTCCCTAGCCACTTTATTTTGGCAGCTAATTTCTGTTTCTAGCGTACAGTGTCTTCTTCAGGAATGAAGACTGCTGAACTAGAAGGAATCTTTCATTTCAAAAATAAAGAAAGAGGGTGGAGAAAGGGAGAGTTGGAGGGAAGGGGACGGTAGAATAGGAGGAAGAAGGAAGAGAAAGTAAAGAGGGGAAATGAGGCATTAAGTGAAGAAAGCAGATAAAATAAACTTTAGCAGCTATCGTCACATGGACAGCAACCCCTAATGATGGGTTTCCTCTAGCTCAAAAGGAGTAGATCCTTTCTATAAACATAAATGTAGTCAATATTTTAGACTTTATGGGTGGCATAGTGTAAATTATTCAGAATTATAGCAAGAAAGAAGCTCCATACAATAAGCAAAGGAATGACCATAGCTGTGTTCCAATAAAACTTTATAAGCAAAAACAAGGAGAGGACCAGATTGGCCTGCTGAGTTACAGTTTACTGAATACCGAACTAGATTTTATTCTGCGTTCTGTCCCTACAGAACTCAAAATTATTGCACTCACGTTATATTTTATTGATTCTTTATTGTGAGTCTTCACACTAATTTTTCAGTGCCAACAGGTCAGAAACTTTATCTACTTGGGTAAATTTTTGCTCTTTAGAATATGTGCTGCTCTTCCATGATAACTTAACAAGAGTCCCACAGCCTTCCGCAGTATCCTCAGTGCTTGAGTGCTTGATCGGTCATTAGCTCCAATCATGAGCTGAACTCGTGTCTTTTGAGTATATGAATGGATGAATGAATGCATGAATGAATGTGTGAATGGTCAGTGTTAATGGTCAACTTGACACAATCTAGAATCACCTGAGAGATGAGCCTCAGGCATGCCTGGGGAGATTATCTTGATTATGTTAATTGAAGTAGAAAGGCCTGCCCACTGTGGCTGGCACCAGTCCCTGACTGAGACCCTGAAGTATATAAATAGATAAAGCAAACTGAGCAGCAAGGATACATGCATGGCTCCTTTCTTTTGACTGTGGATGCAATAGGACTTCCCTGTCATGATGGACTGTGCCTTGAACTGTGAGCTACAATAAATCCTCTCTTCCTTAGGTTGCTATTGGTATTGTACCACAACAACAGCGAAGAAATTAGGAAAAACTGCAGATATGGCTAAGCAAGTACGAGGCACTTGAGTTTGTTGTCTTTTTAACTGTGTATGGGAAATTATTTCTCCCATTTCCCGAGGAAACAAGCTGTTCTAATTGAATTTAATTGTCAACTTGACACAAGCCTAGCGTCTTCTGAGAAGGGAGATTAGATTGAGGTATTTCCCAGATCAGACTGATGTGTAGGCATGTCTTTGCAGGATTGTCTTGATTGTTAGTTGACGTAGGAGGGCCCAGCCCGCTATGGGCAGCACCATTTCCTGGCAGGTAGTTCTGAACTATATAAGAAAGCTAGCTAAACAGGAACTTGCAAGGGAGCTGGCATGCAGTGTTCCTGCATGTTCCTGCTCTGACTTCCCTCAATGACAAACTATAACCTGTAAGCCAAATAAACCCTTTTCTCCCATAAATTGTTTTTGGACATAGTGTTCTATCACAGCAGCAGATAAAACTAGAACACAAGCACAGAGTGGTTAAATGACTCACCCTCCAGATACACTACCCATTCATTGAAAAATAAAAGCTTAAAATCCTAGGCTGTCACAGTATACTTCAGCAAATGCAACTTGCTCGTTTAAGGTTAGCATGCTGCAAAGCACCAGAATCCTGGTTGAGTTCAGTTCCTCCCATGAGTTCTTTTGAACAGTTTTGCTCCATGTGGAAGCTGTTGTCACTAAACCATGTGGGCACGGCTTCTCTGGCCAGCTTCTCCCAAACTTGTCCTCTCTTGCCCCTTCCCCACATGGCTTTGTGTTTAAAGACACATTCAGCTTCTCAAGCCATTGACTCAGAAGCAACTTCAGCTTCTGTTCAAGGACTCAAGCTGTTCTTCTACAGAGATGCTACCTAATGTGATCGCACTTATTGATTTTGAATTTGTACCCTATCTACCCCCAAGACACATTTAAAGGGATATTATAAAGTTAAATAAGATATAAATCAGGACAATTAAAAATAAAAATGGAACAAAGAATAGTTAAAATGAGTGAAGGAATAGATGTAACCAGGCACCTGGGATGAACTAATTGATCTGGATTTAGTTCTGAGGTTCCTGGCAGCTGAAACAAAGTGAAGTTAATTGGCCCCCAAGGGGCTAAAATCCATGAGTAGGGTCTCATTAGTGTGGGACTCCAATCACTGAGCAAAGAAAGGCTGAGCTGAGAGGTGTGACAGTGTGCTCAGCCCCAGGGTACAAGGATCCAGGAACTACCCAACCCCCTAACTCAAGAACCATCTTTTCCCCAGTGTGGGATCATAATGGAAAGAGAAGGAAAGTGC
Organism: Nannospalax galili; assembly: GCF_000622305.1. Classification (NCBI taxonomy): domain Eukaryota; kingdom Metazoa; phylum Chordata; class Mammalia; order Rodentia; family Spalacidae; genus Nannospalax; species Nannospalax galili. The sequence goes on along the minus strand of NW_008338996.1, from coordinate 3,496,531 downwards.
AGGATTTAGGGCCGGTCCCATTCTGTAAACCTCAGAAACTGTGGTATTCAGTGAGTTACCAATAGTGACTGTATCTTTTTGATATCTGAAAGGAGAGAGAACCATTGCTTGTTTCAATGATGTGTTGAGGCAAGTGATAGAAGATGTATAAGCTATACAACCAATGACAGAGACGGAGTCAATTCATGTCATTCCTCCTGTGGAATAAATGAAGAGCAAATCCTCACTGAGCACATTTTAAATTGGTAATGGTCCTCAGTGAACAAGGATTGGATAAATAAGTAAGAACCAGAAGATCAACAGGTTAGGAAGGCAGTGTCATCAAACATAATGTTAAGTGATAAGTTAAAATAAGAGGATGCAGGCTCTGGAAACAACTTTCTAGCTCCATGTGTTTTGGGTCTCCATGCCTGCCAGTTCCCCAGATGTTTTAAGATGAGGGCAAAGTGAGAGTTCCCCTACCTCCTGCTTCTGTATTGTATTCTAGACACATTCTCTTCCAAGTCTGTTTCCTTCCACCTGGAGTACTAAGATTGTAGATATTCTTGAGTTTTAAATAACACAAATACTGGGAATATGCAGCAAACCTTCCCACCCAGCATTTCACACCCACTCCCACATACTTTTAAATGGAAGCTTTTTTTTTTTGGTCTTTTGAGGTAGCTCCAGCTGGCCTGGAACTCGCTATGTAGACCAGGCTGGCCTGGAACTCACAGAGATCCGCCTGCTTCTGCCCCCTCCCCCACCCCCCAGTGCTGGGGTTAAAGGCATGAGACACCACGCTGAAGGCCCATTTCTATCCTAATTCTGATTGCAACAAAGAAGGAAGTCAATTTTGTACTATTACATATTTAGCCTCTGTGTTACTTATGTTAGTTTTTATTTTTTAATCTCTCTTTCTCTCTCTCTCTCTCTCTCCCCAAAGACAGGATTTTCTTTAGCTATGACTAGGTTAGTGCTTGCTTATTTAGCCCAAGTTTCCTTCTACCTCAACCTCCTAAGTGCTGGGGTTATAGGCATGTGCAGCCATGTTCAATTAAATATTTGCTAGATTTTAACATACAAAGGGCTTCAGTTACTGTATAAACTACAAGACATAAGATCATGTACTAGTTTTGCTTTCTCTATATTGTTCAGATACTTAACATCTTTTTAAATATTTAATAATGATATATACAAGAAGCAGGTGGGTTTTAAATACACCTATTAAGTGTTACATATGGAATGGAAAAACAGCAGAAATTGTCTAACGATACCTGAAAGATGGACATTTCAAAGATATTGACTTAAATGCATTTCCTTTGTTTTATGGACAAAAAAATGGAAACTGGCCTGCACAAAATTTTTACCTTGGGGCTGTCACGCTTGTACCTGTGTCTCCATGTATGTTTCTAAAAAGAGGAGAGCACATGTATTTGTTTCATGGCCTGGAGCTAGACCCAAAGTTAATACTTCTAGCCTGTGGGAGAACTTTAGGTATGAAACCAGGACGACTGGCCCTGCCGTCAACTGGTGATTTGTGAGCAAAATTAACTCAATGGTGTTTGTGATGGCTAGATATTACTTTCACTCCTGTTCCTGAGATATAACTGCTATAAAAACACCGCTCCAGCTGACCCTTTCGTACACTTGGAAAACCCATGACCAGCGACAAGTGAGCAGTCTGCTAAGTAAGGACAAGACTGAGCTAGCCCCAAGTTCAAATACTAAGTGTGATGGTTGGAAGTGTACTCAGTGGTAATTTCCCAGCATGCGCAGGCCATTGATTTGATCTCCAGCATACACACAAAAGGAAAAATAAATTCCTAAATTTGATACTAAATTATTCAATCTTGACATGGTCTTTGATTTCTCTTTGCATCTTTTTAAGAGTGATATTACTAAAACAGATTGGGCTGTTTCCTCAATCAAATCAATGAACACTTTTGAAGCCTGTAGAGTACACAGAACACAGGAAGCGTGCACTAAATGCCTCCATTATTGCCAAAACAGAGTATCAAGCCCCACTTCTTCAAGGTCATTTAGCATACTGGCACTTTTCTGGGTGTGCTGTGTCCAAGATGTGATTCTCCAGATGTGAACGAAGAAGGACAGACAGCTGTATGAAGTGCACAGGCAAACAGATTGCTCCACACTGCCTTCAGCGAAAGAGATATGGAGCCAGCGAAGGTTGAGTTTCAAAACATCCGATTAAATTCACATCAGTAAGAGAAAGCTGCCTATATGGGTCACGTTCTTCAAGTCCTAAACCCTGAACTGAACAACAGCTCCATTCCCTGCCTGGCACCCAGGCGCATCTGTCACCACTCACATTTACACATTCACTTCATTAACACTTAGCTTTACAGGTCTGGATTCTCCCCTGTGCTGGCTCCTCCTGCATAACACTGGTACCCCAAGTGAAGGCCATCACAAAGGCATTCTTAGAGCTGGAAGCCCATCTCTCTCCATTTAATGCCCGCTTCCTCCTTCTGTATCTCTATAACTGTAGGGTGTTTTCTAATCAGGTCAGTGAATCATTCCTCCCTCACTCAGTCCCTGAGAAGTGATCCTTGGCAGATACTGAAATCTGAGAAGCTGTTATCTGCCTGAGGCTGTACCACACTGAGGGACCAAGATGTCTATAATTCCCCTGGCTGTCCCCAACCCACCTACTCAGTTAATTATTCTCCCGCAAGAATGAGTGGTTGTTTGGACCACCACATGTTTGCACGTTCTCACAGCCTGAAATGCTTTCCCCCAGTGCAGCCTCCTGAGGAATCGAACAGCTCTCCAGCACTCGGTTTGAGCTTTGTTTTTGTTTCTTCTCTTTTGAGCCAGTTCCTGACCTTTCCTCCAGAGCCTTTAGAGCATGTCGAGATGACACAAAAGAAACAGAATGGAAGGAGGCTGGAGTTAGAGAACCTCGGTTGTCCACTTAACTGAGATTTTTGCTGCTTCCTAATAACAGCATTCTTGAATCCATTTCCTAATTTTAAATACTGGATAATAATTGTATTCTTTCTACAGTGGAGAATAGCATGAAGAATTGAAATGGTGCATGTGAAATTTTTAGTACAGTGTCTTACATGCACCAAATGCCTGATAAATATATACTACTTGTTGGAATACGTACGCGTACATATTTTAAAACTCTCATATTGTACTTTCTGATTATTTAATATTAATCTTGCTCCTGATTGTAAGCTCCTTAAATGTAAAGGTGATGCTATCTTGTTTTTATTTGTATCACCACTACTAAACACGTATGAGGTGCACAAGTTATACGCATCAAATCATTAAAGTTCTCCAAAATAGAGGCGCACCTTCATGTTTTCATTTTAACTATAGCTTCTAGCACAAAGTGGAGTCTATCCACGCATGTTCATGAGTAGATGAACATGCGTGGATAGACGGATTTCCAAGTTACTACAGTTAAAATGCTTACCTGACACTCGGTGCCGAGGTTATGAACCTAACTAACCTCTGTCTCTAATTTTCTGAGATCGCATATTCAACACTGTACACTTGTACAACTACCTTTATTTTGCATCCACTCATATCATCCACTCAGCATTCTCTGCTCATGCTTACTGTTTCTTGTTGTTTCTTTCACCTTAGGCCCTGCTACGTCTTGCCAAAATTCCCTAAGCATATAAAGAAAAGAGCCTAGACTTCCTGCCAGCCAACACCCACTGTGGTCAGCTCCCTTCACCACATTAATGCTGAGCAGTTATTCTTCTCTGCATGAAGATAAAGGCACTGTTGAAAAACTTCAGAAAATCAGCTGAATCCATGCAGCATCTTGAATACAGGTAGTAGCCAGATGGCAGCCTAATCTCTGGCAATAAGCAGAATCCTGAGAGCCAGAAGCACCCGCAGCCCCTGTCTCATTGAATATTCAGACGCACATACATTTCTGATTCCACTCACATCATCCTGAATCCCTTTCCAGATGGATCCAAGAGTAAGCATCCTTGATAACAATTAGAAACCCTGAGTGACTTCATTCTAACAACTTAGGTTTCCATAATGCCGTTTCCACCGTCACTTCTATCTTTTCGTCATCTTTTTCTTTTTTTTTTTTTCTTTTTGGTCTTTCTGAGACAGGGTCTTCCTGTAGTCCCAGCTGGCCTGGAACTCTCTATGTAGACTAGGCTGGCCTTGAACACACAGCTCATGAACTCTTTTATGGCATGAAGGTCTTAATCACTGCAATGAGTTCCCAGGGAGAAGAAATTCTGTTTCTGGGGTCTCTGTTATAAATTCCCCATCAGCTCTAACAGTGCTAATAGCCTTCACGCAAAAAGAGATGATCTTACCAATAATTATTCAAAGAACTTTCACAAAGGGGAAAAACTAGCTGGTGCCAAATCTGCTCCATGGGTGACTTTATCTCTTTGGCTGTCCATGTTGCTATCTTCATTATAACAATACCCTACTCATCCCTAGAAGAGACCTTTTTGTAGTGCCTCCATCCTACACATATTAGCTTTCTTTAAAATCTTGCTATACGTTCTGAAGTTTGTTTTATATAGGGAGGTTAGCAAGTTCTTCCAAGTTTATTCAATTAATAAGCAGCAGAAGAGTAACTTGAACCCATGCAATCTGATACAGATCAACCAATACTTATTATTCAACTATCTGATATGCAGCATGAATAACAAGGATTAAGATCTATTGAGTACCTATTATGTGCCAAGCACGACTCTCAGATTTCCTTCTTGGTCAACTCATGGAATCATCATTCTCATGAGATTTTTATCACCACCCCCTCCAGAGAGTGTAAGCAAAATATTTTGTTAAGATGCAACTTGCCTGAGGAGACACAGCTGCTAAAAGTGGGTGCTTGATGCACAACCAGACTTGCTGGTTGCTGAACCTGGACCTGCAACTGCTAAGCTTATAGAACGCTGTAGCCTTGACTATAAAGCTTGCTTCCAGGCTGTAACTTCTGTGCATACTTTTGCACACCAAACAGGCCTCAACATAGAAAAGATACTCTCTGTGTTTTTGATTGACTAGAGATGGACTGACTTATCATGCAGATAATGATACATAACTATTGGATGAGACATCACCAAGATATTATAGAAGATCATGAACTATGCAAAGATACTCAAATAGTAGCCACTAATCAAATGAAGAATGACAGGCTGACTGTGTGACCTAGACCACTAACTCAGCCCTCTAGGCTTGAAGGCTAAGTTAAATTTGCAAAACCAATACTTCGATCAACAGGAATTTTTAGTATTTTCCTGTGCAAGGAAAGTCCATTTAGCTAAATAAAATTATCAGCATTTTGCAAGAGACAGCCATTCCCAGCAGCAACATGTAGTAAGGAAAGCAAAATGCTTAATAAAGGATTGGTTTTCAAACCTCAAACCTCGACACCAAATTTTAGAGCAGCGTTTGAGACTCACCAATGTACAAGCACTGGTCTGTGGTCGGATGTAAAAGAAATGAGCACACATGAAAGAAAAGTCCAAAAGGCAGACTGCAGGAATAGACAGAAGCTGAATGGAATGGCATCGGTGTCATTACTCACTGACTGAGGAAGAGAAAAAAAAATCTCAAAGACCTTTTAGATCTTAAAGCTTATGATTCTACAGCTTTCCTGCCAAGAAATTTAAAATGTTATAAAATCTAATTATAGAACAAAAATAAAGGTTAAGAGTTGTTTTATGGCCTTTTCATTCTGGGGTTCTATCTCTACTGAATTGCCAAGGAAAGCAACTTCCGTGATAGTGTCCAGACGTACTAGATAGCTCTACGGCACCCACTGTACTCAAAGTGAGGAACATTAATGAACAGAAGCCAAGGGCCCAGCTCATTTGTAGATGCAGCAGGAAGTTGACCAGACAGATGAGCTTCTTAAAAGCACCTCCTCCCCCCAAAATACCTCCTTGAAAAAGTTCAGAATTATGCACAGAACTCCCCCACCAGAGTGAATCCTTTTCTTGCAGTTCTAAGGGATTTTCTTCTGTTTAATTGTAATTTTAAAAATAATTTATTTATTATTTTCACTTTATTTTTATGTGTATGGATGTATTGCCTGCATGTAGGTAAGTGTGCCCATGATGGAGGTCGGAAGAGGGCATCAGATTCCCCTGGAACTGGAGTTATGGATGGTTGTTAGATACCATGTAGGTGCTGGGAACTAAATCTGAGTCCTCTACAAGAGCAGCCAGTGCTCTTTACTGCTGAATCATCTCTCCTGCCTCTTAAGGGATTTTCTTGCCTTTAAAAATAAATGTAATCTGTTACTTTCTCAACATCTTCTGCTTCCCAGAGCAATCCAGACATTCTTAAAATGTTAATCTGATTGTGAGGACAAGCAGTTAAACTGGACTTTGGTTCAAGCTGTGAGGGTCACAAGCTATGTGGGCAAATAATGTCAGCTTCTTTCAATGTGAGTTTCCTTGTCAAATGGGACTTTGTTCACGGTGTCTTTGTGTGTGTGCAATGAGTGCAGGATGGAAACACTAACAGGATCTGGCACACAGAAAGTGTGAGGCGAAAAGCTATTGTTATTGTTGGGTTTCCTCCTTGATTCCACCCAGATCAGTGGCTTCCTCCCACCTCTAAATGCAAGCTAAGATCAGTTTTCACTTCACTCCATTATCATAAAACCACATGTCTCTCTCCAATCCTTTACTAGCATCTCTACCTTTGCTTTCTAGATTATCCATAGCTTCAATGCAAATCTATTTTACCTGTCAGCCATTTCTTCCTCAAGCTATTCTTTCTCCTAGAAGGCTCATCTGACCTTAACCCCATCCTAACCTTCCAACAAAATAAATTTTCTTTCGTTTAAAGATTAGTTTTTGATTCACAGCAAAATTAAAAGGAAGGCACAGAGCTCTCCCACATACCCCCTGCACCTAACACACATACATACAGCTGCATAGCCTTCCCCACTCAGTATCCTACATCATTGTGAACACTTGTGTCAGCTGATGAACTGACACTGACACATCTGTATCACTGGAGCCTATAGTTGTGGATGCATAGTTGCATAGCGTTCGCTTATGTCGCACAATTTATGGGTTAGAAAAATATATAACAACATTGATGCACTATTTTAACTTTCAATAGTTTCCCTCTGCAAATCCCTCTATGTTCCACATATTATTCATCCTTTCGCTCTCTCTGAAGTCCTAACACTCACAGAAATTCCATCTCCGTAGTTTTTCAGAGTATCTTACGGTTGGAATCATATGGTATGTAGCCTTTAATTCCTTTCACTTAGTGACATGCATTAAAATTTCTTCTTGCCATTTCGTATAATCATAGCTCCTTTCTTTTCAGTGCTAAATAACATTGCACTACTTAGGTATACCACGTTTTATGTGTGCATTCACCCCCTGAAACACATCTTTGCTGTTTCTAAGTTCTGATATTATGAATTGAGCTTCTGAAAGCAGTGTGAAGGTTTTATATACAGACAGAGTGAATCACTTTAGTTAGATACCAAAGAACATGAGTTCTGGATCCACTGGTAAGACTGTGTCTAATTTTGTAGCTATAGAGTTTTGCAAGAATTGCCAGTGTTTTGGATTTGGGAACCCCTTCTTCTTGAACATTTAGATCCAGGTCATCCCTTTTCCTCTTGAAGACTCCCCAGGTCTCAAAGGAAATGAAAACAGCAGGTTATCCACCACTCCATATCAAGACATTTTGCTGTCATACACGTGGACTTTTGAAAAACATCAATTTGCTTTATTTCTCTTAGTATGTTATAGTGAAGCAGGTTTGGATACACATTATTCATCTATAGACAAACAATTCAGCAGACAAAATGAGCTGACAAATAGAGACTGAAAAAGACATTCTATGTTGACCTCTGGCCTTGAGAGGCACACTCATATACAGTAGCATCGACATGCACATGTACACACACATCCACATGAACACACACACACACACACACACACACACATGAAAATCCCCCTACATGAACTTGTCAAGAACAGAGGACAGGCAAACATGAAAATAGAGCTAATGATGCCATTTAGTAGAGAAAGCAGGAAGAGCAAATACATGGAACACCTAGTGAATTTGAGGCAGCCTGAAATTTAGTGGCACTGGCTGGGTACATGAGTCACTACTAGCTTGGAAAACAGATATTCAGAAAGATACTCGAAACAGATTTTATCAATTTTTCTATTTCACCAAACTCATCTCAACTTCCTGCCCAGAATTCTATGCTACAAGTGAGGTCTCAGCCCTCAGAGAAAAGTTGAGAGATTTCTGCAAATGTTTTCTCTTCAACAGATGGAGCAGAAGCAGAAACATTACAAGGAAGATGAATTGGTGCATCACATTTGTAACAATAAGAATACAGCGACAGTTAAAAGCAGTCTTGGTTAAATAGAACTGAGAACCCAGGGTTGGCCTAAATCTTTTTTTAATTAAAAGTGAAGGAGAATTTCAAAGTTCTATTTCAGCACAATGAATACAGAATGTTTATGTGGCTTGGCGAGATGTCAGACTGCGTAAGATTTACGTGGGCTCCAGTCTTAGACAGGGACACCCCCAGCATAAGAACCTGTAAACAGAACTACGGGGGAGGGATCTTCACTGGCAGGAAATATCTGGATTCTTAAACCTGTGTAACTTGAAGAAAATCATTTAACCCAGAGTCCAATTCTTTCTCTTTCTCCTCCTAAGAGCATCTCTCTCATGAACACTCTCTGGTTATTTTTGCTGCCTCTGTTCTTATCTTTAAAGTCTATGCTCAGATCTAGATGTGTAATTCTCAGGGGGAAGTCTTGCCTCACATGAAATGGACACACCTGAGCGCTATTCAAATGACTTGCAGCCCTGGTCCGGGAATTACTAAAAAAGGCTCTGGGGACACTGGATGCTAGGATACTGCCTGACCCACAGGTTAGGACAGATCAGCCCTCGGGAACCACAAATCACTGTTCTGCATGAAGCCTACCAGAGTCGAGGTCAGTGGTCATAAGTATGCTTCTGAACTGTTAGGGAAGCTTCCAAAACACACTCAAGTCAGAGCCCTAGCAAGAATATCTGGTCCAGTCAGTCTGGCTTTGCCTGGATTTGCATAATCTGAGAAAAAGTTCTTAGATGGCAATAAATTATGGGCTATAACTCCTGCAAAACACACAGTCATGTCAGCAATGTGGACAAATTTAGGTTAAAGTGCCATCCTGTGTCTCTTGGGTGATTTTGTTGCACAGCTCATGTAGTCCACCTTTCCCTGTTTCACAAAGCCAGTCACACACATTCACTTTGCTGCATGGTTAATGTTTAAACCATATGCATATATTTAATGCAAAAATATTAATACACATACAATCATTCATTAAGAAATTAAGATTAAAAAGGACTTACTTTTGACTGTCACACATACGCACGAACATATTCACATGCACACACACACACACACACATACACACACCTCAGTCACTCAGCTACACACACGAAAATATGTTAATTCCATTTAATGTTTCAGTTCTGGTATCTTTAATTCTAAGAGACTTAGATGAGAAATATTCCAATAAAATGGTAATGCCTACTTCATAATTATAAAAGCGAATACATTAATACTTATGCAAGTGCCTCCTTGATTGTTAGAAATGGATCATGTGTGTCATTGTGCTCAACCAATGTGTTTCAAAAACCATGCAAGTATTTACATGTCTTACCTACTGATAGGAACATTCGTTTTCATACAAGTGACTCACATATGAATTCCATCAAGAATCCATGAGAACATTCAAGCACAAATTGCATTCTCACACATTAAACAGTCAGGCTCACAATTTATGTGAACCATACACATGTGGACATAGACTTATAAAACGTACACACCATACCACAAACACATAGCGCACACCACACACATACACACCACACACACATACTGCATTACATGCACATGCCAGAGAAAGAGAGGGAGAGGGAGAGGGAGAGAGAGAGAGAGAGAGAATTCTTATTATATAAAACAGAGAACTTTGCTCACTCTACACCCTTCTCCAAACCAGGTTCTTCTTATACCTGTCAAAAGATACCACTGAATATGAAGACCTGAGAGAATATAGACTCTGAGGAAATCAATGCCACATAAAAAAACAAATGCCAAGTTCATTTATTTTTATTTTTTTTTTATTTTATGTGTTTGAATGTTATGCCTGCATGTAGGTAAGTACACCCGTGTCGTGCAATGCCCACAGAGCACAGAAGAGGCTGTCGGATCCCCTGGAACTGGAGTTACAGACAGTTGTTAGCTGCCATGTGGGTGCTGGGACTCCAACCCAGGTATTCTGCAAGAACAGTCAGTGTTCTTAACCACTGAGCCGTCTCTCCAACCTCCAGATGTCAAGTTCTTTAAAAACAAATCTAGATGATTCAAGGCAATGCTTCAGAGGAAATATAAGACAGGAAACAGATCAAAAGTAGTTTATGACATGTACCTGAGACCAAGCATCCAGGAAGAACATAAGAGCAAATGCCTAAGTTCCAGCCATGCAAAATGTCATTCTAGATACCACATAGAAATCACAGAGAGCTGTCTATCAATGATACTTTCCTGAGGCTTATCCTCCTAAGAAGGTATATATTTTAGGTAACAATTTCTGAAATGACAGCACAGCTAGGTTCAATCAACATAAAGATTACAGTAGAAACGGTCAATGCATAAAGCTGTTAATCCCATTTTGCTACAAGCTTTCTCTTGCTCAAGGTGTTTGTCTTAGGTGTCAATAAAGTCAACCATCACCCTACGAAGAAAAAAGAAGCTTTACCTGTCTCCACCATTGGTGTCCCTTGGCCAGTGTGTTCACCGTTAGTGCTGTTAAACACTTTTTGGCTCCTGCTGACATTTTAATGCATATTTATTTATATTTCTAATTTGCTAATATTAGTATTTTTCATGGACTGAGAAAAAAAGATATGCTGGATAAAAACAAAAGTCCACTTTTTCCTAAAATCTCTAATGTCATAATTCTAGGACATTTAATATTTGATGGCACTAAGACTGGGTTTTTACATTCCATAAAGATTCCTTTCTGTGAGTTTATGATGTTCAGATTCTGAGTTTTTATTATCCTAAGAGTCTCTGATCCTAAGATTTGATAGCTTCTAAAATTCTACAACTATGATGCTAAGATGTCAATGTTATAAGAATCTGACATTTAGAGATTACAATTTAAGCTCAGTTCTCAACTCAACCTCAAATCTCTTGATAAGAATGAGGCTACCATGCCATTCTCTCTATGTCAAGAGGATCCCAACTAAGGGCCAAAGTGGCTATATTCAGTGGGAAGGACACAGTGTTCTTACAAAGAAAGAACACCCAGTGGAGAAGAAAACCTCAATGCTATATCATGTGTCCCAAGTGTCTGCTGGCACCTCTCTCCACTCACACTGGTCCTTAACTTCATTTCATGATCTGAAGATAGAGAATACACTCTGCGAAGATCTAGGTAACACAGACAGACTCAACTGTTCATCCTCAGCATCTAGCACAAAACTCGAATACCTCAATGCAGAAAATTCTTAACAAATACTGAGATTGAGTGAGGCAACGACCTCACTGTACCACTCTCCCTGTTCCAATTGTGCCAGTGCCTGATTCAGACATTCTTCAGTCTTTTCCCTCTCTCTGCACCCTTACCCATCATCTCTTAAGAGTTTATAACTGCTAGGTGTATTAGTTATATAATCCTATTTGAAAGTCAGTGGTATTTGTGTTATTTCTCCAATTTTACAGATCAGGAAGCTGAGGCTAAGGAATATAATAATTTACCAAAGGACCCTTAATTAAAGTGATAGAAAATAGTCAAGCTCAAATTATTGAGTCAATTTCATACCTTGCTAAATTCCATAGCTGCCTTCCAATGTCCTTGACAACAATAAAAATATCAAGTCCCAAAGCATTAAGAAGTGCAAAGCTCAGATAGCTGGCCATTGTTTCCCATTCCTCAGTTTAAATGTGAATGCATTTTCTCAATCAACACCAGTTCCCACTTTGGGATATCCACTACTGGCCTTCCACACTCAAATGTTCATTTCATTTTCCAGCCCCTTTTTTCCTCCTCTTGAGAGTGCTGTACATGGCATGTGTTTATTTTTCAATTAAAGCAAATTAAACTTAATTTTGTTTTGAGAACTGTTTTTTTTTTTTTTTTTTTTAGAATTTCACAGCCCAGGGTGAGATCATTGAGACCCTGCTGCTTCTTGAAGCACTGTTTAGAGAGAGCGGGCCCTGATCCCAAACAACCTTGAAAGAAACCAATTTAACCCCTTTGTGCTACCATCATAGTGTTTCCTGAGTCCACCCACTTACCTACTACTGTCCTAGTCTAAAAGGACATCTTCTATATAGCATCTATATATACCATGACCATGATCTCCAAGAGGGCTGCCTCAGGCTCTCCCTTCCTGCAGATACTTCCCTATCTTTCTCAATCCCAGATCTAATCAAGTCAAGGACTATCTTAACAGTTATCAACAATAGTCTAAACAGAGATTAGCTGATGTAAGTCCTGGAGCCTCAAATGACCTACATTGTCTAGCTTCACCTCCTAGCATGCTCTCAAGACACAGTAAAACACTTCTGCTCCTGCTCTCCATCTGGAATGGCCTTCACCAGTTTTCCAACTGGCTGTGTGATGCCCAAGGCCACAGGGACAGACCTCCCCTACCCTCTGCTCCTCAGCTTGACCACACTCCAGCTTCACCACCAGGGGCTCTGCATTATGTCAGGCTGCTCTGCTGGCCCTTATCCGACTGGCATCTTCTTCAGGTATGGAAAATATTGCTATTCCTGGAAAATGTTTCAGAATCTGAAATATAGTAGCTCCTCAAAAACTATACTTTAGAAAATAGGAAAGAGAAGAGAACATAAAGGGATGAAGGAGGCGTGAAGCCACTGAAAGAGCAAAGCAGGAAAGTCAGCTGGCAAAGGCAGAGAGGAGAGCAAAGAGAGACTCATGGCTGAAACTTGCATCAGTTCTCAGGGCCTTGCTCCTTGTTATCTTCTGACAGTTTTCTTAGCATGGCCATCAGTTCTAAAATGTTAGAGATCATAAGAGTTGCCTATATGTAAATTTATCACACATACAATATTCTGATTTTTCTATACAAGATAGACTTTCTGCTATTTAGTATTCCCTATAGGTCATGCAGGATACTAATAGAATTACACAGAAGAAATATAGGAAGCTGACATCTAAGGTCAAATAATTGAGAACACATGAATTTTAAAAAATTGAAGTTCCCTTTATTACAGGACTCAAT
>NW_008338996.1:3469317-3483120 GCF_000622305.1 Nannospalax galili | reverse complement strand
GATAGGTTGATAGATGATAGATAGATAGTAGATAGATACATAAGATGGCAGACAGATAGATGATAGATGATAGATAGATAGATAGTAGATAGATAGATAGATAGATAGATGATAGATAAAGATGATAGATAGATGATAGATTGATAGATAGATGATAGATAGATAGATAGATAGATATAGATAGATAGATGATAGAGAAATATATAGAGATATATCTCTCAAATGTATTAGACCACACAATATATTGTTGTCCAAATTTGTGAAACAACCAACCAACCGAAAACCACTGCCCCAGTTCCTAATGCAAAATGAAAAGGATGTGAAAATATTGTGGCAGGAGAATGAGTTTAGACCAGAATTCAGAAAGCCACAGTTCTAGACCTGGTGTCTATACTAAGAAACAATGTAACCTTTTCCAAAACAGCTCCCATTGTGAGAGTCTTAATTTCTTCTTTGCAAAAAAATGTTTTCTTTCTGTGGGCCTGTGTTCATGGGTGTGTGTGTGTGTGTGTGTGTGTGGTGTGTGTGTGTGTTCATCTATAACTGCATGTTCTTGCCTTGGTACACATGTGTGCACATGCCACAGCACATGGGCAGGTCAGAGGACAATCTCCGGTATCATACCTGGCTTCGCACCTTGTCTGAGACAGAGTCTCTTGCTGATTGCTGCTGTGTTATCACTAGGCTTCAAGAAATTCTCCTGTCTATTCCTCTGGCCTCATCATAGGCACACTGGGATTGCAGATACATTCCACCCTATGCAGCTACTGGGGAGCTGAACACAAGTGCTTTACCACTGAAACCACTGAACCATCTCCCCAGCCCTTTACATCTTTATCTGTCAAAAGAAAGGAATAGATTTGTGAGATTGTAAGAGTCATAGCTTAGGTCTAACATTCCAAGATTCTGAGATGAAGACACATGAACCAGATTCTTCCAGGTCCATCTCCAGTCTAACCCCTGCCCATAGCGTTTTTGGACAACTTGGAGTCACATATTTTCAGTCCTGAGCTTTCCTAGGCAAACGTTTCATTCCCAAAGGTGTCTATCTTAAATATGTCACACACTTTCTTGAATTTATTTCACCTGAAAACAAATATATGTCATGCATTCTGATGACAATTGTGATGAAGGCCTGGTTTTACATCTGCCTTTTCTTTTCACGGAGCCCTCAGGGATGTGCCTAAGACATGTTTGGTTTGGAAAGAGCTCAACCTAATAGTTTGATGTAGGAGAGTCTCTGTCACTCAGAAGTCCAGTTCTGTGCCCATTTGATGTTGAAACCAATTATTTAAAATCATGTTTTAAAGCCTTGGTGTACTAGATAGCTTGTATTGTCAATTTGGCACACCTGGGTAAAGGGAATTGAGGAATTGTTTCCATTGGACTGGACTGTGTCCATGTCTGTGAGGCATTTTCTTGATTGTTGGCTGATGTGGGAGGGCTCAGACCACTGTGGGTAGGTGGTCTTGTGCTATATAAGAAAGCAGGCTGAGCACAGGACAGAGGAACAAGCCAGTAAGCAGCTTACATCCACACTCTGTGCTCCGGGTTCCTACCCTCACCTCCTGCCCTGACTTCCTTCAGTGATAAATTGTGACCTGGGAGATATAAGATAAAATAAACCCAAGTTGGTTTTGGTCAGTGTTTTTATCACAGCAGTAGAAAACTAATTAAGACACATGGACTTTCTTATTCAAATCCTACACAAGTATAATAAAGCAAGAAAAGAATGCTGCTGACTGATGCAGATTGACAGCTGGAGATGGTCTCAGATCCACTTTGCCAGCCCCTCCCAGCTCCCATGGTAGCTTTCAGAATAATGCTTAGAGCAGAACCCCAAGTCTCATTTAATAAGTGAGAAAAAATGGAAGTCTAAGGAGAAATGTGACTTACCTGAAATTCAAAATAAAGAGGACATGAGAGGAAAAGCCTGATGTAGGCAGTGAGCTGCACCCACACTCCTCGACCATGGTCCCCAGACTGCCCAGTGCAGGACATGGTTTCCTATGATACGAAGGGGGTACCACTTTGTTTAACGTGGCAGAGAGCCACTCTGATGTCCGTCAGAAAATACACATCACTCAGACAACTGATTTCATATACGCTTCTCCACTTCGGCCTTTCTTCCAACCTACCATGAATTGTTCGCTGATCCCACTCAGCCTACTAATTAAAGTGTTGATTACCCAAGTAATGCTCATTTGTTACAGAATATTAGGAAATATAGGTAAGCATTAAAGAAAGCAGGAAATTCATCCAGAACCCATTACCTAAAGATAGCCACTATTTAAAAGGCATATACTACTAAGAACACAGTCTGTCTGTGATATTTTGTTTCTTGTACTCATCCCCCCAAAAGGCAATATGGAAAGATGCCCAACCTGCCGTTCATCAAGCACTTGCTGTATATAAGGTACATTGCAAATGTTTAATGTATGTGATATTAATTCTCACATTTAAACTGTATGGAAGGTCTTGTTATTAGCTCTTTTTATAGAGGATACTTCCTCTCATTTGGCCTCTTTCTGGTGTGTAAAGGTGTTTGTCAAGTGTCATTTTTAAGATCCGTGGAGTAACCCATTATATGCTTCGTTTTATTCCATTTTTCCGCTTTCTTCGGAAGGAACATTCATATAAAATTCCTTCTTCACAAACTGTGCTCATCTAACTAATTGACTTCTTAGAATCAGGGATTTCTAAAAATAGACACATTTGTACTGTATTTTTTAAAACTGGTAGAGATGACTTAAGATAGAGACAGAGGTAGACAGAAAGAGGAGAGAGAGGGAGAGAAGAGAAAAGAGGTCAAGGTGGAAATCCTGCTCTCCTGACAACGCATCTCCTCCCTCCTCCCTCACTTCCTACTGAAGGTCTCTCATGAGCACAGCCCCTGTTTGGGAACTTTACTCTTGCTCTCACCCCCTGGTATGTTCTTCCTTTGGGGGTATATCTGGCTGTCTTCCAGCTCTCCCACAGACCTCGGTTCCAAAGTCAGCACCTCCATGAGGGTTTCCCTTTCCCATTTACACAAACTATCCCACCATGCCATCTGTCCCACCCACCTTCCTTTTCTACCTTCCCTCATGTTGTTTTTCTCTATTTCACTTATCACCATCTGACACACATATATCTCTAATTGCTTATTTATATAATACCTTCTCCATCAATTAGAACATGGGTTCCAAAATGGGAATGGTGGGGGTCTTAGTAAATTTTGTTCACAGCTGTTTTCACAGCTCTTAGTGTGCCTGGAAAAGTGTCTGGCACAGAATAAGTGTACAATAAACAAGTTTACAAGTTTTCCTTTGTTCTGTGTTTCTATTTCTTTTTCTCTTATGTGTATAACATGTATATGTCAGTGTGCATGTGCATATGTATACCTCTGTGGGCTCCTGTAGAGGCCCAAGGTTGATGTTAGGAATCTTCCACAACTGTTCTCCATCATATTAATAAAGGCAGGGTCTCTCAACTGAACTCAGATCTCACTGATATGACTAGCAGGAGCTCTGGAATTATATGACAACCACAGGGTCCATCCTGCATTTCACCCGAGTTCTGGGAATGGGAGTTCTAGTTTTTATGTTTTCACAACAAGTGTTTTAACCACTAAACTATCTCCCCAGCCCTATTTGTTGATTTTAAAACTAAATATATGTTTGTTTTTTTATATATATTTATAAATGTAAATATATTTATATATATGTGTGTGTCATATTAGTGTTCAATACATACTTCCAACAACACACGGGAGTCTCCGTTGTACTGCACTTCTGGACAGACTACATCTGCTGCTAAAACTACCGATAAAAAATTTTTGATGTTGCATTTGTCATCGTGTGACTTTTGCTCCTTTTTTAAATTGCAAGTAGCAAAGTCTTGTTCCATCACATCTGTATTTCTTGCCTAACTTTATCCTATACCTCACCTAGCATCTTCTTGAGATTTCTAAATATGGTGAACACATACCAAAACTCTTCTTGGGGGAATGAGGGGATGTTGATATGGCATTTCGTCCAGATGTCTCTCCGTGCACTTGGTTCTTACTCATCTCCTTTTCTTTGGTTCTTCCCAATTGTCCTTTCCCAATTCCCCAAACCCCTCTTAATGGCCTCTTTCTTTCACTAAAATCAACACTGCTCCTTATTCTCTTGGTAGCTAACGGAAACAGAATATTTTGAATTTTGAATACAATGAGGGTCACAAGTGCCCTCCATGCCATCTTCATTTTAAAGTTCTACCCAAGACTGTCTTCTAACCACAGATGATCTTAAGACTACAGCTAGGCTCATGTTCCATCATTAAGGGAAGAGAAATCTACTTGAACATTTTCCCTGACTCCATTATTCTCCTTCCTACCTGTTCCCAGCCATGTCTGGATTCTTCCTTTCTTTTATTTATATATGTGTACTTACGTGTGCACATAAGTAAAAAGAGATACAGAGATGGAGACATCTATGGAAGTAGACACATTATCTTGCAACATCTGGCTATCAAATGCACACCATCTCCACTTTGCAGTCTCTTAAGCCTGCTTCTAAAATTGATGCTCCTACCTTAGGGTAGATTTGGGGTCCCTATTTCCTTAAAACTAAGATCTTGGCATTTGGGTTTGGCTCAGAGTTAAAAGTAGCTTATGCTAAGACTGCTGGTCCTGATTTCAGCAGCATTTGGACTTCTACAACTTAGGGCTGCAAATAAACAGGCTAAAGGAAGGTTTCCTGCAGAGGCATTGTGGAGCTAAATTACTCTTTTAAGAAGCTAAGAAGCTGGCAGCCAAAAAGCACTGGAAGAGTGGGAGATATTCATGATACTGACAGATAAAGAAAAAGAGAAAGTTAAATGCAGATTGTCAGGGAGGATTTAGGAGGCCTCCTCCCAGTGGCCCCATTTATAATATCACATGGCACATAAACAGTGGAGGCCTTTCTCCTTTAGGCATATGAAAGATCTGAGTGGAGGGCCAAGCCTGTGTAATAAAATGGTTGAAGATTTGCCACGACTGACCTGGCCTAAGACTAGAGAGACCAAACCAACAGTCATCAACCTCTACTTTTGGCAGCCACCAAGTTGTCCTGGGAGAAGGCACCAAGCTGCTAGCAGCTGGACAAAGCCTCAGGCAAGTGGGAGGAAGGGTTAGCAATTCAGGGAAAGAACATCACACCTAATGTGCCCTGATAGACAGGGCTTAAGATCTGGTACTGTAACTAATTGTATTTCTTAGAATGCTTTCACCTTGGAGACACAATGTCCTCATTGAGGAAACTGGGGAGAATAATTTCAAATTTAGAGCATTAGTATAAAGATTAAATGAACTTTAAAAATACATGTCAAGACATGCAAGTGTTTGATATAATAAAGGGCAGTAATGATGCAAAAGGGAATTGTGGGGATGAGTATAAACAGAGTCTACATAGCATTCAGGCTGCTGTCAATCATCTACCCTCTCAGATGAACTTGATGGGCACATTGGCCTTGCAGATTAGAAAATCAAGTACAGAGGTACACAGAGAGAGATTCCAGGGGTTCCGAGTTCCTGAGGCAACTCAGGTTCTGTTTGATTTTAAAGAGGAAAAGTTCTATATATAAAATAAGGGGGAAAAAAGGATCAAAAATTAAACAGGTCTATGTAGACAATGACTCTCAGATGGTAGAGAACCGTCTGTTGGCATCTGCTTCCTGACCCATGGAAACATAGAGAATTAGAAAATATGCCTTGGTGTTCTGCATACTTTTATACCTTTTTTGCCTCCTCAATCTCTACTATAATCGCTGGATTAGTAATAATTAATGTTATGTGGTTGTGATTTTCCAGGTATGGTTTGAAATACCTATGGAATAAACTCATTAAATGCCCATCTCACTTCCAGACAGAGTTACTACTGTTGTCTTCATTTTATAGATCACAAAACTGATATGAAAACACTAGGTAATCTGACCAAGGTCAGAGAGCTAGCAGGTGCCAGTTCAGGGATTCAATTTTAAAGAGGAAAAGTTCTATATATAAAATAAGGGGGAAAAAGGATCAAAAATTAAACAGGTCTATGTAGACAATGACTCTCAGATGGTAGAGAACCGTCTGTTGGCATCTGCTTCCTGACCCATGGAAACATAGAGAATTAGAAAATATGCCTTGGTGTTCTGCATACTTTTATACCTTTTTTGCCTCCTCAATCTCTACTATAATCGCTGGATTAGTAATAATTAATGTTATGTGGTTGTGATTTTCCAGGTATGGTTTGAAATACCTATGGAATAAACTCATTAAATGCCCATCTCACTTCCAGACAGAGTTACTACTGTTGTCTTCATTTTATAGATCACAAAACTGATATGAAAACACTAGGTAATCTGACCAAGGTCAGAGAGCTAGCAGGTGCCAGTTCAGGGATTCAGACTCAAGCACTCTAGCTCCCAATAACTCCACATTCAAGTCAGATAGAAATGAGTTCAGATCCTCCGTAACACACAACTGCCTTGGTGTACGACCTTCAACAGGGAGCATTACTGCTCTGTACCTCAGTTTTTTATACTCCTAGAATAGGAGACTATCCTACCTACTATGTACTTACAAAGAATACGCAACAAAGACTCTATCAATATTTCTTATAGCACAACGAACATGTAAGATGCTTAAGACTTCCCCCACACCAAGAATGGTTCTATAATAGTGGTATTTCAGCCATTGTGAGGAAAGAGTCTATGCTCTAAGTAATATATATTTTCTACTGCAAGAAAGAGAAGCAACCATAAGCAAAACTGTGGCTGATGTGCTAATATTTTCAGAAATCATTTGTAAGGCTTCACTGGATTTCGAATGATGCTGTCTTGTTGATATGCATGCAGAATAAAATTCTTTATGATCCCTTTTAGCCGTCCCCAACCTTGGCCATCTCTAGAAATGGCATTTGATGAGGACCACTTCCTCTGAAATATCATGTCTCCAAAATGTGTCCCAGCAGCAAAACTACATTACCAGCCCTTGCCAGGTAATCTATTTTCAATCCTTCCACTATGCTCCCAAAGATACCAAAGTGCTGATTTCCTTTTTTAATGGTTGTCATGCTTGTGCAGATGTTTTTATAGTACTAGCCAGGCTCCTCGTGGGCCCTTATACTACAGTGTGCCTATAAACTCAGAACTCATCAAATTCCATGAGAAATTCAGCTTACCCACTACCCTGTAAACAACAGCATATTTGTTGAAGGCTATAGTCTCCAATAAAGTACTCAGAATGCTCTTCCAAGCTTATCGTGAGGTTTCTGAATACTCTAAGAATTCTCACAGACCTTCTGCATTTCACCTACTTTTTCAGATGGCTAATTCTTAGCATGGAGACTTTAGAACTCACCATTTGATGGGGTGGGTGCTCTACAATTCAATCATATCTCGAATGTGTGCCCTTCTTCCATCTAAATCAGTTTGTAATCTGTAACCTGGCAATTCCACATTACCCACAGGATCTGTTCTTTTCCACTGGCTCATTTGCAGAGGCTTTGAAAGGCCACATAAATTATATCTCAGAAACCTTTTGGGGCCTATATTGGGTTAACCCTTACAAACGGTTCTAGTTGTTCAGATGGGCCATTTACTCGGAGTCCCACTGTTCTGACCTTTACAGTTTACACAAAAACAATTGCATCTTGCTTTTGTTAATTGCTTTATGAAACTACTTCCCACCCCCCGGGGGGGGGCCCACAGTCAGTTATTCCCAAATGGTGTCAACATGCTTGCATACAGTGCTGCACCCTGGGAGAACAGAATTTTTTCAGAGTGGTAGATTGCATGCCTCCATTAGGCTCCCTCTTCCTATGTGTAAGCAGCAGGCAGGTCTGGTAATTGACCACCATATACTTTCTCACACTTAGTCTTATTCAGGCTAGTCTCCTTAAGGCCACTTGTGATCTCCAAAAGATAGGTCTCTTGGGAGAAAAAGATCCCCTTCACTCTCACATGAAAAAAAAATTAATTTCACTTTTTCTTGGCCTCATTATCTTCTTAATTGTCTTCTTTGCCCCCTCAGTAGCAAGGACTGTCTATGGATTTGTAGACAGCCTTTCTGGGCTGCTGTGCTCCAGGAGTAAAGTGGGTTTCGTGTTAACACTTAATCACTTTGATATTAAGAGTTGCACCTGTGACACGGGCTCGCCATCTATCCCCCTCAGCCTCCC
This sequence comes from Nannospalax galili, assembly GCF_000622305.1. NCBI lineage: Eukaryota > Metazoa > Chordata > Mammalia > Rodentia > Spalacidae > Nannospalax > Nannospalax galili. The sequence continues at coordinate 3,474,949 of NW_008338996.1, read as the reverse complement.
TGTCTTGAATCACAGTCTGTGCTTTGAGGTATGACTTCCTTTAGACTTGCTCATCTTTGAGAGGACATCTAACCCTTAAGATGAAGCATGGCCACCATGCACATGTCTCTCTGATTTTATAAGAACTCTGTCATGTAGCATTTCCATGCAGCCTAGCAATATCTACTCAGTGAGCCAAGCCACATTACCATCTTTCTAAATTTCCAAGAGGCAAACCCAGAATGAGAAAGATGGGCTCCTAAGGAGTCCAGATACCCAGTGGTAAGAGACAGGACTAGAATCAGGAGCTTGGTACTCCAGTGCTTGTAGCTTATGAAATTTGGAAATAAAGGAGATATAAAATGAAAAGACACAGTCTCTGATCCCCAATATATTCTAGCTACTGTCATCCTCATCACAGTCTTTACTGATGTGACTTCTTATAGTCTTCCTATTCCTCAAATTGAAACTCTGAAATGACAGTTGCTATTGCCTTATGAATTGTGTTTAGGAATCTGCAGGTCTCTTCTATCAGATGGTCAGGGCTTATCCATGCTCACTAGCATCTCCCCTATGTCACTTTGTTCAAAGCCTTTTGTAGACAGCATATAAAATAAATCTTTGCAAATGGAAACTCATGCCAGATTCTACCCTTTTCCAACAGATTTCAATTACCTGCTATCTACATAGTCATTCTCTCCCCCTTTTTTATCAACATTTTTCTAGTCTTGCCCTTCCACGAAAGCCTAGGACTCCCCAAGTTGTAGTACTGAAGCAAGACTAGAAATTAAGATTAGAAGAACACTTTGAAACTACTGATTAAAATGGAACAGGACAAAACCCATTGAGAGCACCTAACGATCACCTTTTGTCGATTTCCTGACTGCTTTCCATTCTCAGACCACCTGCTTCTCAACCAGGGAGGTATCCAGAAAGCCAAAACCTCCCACTCTCTTCTACAGGACCTTCATGGTCTTGCCTGCCCACCTCTCTTATTTCATCTCATGCTGTGTTCCTTCTCATTAAAAGCTTTATCCACACCAGTGTTCAGCCCATCTTTAGCCTTTCTAACTCTCCCTCTGTATAATGACACTACTCTCATTTTCTGACTGTAATATGTGCCCTGCCTCCACATACATGCATGGCTGGCTCACCCTCATTTAGACCTGAACTTCTCTATGACTCCCTCAGAAACGGCTTTGTATGACTAGCCCATCTAAACTTGTATCACCCACATTCTTGTCTAGCATAAGTTCCCTAATTATTTGTGTAACACTTAATATTGGATATAATTACTGTGCTTGTGTATTTGCTTATTCACATATTAGTCATCTCTCCCCTCCATATTTAGCTCCAACGGAAGCAGGACCATGCTCATGATACATTCCTAACATCTAGATCTGTGCTGACCATTTCAATGACCACCAGCCACAGAAAGCCACGTAAGTCAAGATGAAAAACCAATACAGCTTAGGGCTGGAGAGATGGCTCAGTGGTTAAGAACACTTATTGCTCTTCCATAGAACCCAGGTTTGGTTCATCCACATGACAGCTAATATTTGTCCTTAAACCCAATTCTAGGGGTTCTGACATCCTCTTCTGGCCTCGATGGGCATCAGGCATGCACATAGTGTGTTTACATCCATGCAGTAGAAACATATACATAAAATAAAAACAAAGAAAATGCAAAATTAAAACCAATACAACCTAGACAAAAACAAAAGCTCAGTTAACTAACAGCACTAAGCACACTTAAGAGATCAGTAGTCGTATACAGTTAGTGACTGTCTTATCGGACATCACAGACAACATTTTCCTCATTTGTAAAAGTTCCATTTGACAGCACTATTCTAGAGTAATATCTGCCACACGTTAGATAGTCAGCAAATATTTACTATAATGGGAAGGATAGATGCTTCCTTTTGGTCTTAACCCAACTCTAGTCCCCCTCCTTTGTTGTTTCTAAACCCTAAAAGTGAGATAAACTACAAAATGTCCATAGACACTTACCCAGTCTGATAGAGAGCCTCCAAATGACTATCATAGGAATCGGGGCTGTGGAGATAGGCCCTTCTCTTTAGAAGAAGAATGTGTTTGGTGATATGATTACCCCTGCATAATATGCAAAGACTTGATAACTACAAGAGAATTATATTTGTGCAATTTCAGAGGCATAAATAGATGGCAGATTTAGGGTCAAAATAAAATACTTCCCACAAACCTCTACAAATACAACATAAGCTGTTGTGTACAGCAATGAACTCACATAAAGTACTAAAACTGGGACTGAAAGCAGTTTTGATTCCTATGGAGAAAGGTTTGGTTATTTAAAATCATCAACAATTTCTTCAGAAAAAAATTCCTCAAAGGAAAACATTGCATTTTTAAATATAAGGATTCTAACACCTTCATGTCATCAGTTCCAAAGAGTTTATATTACGACCTATGCCTAGCATCTATTGAATAAGTGGGTCTCATTGGCCACCAATGTGTCAAGTGTGCAGTGGAAAAGCAGAGATTCTCAAGCTGAGAGAACTTCCATTCAGATTCTTGCACTGCTATTATGTTATGTTGAACAAGGAAACTAGCCAACATGAGCTTTACTGTTCACTTCTGTATAAGTGCATAATCTGCCTCACTGCATGGGAAGGGAGATTAAAGGAGAGAATAAAATTAAAGATCCTGAGACACAGCAGGATCACTGCCACGTAGGATATTCACCTGTCCACATCATCAATGGGATCCCTGAGTTGATATAAGTGGTGTAATTTTGAAGACATAATGGCTTTGCTTTGAGTAAATAGGAAGCAGTTGTTTGAAAGAGTGAGAAACAGGAGGGAAAAAATGACAGCTACTGTTGAAATGATATGACATGCAAAAGCAGACATTGATAAAGCACCCACTATGTGTTTGTACCCAGAGATTTTAAAACAATGCTCCTAACAGGAACATGACTTGAGCGAGAGAAACCGATCCCCTTTAGTTACACAACATGGCCAACAGAGACATAAACTAAATAGAATTCCCAACAAAATTATATCAAAACCTAGTCTAATTCCAAAGCAAAATGTCTTGGGAAGACTTCTTGGAAGGGTTATGTGAGCTGGATGTTAAAAGTATAAGTAGGGTTTTATAAAATAAAGGCTGATGGTTGGGGAAAGTGTGATACCATCACTATCTTTTGCAACGAAAGTTTATAATTAAAAACAATGGGAGGAATTCTTTGAAAAATTATATTTGACAACTTGTGCTCTTCATTTGCCCATCTTGTTGTTCATATGATGACCAGTTCATCAACTAATTTGTCAAGCTTTGGATTTTAGCTCAGAAGAAGCAGAGAGGAAAAAGAGTAGGTGTGTCCAACCTCAGGGGCCTGGTTAGGTGACATGCACTGCTAGTGACTTCATCTCAGGAAGTAGGAAGAGGGAAAGCACATGCAAATCAGAAAATATTTCCTGACACAACTGCAAGGCTTGTTGGGCAAAACGTGTTCAGAGAAACAGAGGACTTATTGATCAATAGCATAAACTCTCTCAAAAACACTAAGAAAGATGTCATACTGGAACTGAACAGAAAAGAGCATTTTTATAGCCCCCACCTATACTGCTAGAAATATATTCATTGCCTTCTGAGCTGGGCCTTCTAAACTCCACAGGGGGCCCCCACAGCTGATTTGGAATCTGAGTTGTTTCTCCTTGATTGAAATGGAGTCACAGCTCCCCCTTCTGGGAACTCAAATGCTATCCAGGCCCAGGAAAAGACTGTTTGTTACAGGCTTTAATGCAGGTGGGCCTAAAACCCAATGTTTCTCAATACTTCTATGTACACCAAAAAGAGCATCTCAAAACCTGGGAGCACACTCCTGAATGAGCCTGATTCCAACTTCTCAAGGACCTGTGGTTCAAAGGACTTTACATTTCCTTTTCCTTGGGTTTATGAGGCCCAATCCAAGTATAGACTGTGCCTTTATCTGGGGGAGCTCAATTTCATAAGGAGGTTAACATTCTCATTTGAGGAAATGTATCAGGAAGGAAAGGTTTCTGGGCTTGTGTGTATGCATGTGTGCATGAAAAGCATGTGTGCATGAAATGCATGTGTGTATGCACATGCTTATGTATGCTCTTATGCCTGCAACACAAATGTATAGAGGTAAGATTTGAATTAATGTGAAGAAATTAATTTGCCTGAAATGCTTATATGTATTGGATAGGTGTACACTTTGCTCTCTAGAAAGCAAAGTTTTCCTTGTAAAGTGCTCAAGTGCAGTCTGGATGGATTCTATCTACCAGTCATAGTAAGTCTTGGGTCCCCATGCATATATTAATTATCTGATGACACTGGAAAAGAATCTATGTTAATGTCTCTCTCTCATGTGTAAATGTGGTATGCATGTAATTTTGCCTTTTGAAGCAAGAAGAATGTTTGAGATATTGGGCCCTTTCCCTCCTGGGTCATGATTCCAGATGGAGAAGTTCTGAAATACATCTCTGAAATGAGAAGTTGGATGAGGGAAGAAAGGCAGTTGTCTTGAGTGGAAGAATGCTGAGGAAGTAGGGGTAGGAAGTGATGTAAAGCCCCTGAACAGGATCCTGGTGAAAAAAAAAAAAAAAAAAGGAGATTACTCTGGCTGACAGGCAACCTGGGTTCTAGCCCTGGGCATGCCACCAATTTTCTAGAGCATTTTGGTAAATTCTCATCCTCTCTCTAAGCCAGAGTCCTGCCTGTTTGCTCTTTCATATTCCTGTTTCAATCATCTATGCATTGGAAAAAAGAAAACAAGAACTGTTCCAAAAATGGGGGCTCTTCCTCTGCCTTCACACCCCCATCCAAAAATGAACTAGGAAGCTGTGCTCTAACCTGAGTTTTGTAGAGTCAAATCTCTGGCCATGGCCTTGTAAAGACTTCAGCCTAAGAGATCAGTCTATAGCCAGAGAATGGTAGGCATGCAAGTGCCTGCAGGTAGAATCATCGCCCGCCCGCCAGAGCAGGTTCCTGCAAACACAGGTTTGCTTTTATCTCTCCTCATAATGCATATGTACATATATAAGTATGTTGAAGGCAGGTATATGTCTACCTTTTTACCCTATTAAGAGTCCTTTACAGTGGCCCCTTCAATATACTGTATCCTGCCCCCTCAGTCTTGTCTTCCAGTTTAGCTGCCTACAAGCAGAACGGCTGCCATTTACCTTGAGAAAGTAACAGCTGCGGAGTCTGGAAGCCATGCTAACAGCAGTAAAACTCAGCATTTTTTGCTGAGTAGGGCAAGCCTTTAAGAGGCAGCCGGGAATCAAATCGATGGCTGGTCCCAGAGCCAGAGCCCAGTGATACCTAGACAGGGTGGCCAAGGGCCTTACCTTCATAGCTCCTAAAAGGTAGAGGAAATAAGGAGGACCTTAACTGAAACTGTCTTCCTGAGAGTCTTCCCAAGGCGCGCCTGCCCTTGGCAGTATTTTAGAGCCACACATGAAATGTGAGGTGCAAATCAGACAGTAGTTTAAGTCAACTACCACCACATTCTGTCATGAATTCCCCACCCATAGTCCCTCAAAAATTGCCATTCTCTGTTCTGAAACACACACACACACACACACACAGAGAGAGAGAGAGAGAGAGAGAGAGAGAGAGAGATCATGTCTCTGCTTTTTTCCTGTAT
>NW_008338996.1:3448356-3469018 GCF_000622305.1 Nannospalax galili | reverse complement strand
GAGAGAGATCATGCTCTGCCTTTTTCCTGTATCTTCCTAACTTCATTGGAACCATTGAGAAGCAGTTTGGGAAGAGATTCTTTTGGGGCTTTCCAAGCCTGCCTGAGATGGGGAAGGCAAAAAGAGTATGTCCTAGGATAGCACCCTATCAATCTTCTGTTCAAGCTCCCAGAGCTGCCCCCAAATGATATTTTTTTCTGGTACCCTGAACAGCTGTGATGGAGGAGTAAGTCATCAGAGGATGCATTCTCCTTTCCCCTGAGGGGATCTGTGCGAACTTGCCTAGATTTCCCACCTCCTCAAAATCAGGAACAAGAGGTGTTGTTGTGATGCAATGGTTACAACAGAGAGAGACAGGGCACATCTATCTACTCCAGACTTGCCAAACACCAGTTAAGGAGATCGTTGATTTCCTTCTTTCCCTCTCACTCCATGTCCAGTGTCTTGGTGTCTCCAAATTCCCATCAGAATTCTGGAGTCTGCCCAGTGTGGAATTTAAAGGGACAGCATCTCGTTTGCCTCTGGGTTTGGACATGTCTCTTTCATTTTAAACGATGGGTCCAAGTGTGCAGCACCGTCTCCATCGTTTGGAGGAATTTCCCTTCAAGGGTATCAACATTAAGCTAAAAAACATTCCATCTATTACCCAAGATCTCCCAAAACCTAAGCCCAGCGTCTCAAGAAGAAGTCCATAGCGGGCTTCGTGATGGCTACGTGATCCTGTAGTAAGGACCCCATTGCATTCCGCGTAAGCTGGGGAGACCTAATTAAAAATACACAGAAGCGCACACATACAAACACATAGGAACAAACATGCACACACATCTCGCTGAAAGTAGGTTATAGGACCTCTCTTCTCCTTTACATAGACACCAGACACACAGACACACACACGCATCAAACGCAAACCATGCCGCACACGCAGACACACACTAGCACCACATTAAGTTCCCACCATGGTACACACGTCGGGAGCGCGCGGGGACACATACGCCACTTACTAAAACCCGCATTTAACCCTTGGGGTCCAAGCTACAGGGACCCTAGTCCCCGGAACTGGAGAGGACTTAGCGGCGGCAGAGCGGACCAGGGTGCCAGGAGGGGGAAGGGAGGTGCGAGCGGGGGCGCCCCGACTGCGGTCCGGGGCCGGCTCCAAGGGCAGCGGGGCTGCTGGGAGCTGCACCCGGCATCGCCTTACCTGGAGTCAATGTCCGTCTTTGGAGGAGAGCTGCGGGCAGACGATTTTTATTCGGCTCGGTGGGAACTTGGGAGAGCCCTGCGTCCAGCTCGCATACCGGGGACGGCGCGGGGACTGCAGGCGTGGGGGTACCTGGCTTCTAGCAGCCTGGCTCATACTCAGCCGTAAAGTCCCCTTGGCTGGTCCCGAGGACAGGCATGAATCCCGGCTCCGGAAGGCGGTCACTACTCCCTCTGCCTCGGGCTCTCAGGCTCTCTGGCTCTCTGGTTCACCAATGATGTCCTCCCCCTCCTCCCTCTCCTCCTCCTCCTCCTCTCCCCCCGCGCCAGATCAGTTCGCAGCGGTGGGGACCCGGAGCGAGGCGGCTGGCGAATGGAGAGGGAAGTCCAAGTACGCCGCGGTCTCCAGGCGGGGAGCGGCGGAGGCCGGGCTAGGCAGGGGGAGGGACCTCGCCGGCGACTGGCGAAAATGAATGGGGGAGAGGCTGCCGGGGGGCGGGGAGGGAGGAGCCGAGCGCCCGGGTTGATTCTGAGGCGTGTTTCCTACATCTTTAGGCAGAGGAGGAAGAGGAGAGGAGGAGAGAAGCCAGGCAGTCTGGAGGGAGGGGCGGCCTGGGTGGGTGGATGGGGAAGTCGCTTGGGTCTGGGGACAGCGTGGCGCGTCTCACCAGCACCCAAAGGGTCCATGCGCGCACATTGGGAACCGCGGTGTTCTTACACCAGTCTGTAGCTGAGTGATTCGCTAGTACCCGGGTGTTTCTGTGCTGGTGCTTGCATGACTGCTTGTGTCTATCTGAGTGTGGGTTTTGTCTGGGGTGATTCTCGTCTGGGTCCGGTTATTTCTCTGTGAGTACTGGAGTCTGTGTGTAGGCGAGCGCCCACGTCACCTCCCAGAATTAAGCAAGCGCTTCGCTACGTGGGAAGGATATAGGAGTGGGAAGCTGAAGGAAACTCAAAGTTCTCTGGAGACCACGAGAGGCAAGGAAAAGGCCAGGGGACTGAGACTAGCATACAGATGGGGGAAGACTGCATACAGCGTGAGGTGCAAGGTGGGGCTTCTCCTGAGGCAAAGCAGAAGGCCTTTGCATGGTCCAAATCCCCACACAGTACGTACTCTCTATGTTTGCTTACTTTGCTCGAGGCTTAAATCACATCAGAAATGCAGATGCCTAGTGCCTTGAAGGTATAACCAGGTTAGGAAGCATCGGTGAAGCTGCCAGAGGGAGGGGCAGGAAGCCATGAGGAAAAGGTGGACGAATGCAAAGGAACCCCGATTCAGTAAAAAATGTCCGTGCTGGGTGTGGGCTGGAATCCTGTCTGTATGTGATCTTAACCACTTACCTCTTTAGCCTTCCACTTTTTCATCTGTTTAATAGGATATCTATCTCTCCAATGGCGTTGATGTGGAATTTTAAGCGAATTAATGTCTGTTAAAGCACATAGAATAATCCCTCCAGTGCAAATGAACAACGCATATTATCTGCAGTTATGATCCTTACTGTTATTAGTGTTTTATTATCCAAAAGGTGCTAATACAGAGGTGCGACGTAGAAAGGCCTGGGACTTAGGAGAGAGTGGGCTATTAAGGAAAACAGAAGAAAAATGCTTGAGTGATGAACTTGTAACTTGAGAAACATCACTGTAGCTGCCATAAAAGGTGAGAGAAATTGAGGGAAAATAGACTGAGTTATACAAAATAGTACTGAGTATTGGAAGAGGGAGAAGGGCAGAGAACAGAAGCCAGTTCCAGTCTCCTCTGCTTTTCCACTGGAATCAAAGTGATATTAGGTCAGCACCACGGACAGCTCTCTGACCACTGACCAGATGGGTGATTTCTCTTTCTGCCTGACGGAAACTTCTCCCATTTAACTTGGGCAACAATTTTGTTCTTTCTTGGCTTTTGGCCTGGGTTTAGAGCCTGGTCAGCGGTTCTTGAAACCATTCCAATTATGAAGAAATACATTTACCACACACCTCCTTCCCCGGTCAACATCAGCATGAAGCCCCATTTGTTAGTAATCGCCTATCTTTCCCTGTGTTCCTTCCCATCTCCTACTCTGTCTGTCTATTCTATAGTTCTTTATTTCTTCATTCCATTCTGTATGTTCCTCCATCATCCACCCACAATTGGAGCTGCCTCCTTGAGCAACACTGACAACAGCTGATGATGCAATTCAGAAATCAGTCTGAAGCAACCTAGGCAATGAGGACCAAGATAATGATGCATTCCTCTTCCTAACTCTCCTTTAAAAATTAGTCTTTCCAGCTAGGATGTGGTACTTAGAAGGAAGGTCTAAATATAATGAAACATTTTCGTGTCTTCTGTTACTCACCCAACACAGTCAATATTTCACTCAGGAAAATGAAACTCTTCCTATTTCCAAATACTGTTAGACAAGAAGAAAGAGGGAAAACTATTCAACTTTTACCAGGCACCAGTCTTCATTTTGAATACTCCTTGTATAAGCTGAAAGATAGTCTTGTGATGGGCTGGGACTGTAATTCGGTTTGTAGAGTGCTTGCCTACCATGCACAAATCCCTGAGTTCAAGCTCCAATATTGCATAAACTGAGTGGGTCGACATGTTTATAACCCCAGTACTGGGGAGTTGGTGATAGGAAGATTAGAAGTTCAACGTAATCCTCAGCTAGTGTGAGTTCCTGTGATAAGAGGCAAATTATAGTACTCCACTTTTACATAATAAGAGAATGGACCTTGAAAACCTTGAGTAGCATACCTAGATGCATCTCATTAGGATTTGATGGGTCCAGGAATTCCACACTCATATCCATGTCCAAAATGTTTATCATGTCTCTAGGAAATAACAGGGGAACCTATGAGGTGATTAGAAGATCTTGGAACTTAATGGAGTCGCTGCACCCAACACTAAATATAGACCTAAATATCTGGGAGCATTTCTTAATCTGTGCCATTGGAGGATTTAGAAGTTGTTGCACCTGGAGGAGGATCTGAAGACCTTGCATGGACAGATTTAAAGCTCACCAGAGCCTTATGGTTTCTGAGTTTTGAATAAAATGCCAACCTTTCCAGGTCTTAGTTCATTTGCATTTGGATCTGTTTAGCTGCCCTGTTTCTAGGAGAAAAGGCTAAGAAGACAATTTAAAAATGTCTCTGAAGACTCCTTGGTCATCAGAAAAGTTCCTAGTGCAAAGCATTCCTAATGACTTATGGAGAGAAAGCAATCAGAACCATATGGATAACATTACTGCAGAAATGCACACGGGTAGGAAAAGGTTTAGAGGCCAAAAATATATTTCTTTTTTTTTTTCCTTTGCCAAAGAAAGAACATTTAAGGAAGCCTGAGATATGTGAGAAATGTCTTGTTCTTTCTTGGGGGTGGGTGTTGGTGAGCAGCTGCTTGCTGTTTTCACTGAATTTAGCAAGGGCTTGCATGGAGAGCAGTTGCCAAAAGATTAAGGTAGACTGGAGACAGAACTTCCTATATGTGGGTCTTGAGGTGATCCTTGTAAAAGATCTTTATCAACAGCTTTTACTCAGAAAATTGGATGCATGCACTATTCCATTCATACTGTGATGGATTAGATAAACAATGAACAATTGTTTTAGGTCCCAGCTCCTTTTGAGAACTTCACAATTGTGAATTCACCCTGTTGTAATATATATTACAAAAGTGTCACAAAATGTTGCATAAGATCTTTCTGAATCTCTCTTTGCCAGTCACATTCACAAATGTCTATTCCTAGATCTCAGCTTTGGGTGGTTTTCCTGATCTCCCACTTGATCTTAGATGTTATAAGTTGCTTCATTGAATTTTACCTGAAGAAATTGGAAAGGAAAAACCAACACAGAAATAAATAAGCAAGTGGACAGTTTTTGAATCTAGAAATGGCTAAGAGATATAGATGAAATTCCAGAGATAAAATGAAGGCACTACTTCCCCCTCCTTATATAAAGACAAGATTTTGTCCTATTTGCACAGGACTTTCAGCCACCTGCTGTTGTCTCAAAAGCTTAAGTTTACTACTACTGTCAGATCTCAAAGGAGTTAAAAATCCCTTAATCTGAGGTGCTTTGGGCTCAGAACTGACTGAACAGCTGCAAAAAGAAGCCTGCATTTCTTAAGTGCCTACTGAATGTGAGGTCGTGTGAAAGTCTTAAAGATGAGTGAGTGACTTGCCTGGTTTCTGTCTTCCAGGAGTCTGAAGGTTACTGCAGAGCCATACTTATGCCTAACTAATCAAAGTGCATTGCAGGCAGAATACAGTTGACATGTTAAGAATTTTTACAACATCCTGGGAAAGTTTGGAGGGAAATTTTTGCTTCCATGTCAGGTCTAACATGTTGTACTTAGCAAGAACTACCATTTATTAAATCTTAAAAGAATTTGAAATAATAGGAACTGATATCTCTCTCTCTCTGTCTCTCTCTCTCTCTCTGTCTCTCTCTCTCTCTCTCTCTCTCTCTCTCTCTCTCTCTTCTTTTTGAGACAGGGTTTCCCTGTAGCATCAGCTGGTCTGTTTTACACTTATTTGATTATGTTTTGTGTGAATGTGTGTGTGTGTGTGCGTGTGTGTGTGTGTTTACATATGCATGCCATAATGTATGTGTGGAGGTCATAGGGCAACTTGCAGGGAGCCAGTTCTTTCTTTCCAAGATGTAGGTCCCAGTGACCAAATATGTGTCTTTAGACTCACCAGCAAGAGCTTTTACTAGCTGAGCCATCTCACTGGCCTTATTATTTGTTTATCTATTTTGTGTGTGTAGTGTGTGTGCATATGTGTATGCATGTTCACTTATACGGAGGACCACATCTGTGTGGGGGTGCATGTACACATGTGCACATGTGCATGTGAGGACCCTAGCATGATACTGGGAGTCTTCCTCTGTTGCTCTCCATCGTATTTATTACAGGTCAGAAGCATGCAGACCTTCTATATCTCTCATCTAGATTCAAGGAGCAACTCCTGACTGAGTAAAAATGATACATGCCTTGTCCTCTAATTCTCATCCAAAGTCTTCTGGGGCAATATTCTTAGAAAGAAATTCCCATCTATTATTCTAGTTATTGAAAGCCTGGTGGATTTCTAACTACATACCAAAGTCAGCCCAGGTTTCACTGCCCATCACCTTGTGTCTGTGCTCTTTACAATCATTTTATGCCTACTTATCACCCTGTTCACCCTCTGTTAGCAAACATTCACTGCTCACTGATCCTCAGTTCTGAGCTTCTGTGTGTGTGCGTGAGTTTAACATGCTATTCCCTCTGTTGCCACTTCTTTTTCTGTCCAGCCAAGCTTCATATCTATATGATGACATGAGATCTTTTCCTCAACTATGTAGCTCACATGCCATCTCCTTTGCAGCTCCAACTAGGAAAAAGCACATTTTACCATGAAGTATATAAGGTTGCAAGGCCGCACATGATGGGACTCAACTTTCTCTCCAATCTCATGCACCAGTTCTCTACCCCAACCACCTTCTTCAGTTACTATAGCTTGACTAGTTTCTGCCTGCTTCTGGGCCTACATGCTAGCTTTCCACTCCTGCCAAGTCCTTTTCACCCTTCAATGATCATGTAAATGTCACTTCTCCATCCCCTAGACCTAGGGTATCAGTTCTTTCACAATCCTTAATGTCTCCTTCATAGTGTGTATCATTATTGTAATTAAATAATTATCATTAGCATTATTCAGCTAATGTATGTTTCCTAAACTGAGACTCAAAGGCCTAGAAGTAGATTAATGGTGAGAGCTGAGCACACACATACACAGTGAACAGCGACTGTTCCCTGTTCCTCACAAATATTAATTCATTTAATTCTTCATGGACTGCCGCAATGTAGCTGTTGCTGTTACAGTCATTCTGCCACCTATTTTCAGATGAGGGAAACCAAGGCACAGACAACTTAATCAAACTGCCATTACTGCATAGTGGGAGCAGAATTCAAACCTCCTGCATCCCTACTATTCTGCCACCTATTTTCAGATGAGGGAAACCAAGGCACAGACAACTTAATCAAACTGCCATTACTGCATAGTGGGAGCAGAATTCAAACCTCCTGCATCCCTACTACAGAAACCAAACACAAGGTCACAATGCTACTTAGCCCATCGTGTGGAGGAGCCTAGTGCATATTTATTCAATAAATCCAAGTTCTTTCCAGTCCCTTCAGTCCTTAAGAATATACCCAAACACAAGGTCACAATGCTACTTAGCCCATCGTGTGGAGGAGCCTAGTACATATTTATTCAATAAATCCAAGTTCTTTCCAATCCCTTCAGTCCTTAAGAATATAGTGTCTCTTCTAATTCCACGATATTCTTTGCCTATAATAAGGGCTATTTGCATATGTCAATCTTCCTCTCAGTATTCCAGCTCATTGGCTATAGTCTTTCAGCAAACATACTGATATTCTAGGGCTGTGCTGTCACATACTGATTCCCCAGGGAGGAGTTACACCTATACTCATTTCCAAGCTCTCCAACTACAAGAATAGATGTGTCTTTGGGCATGAACGCATGCAAACATGCAAACTGGTTTTCCTAGCTAGCTCTCACTCTCTCTCACTCTCCCCCTCTCTCTCTTTCTTTTCCTCCCTCCCCCTTTCTCCCTCCCTCCCTCCTTCCCTCCCTCCTTTTCCCTCTTATGTTGCTAAAATTACAGCCTTCTTAACCTGAAATCTGTACAGCCGTTTGTCCTAGTAATGTTTAATTCTAAAAGGGTATTACAGAGAAGTTCAAGAACATCATCCTGTTGATGGGCACTGGATATTCAGACATCTGTTTACAAACCTCCTTGATATGTATTTGAATTAGTAATTCAGCATATCTGATGCTTATTGAAATCCCACATAGTTTATCTCCTGTTTTTCCTGTTTTCTTCAACCTTACATTTTTGTAAAGATTCAAATTGGAGGTGAGCACAGTAGATAGCTCCTCCTCACAGACCAGGAAACACCAGCTCATTAATGACTTGCAGGATACTTTGAAATGACAGGTCCTCACGTAAACCGGATACTCAAAGTCACTGAAGCTGCTGAGCTGGTTTCTCTTTATTTTTCTGTTTGGGCAGTTTAATCTGTTGCAACCCTTCCCCTCTTCTTCCCTTCCCTGTTCTAGCCAGAGCTAATTCTCACTCTCTGCTGTGTTCCACCAGGGGGAGCCCTACATAGGCTATTTTTAGCTTTTGACTGCCTCAAGGCCCTTTGCCTCTTCTGCTAAGTGTCTCTCCTCTTGGGAAACTACCCTTCCACATTTCTCAGTTTGTATCGTTCCAGATGTAAATCCTTCCCTTGACTCTGAGAGCATATAGCCAACACTGGCCACTCAGAGGATCTGACTGTGACTGTGACTTTAGAACGGTGTCTTGGTACAGATTCATCTGCCAATCTGTCTCAAAGTATTTGCTCAAATATTTATTTAAACATTCTCTAAAATGGATTAATGAAGCCAGCAAGATGGCTCAGCAAGTAAAGGTGCTTGCTATCAAGTCTAATGACTTGAGTTCAATCCCAGATACCCACATATTGGAGAGAGAGAATCGACCCATCAAAATTGTCAAGTTGTCCTCTGACCTCCACATGTGCACTATGCTGCACTTACACACACACACACACACACACACACACACACACACACACACACACACACAGTAAAAAGTGTTTTTAAAAAGTTAAATAATGATCATATGTGTACTTAGCTGCTAGTGACCAGACTTGGACTTCTGACAATTATCTTTGCCACCACAGTGAAAGAATTTGGGAATAAAGGAGGAAGTTGTACTAATACAGAGTCTCCCAAAGTCATAATGACTTTGCCTTGAGTTCGAGTTGAGTCTTTATCATTTGCTACCAAATATATCCTAGCAGAACATGATCAATTAAGTAAGTGAGCTTTAGATGAAGGAGATGGCTTAGAGACATACCAGAAGCAGCACCGTAACTCAGTAGAGAAATTAGCTATGAGCCAAGTGAGTAGCTGTTAACACCGTTTTGTCTCTACTAAACTCTGTGCACCAGAAAAGACACATTTGTTGAACTGGTCCCTGGGTTTTCAACTTAAGTGGTAGGCAGAATTCTACAATGATTCCTGGTAACATGTGATCTTATGCAATCCCCTCTTTCTGTGTGGTTGGAATCTGCATATACAGTGTGATTGTTATTTTGTCTGGAGAAAAGGACACTATCCTGGGTGGGACAGCTAAAGGCAGAGTTTTCCCAAGCTAGGCCGCAGAGAGGAAGCCTGAATGAAGAAAGCAGCCACCCAGGCTCAATGAGAGTCTCTCTGTGAGGCTTACGCGACAATGAATATGACAAATAAACTTTGGGACTGGATAGATTGGAGCCCAAACCTTGTATCACTACATTTCAGGAAGACACATAGTAGCCCTTACCAGGAAGGAACCTTATATGCATAGGTCTAATTAAGTGAAGCCTCATGTCATCGGGAAATGGAGATCCAATAATTGATTCACAACTCATGTGAGGAATACATGACAAGGAACAGTGAGGAGCCCCTAGATAACTGACACGTCTCCCTAGCTGACAGCACGTAAGAAACATGGACCTCCTTTCTGCAACCACAATGAAATGAATTATACCAACAACCAGTAATCACAGAAGGAAGAAAGAACACCAAGGCTCAGATGAAAACAGCGATAACTAACCATGGAACTTCACTCTGATGAGACCCTAAGTAAAGAATAATTTCTGGACTTCTGACATAGAAACTGTGAGCATTGCAGGCATGCATTGCAAGTCACTAACTTTGTGGGGAGTGGTTAAGTAATTTAAAAGTATCATACTCTATAAATAAAGTAGGAGGCTCAAATAATCCCTTTAGTCCTGTCTCTCAGCTCTAACATCACACAATCATGTATCTGCTAGAGCTAAACCATATGAGGATTCTTATGATACCTCTCAGTCCCTGATAAACCAACTCATATCCATTCACAAAGGTCTCAGCCTATAGATAAATAGGAGAAAAAAACCTCCCTATACTGCTCAACGAGTTTTTCTACCCAATGACCTCTCTATATAAAGTCTTGCCCTGTTGTATAATTTAGAATTTCATCCCAACTGGACAAACGTAACCCCAATTCAGGGACATTATTTTTCTGAAGTGTAAAGAAACACTAATTAGTCTTGTCAGTGAACACAATGGATAAGATAGATAAACTTTGGGATTAGATAGATTTGAGGCCAAGCCTAATATCATTACACCTCAGGAAGATGCATAGTAGTCCTTACCAGGAACATTACATGCATAGCTCTAATCCAGTGAAGCCTCATATCACTGGGAAATGGAGATCCAATAATTCATTCACAACTCATGTTTTGAGTCCCTTCTCTAACCCATCTGGTTAATAATGGGAAAGAGACCATCCCCTTTGAAACACAGTCTCATTAAGAGGTGATGTTTGCCCAATAAAGTTGTTGTAGTAATGAGATAAGAACTTACATAGGGTTTGAAATATAGACATGTATCAGTGAAATTCATTCACATAAATTATCAACAATTATTAATAACAGCATTTACTGAGTACTTAGACTGGGTCAAGATTTTTCAAATTGACATTCTTGTATTAATTGATAAAAGTGCCAAAAAATGTTACCAGGAGGCAGGAGCTCTACTTATCATCTCCAATGAGATAAAGATTTATAAGAGTCAAACAAAAGTTTGAAATCAGATCCTTTGTGCACAAGTCAACATATTTAACAAACACTCATAAATTTTAAAACATACTTTTAAGGTTTTTTATGCTTTAGCAAAAGGATAGGATAGAGATTTTGGGTTGTTTGCCTTTTGAATGATGAATGCTTCTGCAATCACATTTACTATGTCTATACCATGAGCATCCCACAAAGGACAAATTCTGACCAAGTCACCATCACTAATTCAAGAGTTAGATGAAACTTCATTAATGTTACTGCACGTGTTCCATGCTGCTTTTATTTGGCATAGTTTCTTGCTTATAATGTACCATAGACCTTGCAAAGTGCTTCATAAATATTGTTTAATTTAATTAATTGAATAAATCAAAGTGAAATTCAAAAGGTTGTAGGTCACAGATTATTCACATTATCATTGATGTAAAAAAAAAAGAAAACTGAAAGGTAGAATAACTTATTTAAAAAACACAGTTGGGACTAGAGAGATGGCTCAGCAGTTAAGCACTGATTGCTCTTCCAGAGGGTCTAGGTTTGATTTCCAGCACCCACATCACAGCTAACAGCCATCTGTAACTCCAGTTCCAGGGCATCCAGTGCCCTCTTCTGGCCTCCGTGGGCATTGCATGACATGGGTGCACTTACATATATGCAGGCAAAACACTCATAAACTTAAAATAAAAATAAATAAATCTAACAATTTTAAAATTAAAAACACATAGTTATGAAGCACCAAACCTGGGCTTGAAACCCAATGCTGTCAACTTCTTCTTCCTTGCTCTGTTCTGTGCTCAGCATGACTTGCTGTTATAAAGTAGAATGTAATACAATGACTGCAGACCTCAGCTCCTTGAGGCCAGAGACATCTCACAGGCACAGGCTGGTTTTTCAACTGCATTCCCACTGATTAGAGGAGAAGGTATGATTGGCCTATTATTTCATAAAGATATGACAATATTTATTTAAAAAATCTACTGAAATTAGCTTGAGTTCAACTGGCTAATTGTTTGTATATCATATATTCATAGATTTTCAATATCTCTTGCTGGGTCTTTTCTATTTCTCACCCAGGGCAGTCATTGATAATTGATTATGGAACTGTCTCCTGCAAAACCCCCAAACACTTCTTAGCACAACCTTCAAGCAATAACTGCCAATCAAATATTTCTGGCATAGGAGATGAAGCTAGGTTCAACCCTGTGTGTTCGCTCCTTGAGACAGAAAAGGTCCTTTTTAGATTTTAGAGATAAAGCATGTTTGCCCAATGATATGATTAAATAGAAAAAAATCTAACTTGTGAATCAAGTATATTTTTTACCTTTCTATCTTAACACTCAAGTGATGAAAAACTTGTGTCATTTTTGATGTTTTATTACAAATATCAGCAGAGCCTGAGACCTTACTGCTGCTGGCAAAAAAATGCAATATTTATGGAACTAAACATGATTATGGCTACCAAACTTTTTTCATTAATATGGGGATGTTGAATGCTTTTCTCGGGACAAGTATCACTAGAAATAAATAAATGTTTGACAAAGCCATGGTTAATGAATTTAGTATTTACTCATCTATGCTAGGACATTTGCCTATATTATATGTTGCTGATAATAACACTATTAAGTGCTCAGACCATGATACAACCAAACCATCCACTTCTGCATATAATCATCATGTGAGATCGCTACACACTTTAGGTGGCTATAAGAATTTCATATTTGAGAAGAAATGGTTATTCAAATGTGCTGTATCAATTAGCACTACCTTGCTTATAAATGACAGGAAACATATAAAATTAGTTGAAGCAAAAAAGAATAAAGGAAGATAAAAAAGAGAAGATACAAAAACAAGGAAAGAGAGGACAAGGAGAAAGGAGAGGAGGAAGAGAAGGAAAAGGGGGAGGAAGAGGAGGAGGAGGAAGAAGAAGAGGAGGAGGAGGAATAGTAAATTTATTGGCTCATGTGTCTAAAAATGCAATGGTTGAGGAAGCTCAGCTTCTATTTCACATTACCAAGCTCCATCTTGCTTCTCTGTTTCTGTTGGACCAACTCTTAGGCTGACTTTGTCAATACATAGCTTAAATGTCAATAATAATGTCTTACCCAAGGTCTTAAGATTGTGCCTAGTTAGTTGACTCTGATCGAGTTGTTTGCTCATCTGTGAAACCAATCCCTACCACGGCCCTTGGATACTCCAAGTCCAGTGAGCAGCACAACTCTATCCCAAAAGAGAGGTTAAGGAGAAGCGTGCCCCCCTGAGAAAATTTGGGATTCTGTTCCTGGAAGTATGAATACATAAAGGCTGCAAAAGCAGCAAATCCAACTCACTAGTTCCTTCAGTCTTCATCAAATCTTTGTGTGAATCACATCTAGGCAAACACCTAAGTAAACAGTTTAAAAATTTAAATACACTCTTTAAACTTTCACCTAAAAAAGTGGTGGATAAAGTGTCATGTTTGTCTGGGCAGCCTCAGCGTCCTCTCCAACACAGAGATAAATGTTTCCCTATAGTTTCTCAGGGTTGTTTCAGAATTCCAGAATATTTGCTTTATTTTTTTTTCATTTTAATTGTTTGATAGTTCTGTGCCTCTATATAATGAATTTTAGTCATTTTAACCTCCCACTTCCCTCTCTTAATCCCTCCCTTTCCTATGGACCTCCTTTTCTTCAGAGAATCCCCTCCTGATTCCATGTCTTCTTTTTGTGCCATGCTTCACCAAGTTTGGTTAGAATTGCTCCTCCCAGCACAGGTAGGAAGCTATCCACTGGAGCAGGGGTAATTTATCTATGGTTATACCACCAAAGGAAGCAACACCCCAACTCCAATGAGCACTAACTGTTCAGCTGGGAGTAGTAGAATGTCATGGACCCCTTTCTCATCAATGACAAAATGCTTATCAGCCCAATCTCGTGCAAGTCTTATGAATAACCACAGCTTCAGAGCTCATGAGTTCAATGGCCATGTCGTATCAGAAGTCATCATTTGCTGCACATGCTCCTATCATTGGCTCTGACATTCTTTTTGCCTTCTCTTCCTCCATGTTCCCTGAGTCTTCAAGGGTATATTTATAGCTGCTGCATTTGGGGACAAGCACTTCATCAGCACTTATTCTTACCATTTTTGCCAGTCATGGGATTCTGCATTAACCACCCCCTGCTGTAGTAAGAAGCCTTTCTGATGAAGGCAGTAGGCAGCAACAATCTATGTGTATAACCTGAACTTTGAGAGGACAGTTTGACAGCATGACTGTTTAGTAAAACAATGATAGTATGTCCCAGGATATTTTAGTCAGAAGAATTCTTAGACACTGCTGAATCTTATACATTTTACAGTTCAATGGTTGTAGTAAATCTTAAATATCTTAATGATTTATTAAACCTTGCCATAGACAGTAAAAATTGATTTTATTTTTTAACTTTACATGCCCTAACTCATAAGCACCAGAAAAAAAATGAAAAAGTGAATATGATTAGGAAGTGGAACTTTAAAATGTTATTTTTAATTGCCTCTTTTCTCAGGCTCAAGTGGTCTGTAGAACATAATTCAGGTATATATATTGAAAATGTCAATAAAACACTTAGCAGTAACTTGTATGTGCTATTTCCCCTCTGTTTTATTTATATTAGTAACTTTAATATAGTGGTTTATTTAATGCACATTGATGACTATTTCTAATCAATATGTTGAAAGACCTATGAGGTCAAAATGGAAAGAATTAGAAGCTTGAATCCAGAGACCCATGCCCTCCTTCTGTTTCTTTTACTCATTCAACAGTGTAACCCTGTTGTGATTACATGACTGCTTGACCTGGGCTCTCATATATTTAATACAACATCATTTTCTTATTTCAGTGAGGAAGCTTTTGATAAGGTTAATCTTCATATCACTTGACTGAACAAAGCAGATTGCCTTTTCTGATGTAGATGGATATTACTAAACAAGTTAGAGACTTCCACAGAACAAAAGGGCTCAACTTCCTCTCTGTTTCGTCTCAATATGAAAAATCTTCCTGCCTCTTTGCCAACTGAAAAGTTACCTATTTTCTGCCTTTAGTCTTAAAGTAAAACATTCTCCTCGTTCTCACCTTCTGAACTCAGACTGACCCCGTATCACTAGCTCTCTAAAGTCCCACCTCCAGATTGGGACTTGCAGGGTTTTGTAGGATCTTGGAACTTAGGACTTGTCAACCACAATAATCACATGAGTTAATTCCATATTATCTATCTACCATTAGCTATCTACCTAATCTATCAATCATCTATCTCTACCTCCCATCTATCTACACCTACTTATCTATTATTTATCTATCTATCAACTATCATCTACCTATCTATTTATTCGTGTCTCCCTAGGAAGTTCTAACCAGACTCTAAACTTATTATTTAACCCTTCTGTCCCTCAGTTTTGAAAAGATCAATTGGAGATATCTCAAAAGCAAGTCCATTTCAACCATGAGATGAGTCACTGAGCTCTGGCGTGGATTCACGACCTAACTGGCTGCCTGTTATATCATGTCCACCCAGGAACCGTAGGCTCAGGACCAGGTTCAGCTGTAGCATGAATTCTGTTGCCCAGGTTTGAGCTCTATGGCAACAGAAACCTGGCTGAAGTCTTGCTTAGATACACCCAGTCTGGGGAGGACTGAGTGATCAACTTTCTACCCCAGTTAGCCATTGCTCACTTTCTAGAATATATCTGGTAAATCTCTAGGTAGCCAATCTCCCATAGAGGTATTTAAAGTTACCACATATAACTGACTACATCACTCCAAAATGTTACAAGGTAACAATTCTTTGTAGTTACAAAGACATTCACATAGTAGGTAAGAGCATCATCTTTGCAGCCAGATGAAAGTAGGTTCAAATTCCATCTCTGCTGCTAGTTCCATTGATAAAGATTGCTGACCTTTATGACTCACTTTCCTTGCATGCAAAATTGATCCAATAATATTTAACTTAGAGAAGTAAGTAAGATCTAAAAGGCTTACTGTGTGGCATAGTTTCTAGCATAAATTTCAATAATGTGTACAACTAAACAAATTATATTTTGTTTGATTGCCAAGGAAATTAAGACAGTGCCCTAAACCCTCTTGATGATTCCAGTACTAAACTCAGAATGGAGGGGAACCTCGGGCACACAGCATACAATCCTGTCATGTCTGCTGAGTTAATGAATGAAAAATAACAGTGCATCTAGAGTCATCAACACCTAGTCAAATTTTCTTTTTCCTCTTTTTTTCTACATTCAATGATATTGGGAAATTTTAGTGTATAAACAGTGATCAGAATATATTTCCTGCTTTTGCCATAACTTGGATTGTGACAACTAGTTAAACAATCAGACATATTCCCCAACATGTGTAGTATTACCACTTTTATGGTATGAAGACAAGGATATGAGAAGAGTCACTTTTTATTTTTTGATCATTTTTAAAACTATAAGCTGAAATTCCTTTGAGAACTGGGAAAAGGCTCTAATGTTTCAACTCCAGCTAAATCCTCAGGTCCCAAAGAAGCCACCCTGGGTGATCCAACATATGTCTTGTCTGTTTTTAAAGCTTCTTTGAAGAGCGTCAAGGGGCACACTGAGCTGTGGACTCTTCATTTCCCATTGATAATCTGTAGACTTGCTGCAAAGTTCCTTGATCAATGATTTGGAATCAGACCTGGTTCCTTGCTCCTTTGACTGTTCTTAAAATGCAAGCTGTGGGCTAGGAAGAGGAAGAGGGGTGTTTTTCACCCATTTTCAAGTAGTTGCAGCTCTTGTTATTTTCAATCCAGAATAGTTACACAGTTCACCATAAGCTCAGATCCCCAGTAGGATGTGCTCCTGAAGAGCGGTGTTGCTATCTGCTATTCTTTGGGTCCCCAGTGAAATGCCTACTGCATTTCTCCTCTGCAAACAAATCTTCTGTAAATGATGATCCTATTTAACTGTGCCCAGAATTCATTGTACAAACATTCTTCCTCTGGGAAGGTGCCATCCACCTTAGATATGATCATCAAGTCTCCTTTGCCAGACTCCTAAGTGATTCTGGGTCTGCACCCCACCCAAAAGCATCTACAGAAACAGGAAGCCAGACCTTTTCCAAGGTTTCTGCTTTTAGAAATTCAAGGCCACTTACCTGTTCCTCCATAAATAGCTACAAAATCTCAGGATTAGTAGATTTGCTTCAGTTTGTCTAGCTCTAGGAGCTCTTTACTTTAGTCCAAAGACCTGGGACAAAATGTTATTCTGTGACTGGAGAGAACAGACTTTATTTTTGGTTTTGATTTTGATTGTTGTCGATGCTATTTTTTTTAACAGTCATCACCATTCTCATCCAATTTAAACTGCATAATCCTCCATGCCTTAGTGAGCCAGCCCACCAAGTTCAGGTTAGGGCAGACTGAGCAGGGGTCTTTTACTTTTGGGTACAACTACATTAGTGCTGCGCAAACACAATCCTTTGGACTCCAACAGGATTCTAACTTGTGAACATGGCTGGATAGAACGTGAAGGACACAGGGGTTCCAATTTGTTCTGGTTCACATTCTTCCTGGGGTGTTTGTTTGGATGCTTATATAAACAACAGGGCATGTCTTTAAAAACACCTAAGAGGCACTGAACCAGGGCTAAAAGGTTCTTTGAAGGTTGTACTCTGTGTTGTATTCAGCCTCATTCTCAGTTTCATGATTGAATCTCAACTCTCAGGAAAACAGTTGAACTGATTAAACTCTGAAGCTCTACTGGTATTATGGGGGTGTTCCTTCAGTCTTTTCATGGCCACTGATACCCAAGGGTAACAGGAGAACGTTCAGTACACATAAAGAAAGAAAGATGACCCTTTTAGACTCTATGGAAGAGGCTGTAGCTAGCCACAACTGGGTCCAGCACAACTGAAACATGGCTCGTCTGAGCTTAGATGTGGCAAAATGTGAAATCTACATTAGAAATCGAAGATAAACTATGGAAAAGAGATGGGACGTAACTGCCATAACTTCATGCGAGCTGCATGTTGAAATGATGACATTTTTAATAAATGAAAGTTAATAAAATACTATTATAATTCATTTCACCCATTTTGTCTTACTACGATGTCTGCTGGCTGCTTCAATGATCTTGGCAAAGGATCAGTTTAAGTGAAGGCAGTGGAATGTGGAGACTGAATTAGTCAGAACCCTGAAAAATGAGGAGAAAAAGATAAATGCTTACTGTGCAAGCTTGTATTTACTCTTACTTTAGTGTTAAGAACAAATAAATGGTAATTTGATAGTTTCATTTCCATTGGAAATGTCCTCTAACTGAGGTCTGTAAAGTTGAGGTAGTGTGCAAAAACAGCCAGTCACAAGAAATCCCAGACAAGGATGCATAGACACAGGTCTCTGCACTGTCAAATTCATGCCCTTTGTCCTACACCAATGCACACCTCTCTAAAACGTATTCACTTTACCATAGCCAGTGGGCTAAAGAGCTGGAGTTCAGATTTTTTATCTCCTCTTCTTATCTCTTTTTACCAATCGCTCAAAGGATTGAAAACAGGATTTAATATTGTTATTTTATTTACTACAACCATTTCTGGCCCCTGCACTCTGCTTGATGCAGTACAAAAATAGTTTGCCCTTTGGGAAGAGCATGCTGGGTCTGTGCACCTCCATGTCTGTACCCGTGTTTATGAACCAGGCAGGGTGGATGCAGATAGCAGCTTTGCTAAGTATGACTCCAGGGGGACTAGCTTTCTAGTGGAGTTGATAATGGAAAATAGAGAGCTGCATCTCCAGGTCAGCGACTGAATCTGGTCCAGTCTTTCACTATCTGTTCAGTAAGATTACTTGGAGGACAACAGCAGGGATTTGCCCCCATTTTCATGATATTCTTTGAATTCGGCTTTCTCCCAAACCCCCCTCACTGATTACAAATGAAAAGTCAATTCCCACTCACCTCACTTGTTCCCTTTCCCAAAAGGATAGAACGAATGAAGGGCAAATGATCTAGAAACATGGAAAGTAATGCCATCCTCTCTATAGCCCAATATGACTATTTATTATCATTAGATTATCAATTAAATCATATGCCCTAAATCATACGCCCTATGAAATTTGTTTGAAAACTAAATGTGGTGGATTTCATGTGAAAAATTTTCTATAGGATCCAAGTACTTGAATACTTGGCCTCAGTTGTTGGTGGTGTTTGTAGAAGTTTAGGAAGAGGTGTGGCCTTGCTGGAGAAAGCACATCACCAGGGGCAGGCTTAGAGAGTATGTAGCCTTGCCCACGTCCAGTTAGACTGTTTCCTAAGCCTACTTGAAGGGGGGAGGGCTCAGCTTTCTGCTCACATTTTGTCATGTCTCTTGGTCATGAAGGACTCTCATCCCTCAGGAACCAGAAGACAAATGAACTCTTCTTTCTATAATTGTCCTGGTCATGGCAACTTACAACAGCAACAGAAAGTAAGTAATGCATCAAAGTTTTAATAATACTATGAGGATTTTTGAGTTACTGGTGGGAGGGTGCTTGAATGTGCTGTCCATATGTTTTAAAAATAATGTATCATTTTTCAAAGAATGCAAAACAGCGATGTAAAGAAAGGTCAATTTTATTCAGATTGAGGGGCCCTGCACTTATGAAAACTTAGATTCTCCCACCTACCTTGTATGCAATTATAGTTGCCTCCAACCTATCTAAGCCTTGGTTTCCTGATTTATAAAATGTATGTAAAAACCTTGAATCTTATGTTGCTATATGTCAACACAATAAGGTACTTTACCTGTTTTCCCCTTATTTCATCTTTTTTATATTTGTCAGAAGTAGTCTTAAAAGTAGGCAAACACACATATTAGAAACGAAAGATAATACATTACTAGTTTTGAGAAAGAAACATGACAATTACACTTCTATATATGCTTCTCATCTTTCAGAGTTCACGTTTCATCTATGTGTAAGCAGTAAAATATACTGTATAGGAGCAATAAGCCACTTATGAATAAATAAATTTCAGATATACAGAGTACATGCTTGCCTAGGGTATTTTATTGTCAAATATATGCTATCATGAATACCAGTAAACTACTGTTTTAAAAGAGTTCTTAAAAGTAGGATTTTTCACTCTCTCCTATCTGCAGGCCTCTCTCCAGGGTAAGTCCATCGAGTCCTCCACACCTTGACTCCCCCAGCATCATTCACCCTCCCATCTCCCCTGTCTGTCTCTCCTAATTTGGGTCCTGTCCCATTCCTTGTCTTGGGACCCCAGACACCTAGAGAACCAATACTGCTTCCTGATCCTTTTCATCCAGACCAACATAGTGCCTTCTCAGACCAACCCAGTTCCTTCACATGGTCCCCAAGAGCCCTCCGGGCCTGGTCCCACCCTCATCTCCCTCTGTTGCCCTGGGCCTGCACAACCCACCAGCCTGTTTCCTGGGTAAGTCCATTGCACCCTCCATGCCTTGACTCCCCCAGTCTCATTCACCCTCCCATCTCCCCCTCTGTTCTCTCCTCCTAGTTTGGGTCCTGCCCCATTCCTTATCTTGGGGCCCCAGACACCTGGAGAACCAATATAGCTTCCTGATCCTTTTCATCCAAACCAACATAGTGCTTTCTCTGGGCCCCAGGAGCATTGCTTCTGGGCCTGGCCCCATCCTCACCTCCCTCTGCTTCCCTGGGCTTGCACCACCCATCAGCCTCTTTCTGGGACCCAAGGGATGACCTTTCCTCTTCCTGATCCTTTGCATCCAGACCAACCCAGCTCCTCAGTGCAGTCCTTGGGGCCTCTTCCTGCCCCATCTGCCTTTGCATCTCTGGGTGGCACAGCCACCAGCTGCCCTAGACCAGCATCTTTCTT
>NW_008338996.1:3445126-3445572 GCF_000622305.1 Nannospalax galili | reverse complement strand
GGAGGGAGAACTTCCAAATTCCTTCTATGAAGCCAGCATCACTCTAATACCAAAGCCAGGTAAAGAACCAAAAAAAGAAAACTATAGACCCATATCCTTAATGAACACATATGCAAAAATTCTCAACAAGATACTTGCAACAATATACAGACACACATCAAAAAAATCATCCAACATGATCATGTTGGCTTTATCCCAGAGATGCAGGGAAGGTTAATAAGTCATAAGTCAATAAACATCATAAATCATATAAATGTGCTCAAAGACAAGAACCACATGGTCATCTCAATAGATGCAGAGAAGGCCTTTGACAAAATTCAACATGTATTTATGTTCAAAGTCCTATTGGACTGGGGACTAGAGGGAACATACCTCATCATAATCAAAGCAATATATAACAAACCCACAGCCAACATCATTCTAAATGGAGAAAAACTGGAAGCATT
>NW_008338996.1:3443788-3445070 GCF_000622305.1 Nannospalax galili | reverse complement strand
CTTCTCTTTGACATAGTGATTGAAACTCTTGGAAGAGCAATAAGACAAGAGAAGGAAATTAAATGAGTAATAATTGGAAAAGAAAAGATCAAACTATCCCTTTTTGCAGATGATATGATATTATGTCTAAGGAATGCCAAAAATTCCACCCTAAAACTCCTACAAATTATTAACACATTCAGTAAAGTAGCAGATTATAAAATTAACCTACAAAAGTTTTATACTAAGTGAAATAACACAGACTCAGAAAAAAATCAACATATGTTCTCTCTCATTTGTGGATCTTAGAACCAGACTCTGATAAATAAGTATGCAACCAGACACAACTACAGGAACCAGGATAATGGAAAGGAAACAGGGAGGTAAAGGAAAAGAAATAACCCTGAAAGAGAAGAACAGTAGGCAACAGGCCTTAATAAGGTAGATATGGATAAAAATTGGGTTAGTTTAAGGGAGCGGGGCGGGGAAGGGTATACAAAGAACCTAGGGCATAGATTGGAAGAATTAATATTGTGAAAATGACCATCCTACCAAAAGTCATATATAGATTCAATGCAAAGCCAATCAAAATCCCCATGACATTTTTCATAGAATTGGAAAAAAAATCCTAAGAGTCATATGGAAGCACCAAAGACCTCGGATAGCCAAAACAACCCTGAGCACTAAGAGCAATGCCAGGGGGATTCCTATACCAGATTTCAAGCTGTATTACAGAGCTATAGTCATAAAAACAACATGGTACGGGCACAATAATAGGCCCATAGACCAATGGAACAAAATTGAAGACTCAAATATGAGTAAATGCAATATTGCCCACCTGATATTTGACAAAGGGTCCAAGAACATTAACTGGAGGAAAGGCAGCATGTTCAGCAAATGGTGCTGGCAAAACTGGATCTCCAGTTGGAGAAGAATGAAACTAAACCCTTATCTTTCATCCTGCACAAAAGTCAATTCCAAATGGCTCAAAGACCTCAATGTAAAGCCTGAAACTCTGAAACTATTAGAAGAAAACATTGTGAAAAACCTACAAGATATAGGTATAGGAAAGGATTTTCTAAACCGGACATCAATTGCTCAAGATGTGGGTTTATTAACAAATGGGACCTCATTAAAATAAAAAGCTTCTGTACATCAAAGGAGACAACCAAGGAAGTGAACAGAAAACCCACAGAATGGGAGATTATATTCACCAGTGACACACCTGAAAGAGGTTTAATATCTAGAATATATAAAGAACTCAAAAAACAAAGAATCGAGAAACCAAATGATCCAATTAAAA
>NW_008338996.1:3442403-3442847 GCF_000622305.1 Nannospalax galili | reverse complement strand
GAGGGAACCATATTATTCCTACAACCTACTGACAAATTATACATAGCAGATCAAGAAATATATGTCTAGATAAGTTTTATCTGAGAAAAACTGGTCTTTGTCCAAGATTTATCTACACTACACACAGTAATTAAAAATATCAGACAGGTGGAACTAACCTTGGGTGTTTAACAGACATACTTTGAGGTCTATAATAATTTGGTCAGAGGGACATAAAGGACAGTTTTTGCCCCTTGCCCTCTTATGTCGACTAGTACCAGGGGAGTATGAGCATCCCTCAAAATGCCCTATAATGGTGGTGGGTCACCTGTCCTCTTGAACAAGGAGGCTGAGGAGACCCCACCAGATGGATTTGAACCAGTGTCCAGTCTATAAAGAGGAGGGTCAACACAGAGGAATCATTTCCTCCATGCTTCCAAGCAAAGCCAACCATGGTCAAGCAGG
>NW_008338996.1:3438264-3442213 GCF_000622305.1 Nannospalax galili | reverse complement strand
AATATAATTTCATAAGAGTCCATATGTATAGCTAAAGGCTACATAACAGGCAACAATGCCAGACAGGCAATACCTTCTTTTGAGTTGTTTGCCAGGGTGGGCAGAGAGATTCCCAGATAGCAACACAGCATAGAACTGGGAAATTGAACAGCAGACCCCAATCTTATCCAAAGGAATGTTGACAACTGATTACTGCTAGATTAGGAACAGCTGACCCTCCTAAAACAAAGACCTCTAGATAGGCTGACTAGATTCACCAGATGGACAAGCAGTGGGGAATGGCTGGTGGTGCTGACAACACAGCAGACAGTAGCAGGGATATCAGAGTATAAGGGCTTTAGTCGGGGGAGGGAGGCTACGGGAGGGTGCGTTTGTGATGTTCTGTATGAAAAACACAAAAAATCAACAAATAAAAAATTTGTTATATTTGAGGAAGAAGCATAAAAATTTGCTTCATGTTAATTAGTAGAGGTGAAAAATACTACCATTAAAATCTACCTGATGACCTTATATCCATGCTCAGGTGCCAAGGATCTCAGAAAGTAACCGACTCTGACTAGTAATACTCAGGTACATAGAGATTAGAGATGCATATGCAAACATCTAAGTGTTGGTAGCATTAAAAATGATATTGTTTTCTGTATGAAACAATATATTTTAAAATGAAATGCAGATGTTTCTTAAAGGTTAAAACCTCATTCAATTTTATGTCTTATGGGCTTTATACAGAGTTCAATATTGTATAACTGTATTAATTCAACTGTGAACCTAAAAATTTACAGTCAATTTTGAAAGAGATATATCTTAGCTCTGGAAATTGTTATTGAATATGTCAATGCTGTTGTAATGAAATGCTTCTTCTAATTATATGGTTATTAAATAAATAATTTTTTTTAAAGTTGGGTTTTTCTGTTATAGTTATTGAAGATGAGGAATGTGAAGAAAACAGAATGAAGTTAATCTTCAGAAAAGGAAAGTTCTTATTATGATAAATTTTAAAATTACTCACATAGTTTTCAAGTACTGTTTTTATTGTTTGTTCTCTGACATTTTATACATTTATTTATATATATGACGTATTGTGATTTCTCTCTCATGCTCTCTCTTACCCCCAGCCCTGCATTCCTATCAACACACACACCCTAGTCCCTTTTCGATATTCATGACTTTTGGTTTGGTTTTGTGACCGCTTCTGTTTAACCAAGACCATCTGTGAAAGCACAGAATTGAAACTGTCCATTGGAGCCTAGGGATGTCAACTGTGGGTACATCACTGATGGAAATTACTTACCCTCTTCTTAAATCTGTGCCAAATTGTAGTTCCTTCTTTTTAAAACATGGAAAAGCAGAAGACTACAGTCTGCACAGGACTGTGACAGAGTGCTAGTACCCAACATTCCAACGACAGTGGCAAGTGGTCTTCTGTCTGTTCTAGATGTCTTGACAAAGCCTGATAAACAATCTAGTTCCAAGTAAAGAACGCCTCTGGTAAAGATCCTACAACTCCTTTTTACTAATTTTATATACTGACTAAAGGCAATGATCATTTAGTTTATTTTTTTGTAAGTTTTAACTGTAAAAATATAAGTTACTTTTTTATTGAAATTTCCTATATGTATGAATACAAAGTATTGATTAAATGAAGTTGTAAGCCAGTATATTGAGTTAGAGTTGTAAAACAACTGAAATTCTAGGTCAAGTTTTACAATAAGAAAAAATTCCTTTAAGTCTCCAAGGCTGCAGCTATATTATCTCCTTTAAAATGAGTGTTTAAGACTTCCATATCCATTTAAGAAGATTTATTGTTGTGGGAATTAGCTTTTATAACTAGAAACCTAGACAAAATAAAAGAAAAATTGGAGACAAGAATTTGGACAAGTAATGCAAAACTGTGAGGTCGGCGCTATGACTGTCTGTGGTTTCTGCTAGAATCAGTTTACAAGTTGTAAGACAAGGAGGGGAACAAAACTCGGGACTGGCACTTCCACAGAATTGAGGGAAGGGTGGCTGTAGTTCTCAGGAAGGTCAAGACATAGAAAACTCAGTGAACAGAACCATTGAGATAAGAGATACACTAAGAACAATCTCCAGAGGTCTGCATATGGTTTGTCACATGTTTGCTGAGTATGACCTTTGTATGTTGCAAGAATATTAACTGGGATTAAGGAAAAAGCTCTGATAGGCAGGAGACTATACTGTTTGGGAGGTCATGTAGGACTAGGAATAATGCCTGCTTTCACCAACTACTCTGCCAGGAGGCAATGGGACAAATCCTAAGAGGGGCATTGCTATAAGAGTGGGATTAAATTAGTCTCTAACTAAATATCACTCTGGGAAAATCATAGTAATTTTTTAAAGCAAGTCTAGAAATCAATTGATTTTCAAGTATAGCAATGCATGCCAGAATTAAGGATGATAAGATATGAAACTGATATAAGCTATGCAGAATACTCAGTATCCCATGATTAAATGCAGTATCTGATGCTCACTTATAACCCTAGTAACTGGAACATAGGAGCAGGAAGATCAGAAGCTTAAGGCAAGCCTCAACTACATAGTGAGACTGAAGCCTGCTGAGGCAGCATGGGACCTTGTCTTAAACAAACTCACAATGTCTAGCATTTAATAAAAATCTGTCTGCAATATACACTAGCATGAAAATTTCCTTATGCAATATTGCACCATATTCGATGAACACATACCAATGAAAGTTGTTAAAATTACCAGTTATGCAAAACCATCAGAAACTATGGTAATAACCAAAAAATAAATTAATAGAATGTAATGTATTAAGTATAAAATGAAATTTGAATGCAAAGAGGTTACAGCTACTACTGGAAATATACTCAACATGTTCACACTATGAAAGAAAATGAAGATAGTGTGAGGAGAAGTGAGAGATTTAAAAATATGAAAATGGAAGTTATAAATATGAAAACAAAATATCTAAAATGATAGTTGGTGTGAGTCAATGCTGAAGAAAATACCAACAAACTTCAGAGGGAGGTTTCCAAAATGACACAGAGAGAAAGAAAAAGAACCAAGAAGGAAGAAAGGTTAGGCATGGTGGTGCAGGCCTGTCATCCTAGCACTTGGAGGTGGAGGCAGGATAATCAGGAGTTCAAGGCATCCTCCTCTACCTAGGACGACAAGGCCAGATTGAGCTACATAAGACTGTCTCAAAACATGGAAGAAAAATGTTAAACTGATACCATAAAAATCTCATACTTTGAAGTGATCAACAAAATTTGGCAAAAAAATCTATCTAGATTTAACAGGAGAATAACACAGAGGGAGAAGCTTTCACACCATACAGTTATTAGATGAACTGAAAATATCACATTGCAAGCAATTTTGTGATATAAAATGGGAAAATATTGGTGGAATGTAATAGGTTCTTTAAATTTCATCCTAGGAACCAGGTGTAAAGATGGGAAACTCTTCATTATATATTCATTCAAAAAGCCTATCAGTCTATTCATGTAAGGACTGAAGAGACGGCTTAGTGGGTAAAGAACTTTCCAAACAACTGTAAGTATAGGAGTTCAGAAGCCCAGCACCCACTTAAACCCTGCACGCACATGACAGCAGGATGCAATCCCAGCAGGCCAGCTAGACTATTCAAATCAACGAGCTCTGGGTTCAAGAGAGACCATTTCTCAATACAAAAATTTGGAAAGGCATCAAGAAGACATCCGACTTTGAAGTCTGGCCTCCACATCTATGCGCGTACACATGCATGCGTACCCACACACTTACAAAGATGAATACACACATGCATAGCACACACATATACACAAAGAATATCAATGTAGTTAACCACATTATTAGATTAATAATAAAACTCATATGATTATTTCAACCAATGCAGAACAAACATTTGAAGAAATCTAATTTCTAATCATGATAAAACTTTCAGAAAATTAGAGGGAATGAAGAAATTTTGTAT
>NW_008338996.1:3420302-3437396 GCF_000622305.1 Nannospalax galili | reverse complement strand
ACTCTAACATTCCCCCCTCTGAAGAGGTAACCCTAAAATCTTTTAAGGATTAGATAAAAGCTCCCAAATACTTTCGACATTTTTAGCCTTTGGAACAGAGTATGTTGCTAAAAGGCCCAAGGATATTTTGACTCTCAGCCAAGAAACTGGCTACTTTTCTTTGGGGTCTTTTTACCCTAACTGCTGAGCCAATTCCTGCCTCCTATTCTTATTACACCATCCTCTGAAAAGATTACCTAAATTGCCAACAGGGAATAGGGATGCAGACCACTCTGGCTTCTTCCATGCTGAACAGGGACACAGGGTGAGGCAACTGGAGTACCCCTTCATGGGTCTATCTAAAAGACTCCCAAATTGCATAACTCTTATTTCTAAGGGGAAAAGAAAGTCCTTGAATCGTGAATAGGAGATGTAAAGAAGTAAAGGCAAGAGTAATTAGCATTACATGTTCTAAACAGGGAACTAGAAAAAAAGTCAGAATGTGGCAATTTTCAAATGTTCATATGAGAGTCCATTGTAATTTCCTGAGAAGGTCTTCCAAAAGCATCCCTCTATTGAGTTCCTCCTCATTTTTCTTTTGTCTTCCAAGGCTGGACTCTAGAGTGATGGATTCAGCATTTGCTTTCAGGTATTTTGATAACTGTTGGAGTGGTTAGAATCAGTGTCAGTTCCATCTCAAAGGCTTCTAGATAGGGGGATAAAACAAATTTTCCATCATTTTAGAATAATAGCTGGTTGTCTCCCTTAGCTACAAGTGGGCACTGCAGTATCGGAGACCAAGATTTGAAATCTTACATGTGTTCAGCGCTTTCTGGTTAGGAAAATAGCATCAATAAGACGTAATTCTCTAAATAACTTTGTGTGTAGTCTTAAGCCTAATGTCTGGGAAGTGCAATCCCTTGAACTCTTAAAGAAATATACTGATGACTTTACTCTTTGCTTATATTTTCCTTTTCAGTGTTTAAGACCATACAGTTGGCCCAAATAAATCAATTTATTTTTACATTTAAGGTCATTTGAGTGTCTGTTCCACAGGGGTCACATGGGCTTGGGTGGAGCTCCTGGCTCCTTTCTTTTACCAGTTCTATCTACGTGAAGATAAGTCAAAGGTCCTGCTCGACCACGTCTGGCTTCACTTGGAAGCATGAATGAAATGTTTCCTCTGAGTTAACCCTCCCCTTTTTAGACTGGACACTGATTCAAGTCCATCTCGTGGGGTCTCCATGTCATCCCTGAATAAGAGAGCAAGTGACTTACCACAGTTACAGAAAATTTTGAGAGATGTTCCATAGTCCCTTGGAACTTAGTCAACCTTGGATGGCAAGGGGCAAAAACTGTCCTTTAAGTCCCTCTGGCCACATTAGTATAGGCCTCACACTATGGCTGTTAAACAGCCAATAAGGTTAGTTCCACCAGTCTGGTACTTTTAATTATCATGTGCTGTGTAGATAAGGCTTGGGTAAAAAAAACCAAACATTCTCAGATAAATGTTGACTAGATATATATTTTGTTCCTTAAACGAGTTGACTAAACTCTGACCATAGACATTTTAAGATTATGTATATATTATTTTTGTCTTATCCTTTATATATCATAACAAACCTAAACAGACCTTCATCATTTGCTTAAGCTTTCTCATTTTTTTTTCTGTCTATTTTGGAAAATATCTCCATTCCCATATCCTTTTACCACCTTTTTACATTCTCATTTGAAAAAAAAATAATTATGAGACATAATAGCATTAACAAATAAATTTTCCATCTGTTGTGAGACTTCTTTTCTTGGGGATGATAAACAATGCTTATGTCTAGCCAATGTTTGAATAAAGTTTTACTGGGGAACCAATGAATTTACTAGGCTTACTTACGGAGATAACTGAGGAGTCGCTGAGGTGCATGTATGACCTGGGGGTATGGACACTGAAAAGCCTTTAACCAGCATGGGTCATGCTTTCTCTTCCTAGCCTTCCCCACATTGTATACTTTAGCCCTCCCCAAATCCAGGAGGCCATGTGTGATTAGGGTCAAATTCCATTCAAGTTGGCTGGGAAGAGTGGCTGTATAATGCAGTGAGGTCCAATGAACCTTCTTGGCCCTCCTTTAATGAATGAGCACAACTTGGAGACGAAAAAAAAAAAACTTTTATATACCTATTGAGATGACAGTTAAATGGCTACATATGTTTTTCAAAACTCATAATTGAACTACATGCTTTAAACAGATTGTTATTGTGTAAACTTCAATAAAAATGAGGTTAAAAATGAATATCCAGGAGGCTGGACAGATGGCTTAGGGGTTAAGAGCCCATACTACTCCTTCATAGGACCCATAACAGTACTCATGTCAGGCAGGTCATAACTACTTGCAACTTTAGCTCTGGGTGATCCAACACCCTCTTCTGGCCTCAAAGGGCACTTGCACTCATGTGTGGAAACCCACATGCAGACATGCATACATGTACAAAAGAACAAATCTTTAAAAAGGATATGCATATGTTTGCTGATGAAGTCTAGGTGAATTATGCTACTACTTGACAACGGTTATCTTTGTTTCAGGATTAGGTGGGATTCTTTTGTATTTCTTGCTTGCATCCATTTTCTTCCTCACCTCATGCATTCAGGCTCTATTTGTTAGTTAGTCCCCAAGAGCCGGTAAACCCCTGGGACACAGTGCTTGGCAAGGTAGACACAATTCCTGATATCATGATCTGTATAAACAAGCTGACTGCTTTCGTCTTTGGGTTTCTTAATATTTTTATAATGCACACTTTTTTTTGTCATAAAAAGAAGGAACATTCATCATAACTCCATGACTCACAGTGTTTTTGGATTTCTTTCCTTGAAGTCTGTATCTCCAGTTCTTTACACTTCTGCATCATGATCACAAGAATATATTGAGTGTGCCGAGTATACTGTGCTGGTCAATTGTCATCACGCAGAAATGAGACTCTGACTGCTTCCAAATATGTTTTAGAACAAACACATGAGATATTTCTAATTTTACATCAAATGAGTGAATATTGGTGCTTTACATAGTAACGTTTATGTTAGCAAACATCCTATTTAGGTAATGTACTTGCATGAATAAGAGGAAGAAATAAATATAAGCTGCTATATCAGGATGCCGTGTGCTATTACATAAGAGTATGCTTGTTCTAATAATATCACCACATGTGACTTCAGCAGTATGAAGCCTTTTCAATCATTGAGTCCAATATCCTGATTCTAGACTCAATAAATTTTAAGAAAGAAGTGACCTTCTGAAGACCACACTACTTATTACTGGAAGAGGAAGACGTAGAATCCAGGTATCCTAATGCTTCAAAATTTTGATTACACAGATGGCTAGTCCTTTGTGTTTAGCAAAGTTTAAAACTGCAGAGTATGCAGACTTCCATATCTAGACAGACAATGTTGATCAATCATCCCTCTTTCTGGAAAAAGAAAACCTGACAGAGCTTCAGAATCTTTCCTATCAAATTGTCTCCACAGTTATTAGCAATAGATCAGAGTAAACTTTTGAGCTGAAATACAAGTGAGACACATACACACACACACACACACACACACACACACACACACTCTTACAGTACATTTGACCATCTATCTATCTACCTAAACAGGGCTTTCCTTGCCTATATCTGTATGTCCCAATATCTTCATGGGAAACATGCATGGATAAAATCTATTCTAGTGTTTCGTGTGATACAGATGAGACAATGAATGGGAAAGCATTTTGGAAGATCTAGCATTAAACAATAGTACATTTTACCTTATGCCATCTCTCTCTTGAGCTTATCAGGCTGCTTTAGGAAAAACTAATTCCTTGTGCCAAGAAACCCATCTTGAGTCATGATTGAGGATTATTGCATTGTGAAAGGGATTAATTTTGATTTATTTACATTTTGGGATTTTCTTTCCATTAAATCTACAGTTAAAAGAAATTAGCATAGCAATAACAATTAGAGTTGAAAAAAGGTGGTCTCAAGAGACAGGTTGGTCTTCATGAGCCCCAGGCCAGCCTGGTCTACACAGTGAGTTCAAGGTCAGTTAAAGGTACAAAAATGACCATCTTGACAAAAGCGGTCTACAGATTCCTAGCAATCCCCATCAAAATTCCAACACCATTCTTCACAAAAATTGAAAAACTCACAAATTTCATATGTAAACACAAAAACCCAGTATCTCCAAAATAATTTGAACAGTAAAAGAACTGGAGGTGTCTCTGATTTCAAATTATAGTACAGGGTTATAGTAATAAGACAGCATAATACTCCAATTAAAACAGACACAGTGATGAATGGAATAGATCTGATGACCCCAATTTAAGTCCATGCACTTAATAACCTGATGTTTTACCAAAAGTTCAAAATTACACATTGAAGAAAAGAGAGCATGTTTGACAAATAATGTTCAAACTGGGTAGCGACTTCAGAAGAGTGAATCTAGGTTCTTATCTCTCACTCAGCACATAGCCTCTAGTGCAAAAGGATCAAGGACCTCAACAAAAGACATGACATCCTGAATCTGATAGAGGAGAAAGTAGAGAACACACTGGAACTTACAGACACAACAAGGGACTTCCTGAATAGAACCCCTGTAACACAGACACTGAATCTGACAATTGATGAATGAGAACTCATGAAAATAAAGAGTTTCTATGCAGCAAAAGATACCATCATCTGAGGCAACCTGTGGAATGGGAAAAAATATTTACCAGCAGTACCTCTGACTGAGGCTTACTATCTATAATACACAAAGAACTAAATAAAAAACCTAAATATCAAAAAAAGAAACTACTAAAAATAGAGTAAGGTAGAATTTTGGGGATGTCCTAAGTATAAGATCATATCATCTGAAAATTGGTGTAGTTTGACCTCTTCTTTTCCAATTAGTCCCCCTTTAATTTTCTTCTTTTGTCTATTGTTCCACAAGTGTTTCAAACACAATATTGAAAAGGAGTGGAGACAGTGGAGAGGCCTGTCTAGTTCCTGAGTTTAATGAGAATGCTGCCAGTTTTTCTCCATTTAGAATCATGTTGGTCATGGGTTTCTTGCATATAGCTTTAATTATGTTGAACTCTATTCCCTACCGTCCAATTCGCTCTAGGACTTTTAACATAAATGTATGTTGAATTTTGTCAAAGGCCTTTTCTGTATCTATTGAGATGACCATGTGGCCATGTGTTTTTTTGTCTTTAAGTGCATTTATATGATGTATTGCATTTATTGGTTTATGTATATTGAAACATTCCTTACTCTCTAGAATAAAGTTGACTTGATCATGATGGATGATGTTTTTGATGTATGTCTACTTGTGGTTTGAAAATACTTTGTTGAGAATTTTGCAACTATATTAATTAAGTATATAGGTCTATAGATTTTTTATTGTTATGTCTTTACCCAGTTTGGATATTAGAATAATACTGCAGTAGTGGCACTTTTATCTTGGGGTAATCCACAGCTACCTAATTGGATTTAAAGTCCACTCAATGGGAGGAAACTTATGTGCAGCAATGCAAATAGCCAAATATATATGATAGGAGAAGTCATAGATCATAGAGAAAACCCTAAGTCGGTCACATGCCTAGACAAATGAAATGTCTTATATGCTAAACATGGATCATTTTATTTACAGACAAATCCACCTCTAATCAAAGAAGCTTCTTTTGCAATGGACAGAGACTCTAACAGAGTTCTACAACTGGTCACATACAGAGAATATATATGCCTGTGAGATGCTCATCCCTAAGTGACACATCTAAAATGGAACTTCTACACCTAAGGTTCATGAAGCATAGTAGAACAAGGAGTAGAGATAATACTAATGCATATCTGAAGTCTCATCAGTGAAGCTTCTTCATGCCACCAAGGGTGATGAACAAAAAAGGCCACAACTGGCCAAAATATAGAGAATAAGAGTCTGCAGAATGGATCCCTGGACAAGACTTCTATATTAAACTTCACCCACCATTGGCTCAGGAACCACTGTGGTAGAGAGGGTGGAAAGATTGTAAGAGCCAGGGGAGGAGATACATGACTGTAAAGAAATGGAGTCTTACAGGCTCCTGGAACCTTGCTATATGAACTTACAGAAATGGTAATAGCATGCACAACACCCATGAATCTCAATCAGACAAAATACAGTATAGAACTGGGGAATCAGGCAGGAGACCACAACTTTGGCAAGGAACTATTGATAGCTGATCACTGCTGGGTAAGGGTGAGTTGATCTTCTTTAAGAGCAACACTAGATAGGCTGAACAGATCAAGTTTATGTACCCTGATGTCCTTCAGGGTGAGTAACCAATTGCTATCTAATTGTATTAAAGTTCCACTTCATAAGACAGAGCATATACCTGACATTGATATCAAACGTAGGAACATGTGTATACACAGTCCATAGGCCATAAGGGAAAGCCTAATACTATTATTCTTCTAAGTAGATATGTTTATTTATATTTTTTATTTTTATGTGTATGAGTGTATTGCCTGCATATGTGTAAGTATACCCATATCATGCAATGTCCACAGAGGTCAGAAGAGGGTATTGGACTCCTCTGGAACTGGAGCTGTAGATGGTTGTTAGCTGCCATGTGGGTACTAGGAATTGAACCTAGGTCTTTTGCAAGAGCAGCCAGTGCTCTTAACTGCTGAACCATATCTCCAGTCTCTTTTAATAGCGATAGTATTAAAGCTACTCTTAATGGCTTACTGTTATGCCCATAGATTAATGTATTTCTCAACTCACACCAGACAATCTTCCTTATAAACCAGATGATAATTAATATAAATACCCAACTTGCTAACATGCAGAAAGTAAGGGACTTCAAAGAGATTATCCATGAATTAGACACATATATCAAACGTCTGCCTCCAAAGGCTCCAGGATAACTGTGAAAGAAGCAGTGGAAAGACTATAAGAGTCAGGAGAGGCAGATGACCACAAGGAAACAGCTTTCCAGAGAGCTGGTCAGTTACTCATATGAACTCACAACAATAGTGACAGTATGGACAAGTAATATATAAGCTCAAGCCAGACGTAGTTGTAGGGAAGTAGGTAAGAAACCCCAACTGTACTTGAGGAAGTATTGGAAACCAATATCTACTGGGAGATTGAGAGTCAGTCTTGTTTAAGGGTAAGACTCTTGGTACATTAACTAGGCTCCAGTGGATGGATTCACACGAAAGGACATTTGGCAACACATTTCACTCTGTACACCTTAATATATATCTAATAGGATATCTATAGGAGAAGCCTTCCTTGGAGTCATTGGCCAGGTTGGTCCAAGAGACTCCTCAAACTACACAGGTTTTGTCACAGCCCCTGATTGCCTCCCAGAACTTGAAGTTAAGACCCTAGTGCTGAAGACGGAACATAATTCAGATATAGGATTTGGAGCAGTGGAGCTGAAATTGACCTGGAAGCCTCCTCCCCCGAAAGCTAGCTCTCATAGCTTTGAAGATCACTATGAAGGTACCAAGAGTTGGACATCAATCAATGGTCCAACACCAGCTTCAAAACCAAATAACCACATTG
Organism: Nannospalax galili; assembly: GCF_000622305.1. Lineage (NCBI taxonomy): Eukaryota > Metazoa > Chordata > Mammalia > Rodentia > Spalacidae > Nannospalax > Nannospalax galili. The sequence continues at coordinate 3,429,859 of NW_008338996.1, read as the reverse complement.
ATGACCTGCACAACATACAACACTGGTGCAGTAGTGGCTCTTTTATCTTGGGTGGGGGGCAATCAACAGCTACCTAATTGGAGTTAAAGCCCACTTAATGGGAAGAAACTCAAGTGTGGTACTGTAAACATGACCAAATAGACATGGCTGAAGAGGTCATAGATCTTAGAGACAACCCCAAGACTGTCATGTCCCTAGACGAATGTAATTTCTTACTTTATGCTAAATATGTATCCTTATATTTACAGACAAGTATCCCAGTCATCACTTATCAAAGAAGCTTCTTTGCACCAGATGGAAACGATTAGCAAGTACCATAACAGGTTATACACAGACATTGTCTATGAAGTGCCCAGGCCTAAGTGACACATTTGCAATGCAACTTCTACACACAAATCTCAAGCAACATAGAACAGGGGTGAAGAGGACACAAACGAACCTCTCAATTCTCATGAAAGAAGCTCCCTCATACAAGGGCCAAGGACACGAAAGGTCACAAATGGCCAAAGCATAGAGATTAAGAATCTACAGAATGCTGGTCTTTGGACTGGACTCCTATATTAAACTTCACCCACCCAGGGTTCAGGGAGCATTGCAGAAGAGGAGGTGGAAAGATTGTAAGAGCCAGAGATGAGGTGCATAACCATATGGAAATAGAGTTCTACAAGCCCCTGGGACCCTCCTCATAAGAATTTACAGCAATGGTGTCAGCATGCACAAGTCCCATGCAAACTCAAGCAGACAAAAAACCAGCATAGAACTGGGGAAATGAACTGTTGACCCCAATCTTGGTTGAAGAAATATTGGCAACTGATTACTGCTAGGTGAGGAAGAGCTGATCTTCCTAAAGTGAGGGACTCTAGATAAGCTGACTAGACCTCAGTAGATGAACTTACACTGAGGAACGTCTGGGGACACTAACTTGACACAATACCTTAACACACATGACAGAATGTATGAATTCCAGTGCCAGGGCTATGGGAGGGTGCCAGTGGGAAAGGGAGCATAAAGATGATTAAGACTGGTTCTGTGTGAAATACACAAAAATTCAATAAAAACAAATTAAAAAATAAAAACATAAATTCCAAGAGTAAAAAAAAAGATGACTTGCATCCAATTAGTTTGATGGACAGGTTGGTAATTAATAATCTCCTGATCTTATTCCCTTATCACTCTGACCATTAGAATAATGATTTTGTCCAACCATGAGATGGCCATCTAGCCATGAGCATAAATAAAGTTGCTCTTTGCTGTATATGGCTGTCCTCTGATAGACAGATGTCATCTTCCCAAGCTCAGCTGCACCCACTTGCCCAGGATTGTCAGGGCTGAGCTTGTTAACTGTCATACACCATAAGAAAGGACAGGCAGGAAGAGTCACAGGACCTTCTCTAAGAATCCATCCACACCTTCCAACCAGCCAGTTGGCCCTAGTTGCAGGAGACCTGGGGAAGGGGCTAGGAGGATATGGGTTAGGGAAGCCTAGGGAGGGTCTCTCATCATTTTATGTAGCTATGGGGAAGCCACAATCCATGCCTGGGTGAAGACTTTCCAATGAGGCCTCAGAGGGGGAGAGCACCCACACTGCTGTAAGTAAGTCCAATAATTTCTCTGGTTTTCCCAAGACTGCAGTTTGGTGAAATCATACCTCAGTTTGTTGTTAGGACCAAGGGAGGAGGAGGATAACATTGTTTACACCCTCCCCTAGAAGGAATTTTAGCATCACTACTCTTTAAGCTTCTTAGTTCTAGCATGGGTGACAGGAAAAAAATCACTATTGGATCTTAAACACTGATATCTGCAGTGAATAAAGACCGCTAATAATATTCCCAACCCTTTTTTTATGCTAGGGTCATGTATCTGTGAGAATGGACTCCTGGAGCTACCTTACACATTCATTGTAATGGCTAAAATTGAATTCTCAAGAGGCAAGATTAAACAGTAAATAATTAAACAATTGAACACAATGAAACAGAAGGTACATACGAAGATTTACAAAAGAAGTCATAACACAAGAAAAACATGATGAACATGAGAAGATTGATAAAGGAGCCCATTGAGATGATGCTATCTGAACCAGGAACTGAGACCTTGGAAGAGCCGGAAAGATTTGTACTGGAGTCAGAAGGAAATTGGCCCATATGAAACTCTGAACATGGTTGAAGGTAGAGACATGTGGCTAAAGGGTGTGTGTTGAATGGTGGGTGTAAGAAACATCTGTGTTTGCAGTAAGAAAGGGGTATTTTTTAAGTAGGGTCTCACATAAGATGGTAGGTGTTTAACTGGATTCATTTTAAATATCAGATAACTGATTGGTTAATTACTCTTTTTCTTCCTCTAGGAAGTATAATTCTCTTCTCTGGGATTCAAATAGGTAAAGTTTTCCCCACACCAAGGCCTGATTGTAGTGTTTAGTCTTTGATAAGGTTAAAAGTAATATGAACTCCTTAGCCCTGGAGAGAAGGAACAGAGATGTGAGCTCTACGAATGATGTGAGCGCTTGGTTTGTCTGCAAAACTGCAGCAGGGTGTATACATTCTCTTCTAACATTACTGGTTTGAACCCAACAGATCTGTGTGGGCTCCTAATAATCACAGGGAAATGTAGACAAATAAATACCATTCCCTGTCTCTTAACAAGGTCTCTGCTACCTTTAACAAAAAGCTTGGCTTCACTTGGAGACTGTTAATTGTAGCTGCTCAGAGGATGGGGCATGTTGTGAGTGAATTAATGTGCTTCGGGGGCCCTGTGTGTCTGACTTTTCATGTTGTCTAAATTTGAACCTGTAAGACTGCATTTCCATAAGTTTTGAAATGCAATGTGTTCTGTGACACTCAGAACTCGATCGGGATGAAAAGAGCTTTAGAAACGAAATTGTTATTATTGTATTTGCCTTCACATGAGAAAATAGTCAAAAGAAGACAAACAGAGGAGGAGGGAAAAAAGATCCTATATAGATTAGCACTAGCACTCCCGCACTCACTGAAGCCTGGGAGGGAGAGGATGGGAGGAATAGAAAAAAAACAGAAAACCTGGCATGAGAATCAACCTTATCAAAGACTAAACACTACAATCAGGCCTTGGTGTGGGGAAAACTTTACCTATTTGAATCCCAGAGAAGAGAATTATACTTCCTAGAGGAAGAAAAAGAGTAATTAACCAATCCGTTATCTGATATTTAAATAACATAGCTGCTAAGATGGGTCTTCTAAAATAAACCTGTAGTGGAGTTAATGAGTTCAGCATTTTGCCAATAACCTCCTCTCCTTCTGTTTCAGCTTTAAAAAAATAAATAAAATGATGGACTCTGACTGTTAATATGGAACACTGAACATGTGATAAAATAAGTATTTAGGAAAGAGTAAATTTGAAGGGTTAGTCTTCAAATCTAACTAACTTAAGTACAAGGTAAACTTGGAATTTTCATTAAGGAGTCTGAGAAGAACTGTGTTCAGGAATTTGATACCCCTGATCCAAGTACCTACCACTCCTCCCATATGTAATCTGTACAACCCTGGACTTGATATTCAATGTCCTGAGCATTGGTTCTACCAGCTCTACAATGGGGTGTTGATATTTATCTGACTTTTCTAGTAGGTTGCTGTTATGAGCAAATGAACCACAATGGGTGCAAGGATTTTGAACATGTATAAGTTTAGCATACATGGTTCTAGGAAATGGCTCAGTAGGTAAAGACGATATGCTTTCCAATAATCAGTATCTACCAAAAAGCTAGACATGGCTGCACATGCTTATAAATGGAGCTATCTTGGCAGCTTGCTGGAAAGCCAGCTTAGTCAAAATCTTGAGTTTCAGGTTCAGTAAGAAATCCTGGTGCTGCACACCTTTAATTCCAGCACTCAGGAGGCAGAGGCAGGTGGATCTCAGAGATCAAGGCCAGCTTGGTCTATGTAGTAAGTTTCAGGCCAGCTGGGGCTACAGGGAGACCCTGCCTCAAGAAGGAAAAAAAATCCTGTCTCAAAAAATAAGGTGAATAACTTCATTTAAATTTTTTAAATAAATTTGTATGTATACACTTCTGAGAGCTTCTATGGTAGTAGGCTTCCATATGGTGTTTCAAAGACCTTTATTGTTAGCTATCCTTCTCCCAGCTATACACTTCATTGTAGCAAATATGAATCCCAGTACCAAGGATGAGTTACCTCTCTGAGTTGTTAGCCATTGGGATTCCATAGACCCTCAAACATTATAGGCTATTTCCATTGCTTTTGGCTACCCTCCAAAATGTGGCAGTAAGATCCTATTGGTGAAGTCAACGTATGTTCAAGTCATAAAGCATGGAGAAATCAAGTGGGTTCTGACCTGGAAGCTTCATCCTACTGACTACCTTCCATTGCATTGGAAGGTGCTATACATGCTACTGGGCGAGAAAAAGGTCATCAGTCTAACCCAGCTGTGAACCCTAGGAGCTACAATAACAACTAACCTAGCAACTTATGCCTACTAATGCAATAGTGGCACCAATGTTATCAGAGTAACCAACCACCCCCTGACCAGATTTAAAGCCTACTACACCACCTGGCACTGTTATTGGATCCAACAATCTGGAGTAGATAGATCATGGACCGTAGGGGAAAACCTGCTCTTATAGTCTGCTAAAGGACATAGTATTACAATGACTCCTAATGACTGATTGCTACACCTAAAGATTAGTGCATTTCTCAACTCTCATTAGAGAGGTTTCTTATTACAATAGGTGGCAGTTATCACAGAGACCACAACTGGTCACTGTTCAGAGAGCAAGAGATTGCAGAGTGCTCAGGCCTCGGTGGAATATCTATATCATAACCCTCCCCCACTAGGTTCAGAGATGGTATCAGAAGAGGAGACAGAAAGATTGCAAGGCCACAGGGCAGTTGCACATATGAACTCACAGCAATTGGTATGGCATGATCAAGACTTGCTCAGGCTCAATCCCAACACAATCTAAGCATGGAAGGAAGAAGTGGGTACGAAGTTCCACCCCTAACTAAGGAGCTATTGTCATTTGATAGCTATCGGGAGAAGAGTCAGGCTTTTTTAGGTGTGACCCTTTGTCTATAGACCATCTCTGGCTCAGGTTCAATACTCAAGAGTACTTGGGTAACATAAATCAGACTTGATAGGTTTGCGGGGATGATAAGAAGATGAAGTTAGGTGGATAAGGAGCCAGTGAAGAGTTTGGGAGTGAATGTGATTATGATGAAAATTACATTATATGAAACTCTCAAAAGCTTAGTGAAACTATTAAAAAATAAGACAGAGAGCAATAGAAGGTACCTGGTGTCCTCCAATGGCCTCTGCAGGTCCATGCACCCTTCACACGTGTGCATGTACCACATAATGCACACGAAGTAAGTAAAATTTAAAGATGAAACTTAGTAGACACAACTAAAATGACTACATCTCAGTGAAAGAAACATGAAAAGAAAGGTGATTCTGTACCTGTGCCATGGAATACAGTACCCAATAACCTCATGAGGTTGCTGAGCACCTGGAATACAGCAAATGTGATAAGGAGTTGGATTTTTAATTTTATTTAATGTTAAATAATATAAATTTTAAATTAAATAAAATAGGCTATTTTATTTATGTTTGGAAAACTTAGCTATATGAATCTAGTTTTCCAATTGTCTAAGTTTTGAAATTTATTTATCGAATGAAAATCCAGAATTTGAGGCGGGGGTGTAGCTCAGAACTCTAAGGGTCTGGATTCAGGTACAGAGAGACTGTATCACTACATATAGCTATATATAAATATTTAGTACATTATGCTTGCAGTAAAACAACTACATATTTGGGTCACACATATTTGTTTCATTCTAATAATCTGGAGTTGATGGATTCAATTTCCTAGCAGTAGAGGAAAGGAAGAAAGACGAGAAAGAGGAAGAGGAGGAAGAAGAGGAGGAAGAAGGGAAGGAAGAAGGGGGGAAGAGGAGGAGGAGGAAAAGGAGGAGGAGGAAGATAAGACAAAAGAAGAATTCAGTTTAAATTTAGATACGCTCTAAGTATAAAATGCACACTGTAGTTTACAGATTTCGTGTGAAAGGAAATAATTCCATTAATAATTTTAGATTCATTTGTGTTGAGAGTATTTGGGATATAAGGAGTTAGATATCTTATTAAAATGAAGTTAATCAGGTTCTTTTTACACCTTTTCCAATGTGGTTACTGTAAACTTTAACATGACTTTTGCAGCTTAGTTTATACTTTAACTGGAAAGCTCTTGGTTAGTCCAGTCCATGTGTCCTATAATGGGAAAAGTACTTGCTTTGCAACTGTGAGGACTTGAATTTGAATTCCCAGAACCCACATAAAGCTGGACACAGTAGTGTGCCTCCAATTCCGGTCTTCCTATGGTGAAGACGACAGAAGGAGGCCAAACCCTGGAAACTCTTAGCTAGCCTGGTCTATGCAGCAATAAGCAACAAAGATGTTGTCTCACACAAAATGAAAGTTGAGTATTGACATCCAAGGTTGTCCTCTGACCTCCAGGTACACACTATGTCACATGTGCCTGCACACACACAAACCCACATGTACACACAAAGTATATACACATACCTGAATACATATCATACACACACAAAGAAAAAAACTCAGATAAAAGAAACAAATATTCCCTCAATTACAGGAAACATATCACCTTCATTTCTAGAACAGAAGGAGGCTTGCTTGAGTGGATTAAATACATTATATAAACTGGTACAGTCAAAAGCATGCAGCTGGCATTCAGCATATTTTGAATTTGAATTTAGCTTGATGCGTGGATCAAACATAATTGCCACTGGACGAGAATGTGAGTTTTGGTCTTAGAACCAGTAAAACTTAGTAACCAGCCACCTTTTCCAACAAATCATCTTTAACCCCACTTGCAGGGAAGCCTACTTCTCCCTGTCTCCATGTCAGGCCCTAACTAAAGAAGGTAAGGCTCTAGAAAAATACTTTGGGAGGTGGAGAGATGGCTCAATGGTTAAGAACACTGACTGTTCTTACAGAAGACCCAGGTTTGAATCCCAGCACCCACATGGCAGCTAACAACTGTTCGTAACTCCAGTTCCAGGGGATCCGACAGCCTCTTCTGACCTCCGTGGGCATTGCACGACATGGGTGCATTTACCTACATGCAGGCAATACACACATACATATAAAATAAAAATGATAAAATATTTTTAAAAAAGAAAAATACTTTGAATGAAATGAGCATGTCATTGGTAGACACACACTTGGTTTCAGCAGGTAGCCAGAGACTTTATCACTACACATAGCTATGTATAAATATTTAGTACATTATGATTGCAGTAAAAGAGCTGCATATTTGTTTCACACATAAAATACACAATACTCATATGCTCATCTCCAAGAATATTATCGTTTACTTAAAATTAAACATATTAGGATCAGGTGTGGTGACTCACATCTTTAATCCCAGCACACAAGAGACAGCGTCAGATAAGTCTCTGTAAGATTGAGGCCAGCCTGCTCTAAGTGAGTTCCAGGCCAGTGGGGATACAGGGTGACCCTGTCTCAAAGAAAATTAAACATATTTAACTATAACAGTAGAGAGACTTGGGGCTGGAGACATGGCTCAGTGGTTAAGAGCACTAACTATTCTTGCACAGGTCTTGGGTTTGGTTCCCAGCACCCACATTGCAGCTAACAACTCCAGTTCCAGGGGATCCAACGTCCTCTTCTGACATCAGATTGAGAATATGGTATGTCACGAATTGCAGTGTTTTTACTGGCATGCAGAGTTCTCTGCTCTTACAGAAACAAAATGGTTTAATTAAGGAAAACAAAGACTTTTAATGTTTTCCTTCTGTCATTCCTTAGCAAGGATCAAATTGGTATGTATTTGAATTGTGTTAGAATATTTGTTATTAATACTTTCAATTGGAGTTGCTGACGAGTTTTACAAATAATCATTAAATTGATTTTGTACTGGTATTAGGATAGAATTTCTAACAATTTCTGAAAAGACCCTAGACATAAATTTTGCTCTTTTGTACTATTTATTTATGCAAAGTGATGTTCCCAGCATTGGTTATAAAATCAAAATATCAATCAGCTGTAAAAAACTTTGAAGATGTACTATGTCCCTGCAATATCAAGCAGTTACCCAAGATTCAATTCTTGATGTAAAAATGAACAAGCACATCCCTTTAACTAGCATGAAAATTTATTTTCATCTTAAATAAATAGCAAGTTTATATTTATATCAAATAATTGTTTTAAAATGTATTTATTTATGATTCATTATCAGTGTTTGATTTGTAGATCTAGTACAGTAACTATACAAAGGCCATGTAAAAAATTTCTCAGATGAAAATGTCTCACAAGGGGAATACTTTTAAGAATCTCAATTTTAGAGGATGTGAACAATCATTCTTAGGGTTGGTGAGATGGTTCAGAAAAAAAAAGGCTTCCTTCCAACTCTGAAGACTCAAGTTCGATCCCTGGAACCCACGCCGTGAAAAGAGAGAATTCATTCCTACAAATTGTTCTCTGATTTACAGAGAGAGAGAGAGAGAGAGAGAGAGAGAGATTCTCAGTTCAGATTTGAATGGTTATTTAATTCTAAGAGAGAAAGTCTTTCTTAGAAAGCAGTCTCTGTGAACTGCGTAGAAAGCTGTCAGTACAGATGCAGATATAGTGACTGCCCTGTCTATCCAGAGGAGGAAAAGGGCATTCCTGGAAGCACAGGGAAGCCCTAGGAAGTCACTCTAGGTTTTGCTCTCAAGCAGACCTTGTGGGTTGGAAGAATACAGACACCCATAGAAGGAAAGGTGCATTGCAGACAATGTAACTCCCCAGTTTTGACATGGGCTTGCTTAGGAGGAAAGTTTGGAACCTGTGAGTCTCAGTCACATCCCAAAACATATGTTTGTTTAAAAGGAACCAGGGTAGCAGGTGCCTGTCCTCTGCTCTGTAAATGGCATCCAACATCCCTACTGCAGGCGAATTCAGATTCCCACACAATGAGTTCCAACTGTGCCCACTGGACACCTACTCACACAGAAATTTAAATAGTAATCAGTGCTTCAGCATCTGCACCCCACCAGCGTGTCCTTGATGCAATTGTTATGTGCTATTCCAGGTCCTGAAAATAAATCAATTTGCATGACAGCAGGGTTTGGTGAGAAGAGCCCTAGGCAGGAGGCAGGAGGCCCAGATCCTCTATGCCCTTCTCTTCAGTGCGCACTTGCAGTCACTGCCAGTGGCGGCTGCTCCTCCGTTTTTACAGGTGCCACTCCTTCGTTTTCACGGGCGTTGAAACTGCTCCTCTGCTTGCCCTGGCTCTTTTGCCTGCCTGGTGCTGAGGCAGCTCTTCTGCTTGCCCAGTGCTGAGGCAGTTCTTCTGCTCACCCAGTGTTGCCTCCTGTCGTTGCTCTTTCTGCCTGGTCCCGGATCCCAGGGCTGGTGAGGAGACTGTGTCAGTGGAGCCACATTCAGACACAAGAGACCAGGTTCAGTGATACAGGTCTGCTTTATTGCAGGAAGGCACAAGCTTATATAGGGGTAGTGGTTCAATCATAGCACAGCAAGTAGGATAC
>NW_008338996.1:3416494-3419568 GCF_000622305.1 Nannospalax galili | reverse complement strand
ATCACAGCACAGCAAGTAGGATACCTTATTAGCATAACAGGTTTAGCATCCTATCACAGTACAGCAAGTAGGATACCTTATGAGCATAACAGACTTAGCATCTTATTAGCATAACAGACTTAACGTCCTATCACAGAATAGTGGGTAGGATGCCTCATTAGCACACTGGGTTTCAGACTACAGAGCCTGGATTCCTGGAAACCACTTGACCCTGACTGTTGCAATATCTAAGTGTTGCAATTTGGAATTCCAAGGGTGGTGATTAGGGAGTGGGGAGCTCTAGGCATCAGTCTCATGATCTGCCAATGGGAGAAAATGTCACAAGGCTTTCCTTGTGGCTCCAGTGGTTGGGCCGTTGCCTCAGGCCTGCTGTATGGCTGTCAATAAGACTTTCACCCTAGGCTCAAGCCTGTTTCCCACACACACTCACTTGGCATATGCATGTCAGGGTTGTTCTAAGTCCCACAGTAACCATACCAGGTCTGCTTAGGGACTGGGTGGGCCTTGAGTTCACTTTATAGTCAAGGAGGAAGGCAATTAAATGTCCTACAATGGAGGAAATCATTGTCTTTCTCCAGCCTTGTTTTGCTTCCTGAGATACTGAGTGGGTGACCTTAGGTGTGCTGTGAGGAGGGTTCTTTTACTCAATCCATTCACTCACAAATGCTTAACATTCTTCAAGTTGCAACTAAATCCCTTGTAATTTTTTAAGCACTAGAGCTAAACTGTCCCATATGGGTTTGTTGTTGTTGATTTGTTTATTGTTTTTTAGGGTGTTTTTGTTGTTGTTGCTATAGTTATTATTTGTGTGGGGTTTTTTTTTTCTTTTTGAGGCAGGGTCTCCCTGTAGCCCCAGCTGTCCTGGAACTCACTATGTAGACCAGGCTGGCCTCGAACTCAGAGAGATCCACCTGCTTCTGCCTCCCAAGTGTGCAACACCACACCCTGTACAACTGTCCCATATGATAGTCACAAACACATGTGACTTTAGCACACTGAAATTCATATACCTAAGACTATGCAGCTTTGTAAGTGTAAAATACACACCAGATTTCAAAACCCATGAAAAAGAGAGTATAAAATATCTCAATATTGTTTTCTATTCATCGCAAATTGAAGCAATAAACTTTTGGATATATTTATTCAAGTAAAATATAAATATTAAAATTAAGGTCACTTGTTCTTTTTTACCAGATTAATATAGCTGCTAGAAAATATTTGAAGTTATATCTTTCTGCTAGAAAGCAGCAAACGATTGCAACTGCTAAAATAATGTATATAGAGATCTGGGCATGCTACTTTTGCAAAATACTGCAAATACTGATCTGACTAAAGAGATTCTAAGGTGGAAAAAAATGAATGAAGCAAAACAAAGTTACATCCATGATTATATATTTAAAATTTTTATTTATTTTCATTTATGTGTATGTGTACGTAGTGGATGTGCTTGTTTCTATGTGTAACATGTGGGTGCAGTGCCTGCTGAGGCCAAAAGAGAGTGTAGGATGCCCCAGAACTGGAGTTACAGGTGGCTGTGAGCTGTCCCATGTGGGTGCTGGGAACTAAACCTGGTCTTCCACAAGAGCAGTGCATGCTCTTACATGCTAAGCCATCTCTCTAGTTCCATGATTTACATTTTTATTGAACAGAGATACTACAGATATATAATAGTGAAAAACTTAAAAAGACAAAGATCTTCAAAGATGGCAGTCCATTTAACCAGACTGGGGTGGTATTGGAATTCAGCCTCAATTATGCTTATATAATAAGCTTTTTGAAGGCAAGAACTTTGCTTTGCTATCTCTGTATATCTGACCAGTGGGGAAACACTGAAGTCTAATGTTGTTTTTGTGGGATCTGAGGGTCATGAAAGAGGACTCTGGAAACTTTGTTTTCCCTTTAGGCCATTCTAGTCATTCTGCCTCAGGTCCAGTGTCATCCCTGTGACCTAAAGTTCCCAGGAAGAACCTCTACTTACCCTGAACATTCTACAAATGCTGGTCGACAGATCAGAACCTAATGATTGCACAGAGTTGAAAAATTGAAGATACAGAGCCAAATGATCTTGGGCTGTGTTTGGCCCCATTAAGAGTCATTTGTTCCTACTGTGTCCTACCTAATGTCCTTATGACTATCACACAGAATATTTGAGGAAATATTAGCTGATCTCTAGCCTCTACCAACGCCAAAGCTACGAACACCATCAGATAGCACCTGAAGCCTATAACAGAAATCTCTCTGTTCTGCTGTACCCTTCTCCACTCATGCTTCCACCAATGTACAACACTTTTAAAGAATGTTTTTCTTGTAATTTTCTGGAGGAATGACCTACAAAATGTAAAGACTCATATTGGAGTAGAAGGATACTGGATTTTTTCTTCATTTTTTTGGTAAGAATTATGACAAGAATAAAAAACACAGGATAGGTACTCAACAGAGCAATTTCTACATTTAAAAGGGTATGTTGCTTCATGACTGTCTTACTTTAAATATTTCATGAAAGTGATACCCCATTGGATCATGAAATTTGGCATAACCAAAATCTGTTTTTTCTGGACAGTGGTTGCTTATACTTGGTTTGAGATTAAACTACTGCTTACCAGCTTTGAGGTGAGAGCTGTATTTTCAAAAATCATCACCCCCCCATCTGCACAACAAGAAGATGAAGCAATGTGACTTCTAACCACCCTTTCCAGGTTTGGAACCCTGTAACATAGGATTGATGATGCTAAGGCAAAACAGAACCATCTAACATCAGCCTTGGACCACTTTCTGGTTTATTAACAGCCACTAAGCAATATTTTTATAAATTCTCCCACGCAGAAAGGTGGTCAGAGAAAATTAGAATAATGAGGAATTTGCTAAGCAGTTTGCTTCTAACTTTAACAGATGAACAAATAAAGAAGTTGGAAGGATGAATTCTTCAAAGAAGCAAGAGTTGGGGGAGGGGGGGCTGTGACCAAAGCTGTGTGGCTTTCTATGGAAATTCCTTGGGGGATTACAATCAGGATAATCCCTTGGAGATCACAGAGGGAAGTCCTGGGGAATTCTGGCTCAGTCTACAAAACGTTGGC
>NW_008338996.1:3411500-3416341 GCF_000622305.1 Nannospalax galili | reverse complement strand
ATATAATTATCTGAGTGTATGTGAATGTATGCGTGCATGTGTGTGAAGAATTAACTTCTCCAGGGTTTACATGGTCTAAATGGACTCCCACTTTTTTTAACATGGGCATTTATCTTTTTGATAGTCTTGGTCCTTCCCTACCTCTCAGAGCAGCCAGAGTTAGAAGGAGACCTTTTCCCACCTCCCTAGGTTTTCCCACACCTATAGTATCTTTCCTGGCGTGATTTAAATACAAACAGAACTGAAGAAGGGATACTATAGTGGACGAACATGAGTGACAGTCACACATGGTGGAAAGGAGAGAGTGAGAAGCTACAGCGATCAAGACACCTTGGTTATTTTGTTACGTGAACTAAATCTCTCATCTCTGATCTTTGGCTTAACCACTGACAAAACAAGCATTTGCTTAACTCAAAATTCCTTTTAGTGTCTTGAGTACACACAAGAGCTACTTGATGTATTTAGATCGCAACAAATTAGGGTTAGGTCCCCAGTTCCTCTGATGATTCCAAGATTGGAAGCCTCTGCTGTGGGTGAGCACTTTCTGATGAACTAAATGAATAATATTAATAGGTAGGAGGTCATTGTATGAATGAAGGGGAAGCTTAAGTAGAAGGAGCTGCAGTCCTGAAAGAGCAGTGAACGAATTAACCATGGCAGGAAGAAGGCCCAGGGCAGTATAGTATAGTAGAAAGAAAATGAGAATCAACATGTAATTTTAAGGTTCCTATTACCAACAGTTTAAAAAGTGAAAAGTAAGTGAATTAATTGTAATGAGTTATTTCCTTAGAGTCATTTCCATATTCGCTCAGATCCCCTCAGCTCTTCCAGTTCCTTGAATTCCTCTGTTCTCTATTTTCCACTATGATTTAAAAACACGAGTCTAACCTTCAGCCAGATGGCATGACCCACAATGATTTAGACACTTCTTGTACCTATATCAAATACGTAACAATAGGTTAACTTCATTTGGTGTTATATTGCTTTTAATCCAATATACAAAATATTATCATTTAACATAAAACAACTAGAGATTACCAATAACATCTTTCAGATTTTTTACCCAGGTCTGTGGGAAAAGATAAGTTCTTTCTACTTTCCATTTCAGTTTGAACCAACCACATTTTAGTTGTTCAATAGTTCTGTGTGGCTAGTGGCTACCAAATTGGATAGCATAGATCTAAGCCTTGTTATTCTGATGTGGTTCATGGGCCTGGTCTGATCTATCATCTGAGGTCTTCCTACAAAAGCAAACTTTCAGGTTCCATCCCCAACATATCAAATCAAAATCTTCACCTTACTAAGAGCTAGAGTTGGTTTGCTTATACATTGGAATTTGAGAAGGACCCATACTTTCCTATAGCCAATGCCTTGCCTCTAGTCTGTACTGATAACTGCATCTTATGGCACTCTCTCGCCCCCTTGACACTTGATCCTTACCTACTTTGCTGGCCAATTTACCAGCAGTGTCTTCTGGTCACAGCCAGCTGCTCTCAGTGGCTGGTTGGCAGGTCCTCTCTCATTCTGAGCATTTGCATGCCTTCTTTGCTTCTCCTATTGGTTATCTCCAGCTGCATACTTCTCTCCACGTTCTCATGAACAAGTCCTACTTGAAATCCATTTTTGAGGTCATTTTCTTTTTTTCTCAATACATAATTCACTGAATTTTTGTGCATTTCATATACTACACCTTAATCATATTTAGACTGCCTCCCCAGATGTATGTTCCCATAGACCCCCCCCACTGACTTTCATGCATTCTATCGTATATGTTAAGGCCAACTGAGTCAAGCTGCTGCACCTAGATGCCCCTTTGTGTAAGTTCACCCACTGGAGTCTACCAGGCCTCTGGAAACTTGCTCATATGAATTTGCAGCCATGGTACCAGCACACCCAAGACTCATGGAGACTCAAGTAGAATAAAACCCAGCATGGAACTGGGGAAATGGCAGAATCCCCATCCTTAACTGAGGAACTATTGGCAGCTGATTACTACAGAGTGTGGTGCACACAGAAGGCCACAACTGGCCAATGTGTAGAGAATAAGAGATTGCAGAGTGCATGTCCCTGTATCAGACTCCTATATTAAACCTCACCCACCCATGGCTCAGGGACCATTGCAGAAGAGGGGCAGAAATATTGTAAGAGCCAGGGTCTGAGTACAATGTCATTTTCTTAGGGTCATTTCCATACCCATCTCTCTCATACCAACCATTTTCTAGCTTCTTGAATTTCTCTGTTTCTCTGTTTTCTATTATGATTTTAACATCCCAGTCTGTTCTCCAGCTAGATGGGATGATCCACAGCAGTATGGACACCATATGAGTTGGTCACTCCTTCCTTTCATCCAAAGCATCTGGACAATTGTATGCAGTGATGGTTCAACATGTTTCTTGCAGGGAGGAGGGAGAAAAGTAAGAAGGTGAAACTCAAGAAGAAAGGAAGGAAGATAGGGAGATAGGTTCCTCATGCTGAAGCTGAAATCATATTTTCTGCTTAGAAAAATGCTCAGTCTAGCACTAATGTATTGCACCCGATAACAGAACCGACATGGAGTAAAGGGTACTGAGCTCTGTTCTAATGGACCTGGGAGTCAGGTTGTTCAGGTTTCAGACTAGTCATCTGGATGAGACACCTCACTTTTCCAAATTTTAGCCCCCTCTCTCCAAGCAGGAGGGAATAATGCTTACCTGAGTGGCACTCATGGAAGTTCAGTGAAAAGATGCATCAGCAAACGTTCATAAACTGCAGAGTGCTATGAAGCAGGACAGAATTGTAGCTCAGTTCCCAGACATCACAGTGCCTCACCAGCTCCACTCCAGGCACCAAGTTTCATTTTCCACTTGAGTTTAGAAGTCAAATATTTAGCTGTGCTAATGGGGTATTGAATCTTTTTATTATGGCCCCACCACACCGTGTGTGCAGCTTTGCCAAGATAATAAAAGATGTTAGACCTGGTCTCACCACTGCTTAATGCAGAAATGCTATGGGAACACACCTGGGGTGCAGCTTCGAACGGAATCAGTGGCGAAGTCAGCCATGTCCCCAGCAGAGATAAAAGCATTAATATCCTATTCCACCCTCAGCCTGGACTAGCATAGTGTTGATTAAAATTATTTTCTACAGCTTGACTTCTTTTTTTAAAGGAAATTTGTAAAGGGTTTTGTGTGTGTGTGTGTGTGTGTGTGTGTGTGTGTGTGTGTGTGTAAAAGAACAAGAAAGAAAGATTTTTAACAGGAGATGCATTTGATGCCTCTCCTTGATACCTGGCTTCAGATCTAGTTTTAATGGCATATATTTCACGGTCCCCTGGCTTAGATAGGATCAGAGAGGTTTTGTTAAGGACTGGGCCTCCTCCCTACATCCTATTCTATAGTAGTGTGCATGTGTGCAGATGCCTGTTGGCTCAACCCTGTTTCACCTGAGATAAAAAGAGAACACTATACTGCCAAGTCAATGTGCTGATGAGAAAATCCATAGATAAAGGTGAGAGCATCAGTACTCTGGACAGGGGGAAATATATGTGATGGGTGTTAGAAAGTATGGACACAGGTGGAAATGGCTATCTTTACTTATTTTGGGGGAAGGGATGGTATTTGTTTTATGCAGTAGGACATATACACAGAAAAGGTGTGTTTTCATCTGACAATTACAATCTTAGGGTGTGAGATCTAGATATGAAAGGATAGAGGAGACCATCCAGAACCATAGATGACCTATTCTTGTGTATGAGACTGGTCCAAAGATGTGCATATGTGTGAGTCCAAAGATATTTATTGGATGTCACCCAGGATTCAGGGAATGTATTTTGAGCCCAATGAAAAAAGTTTATGAATGAGATTATCAAGGCCTCTGCCCATAGACAGCTCACTGTTTGTGCTAGAGCTTTTCAAATATGACATTATCAGCAGTTGGGCCAGGCAAATCTTTATTAGGGAGAACTCCCAGTGAAAGTAGAACACTTTATAATTTCCCTGGTGGGTCTAATGATGGATGGCACCTCCCAGTTGGGCCAACAAGAAATATGTACGGACATTGCCTAATGTCCCTTGGGTAAAATTTAGCACATGTTGACATTCACTGGTCTCTCAGGAAAGACATTAAAATATACTAAATAAAATATTTGAAAATTGATGACATGTGTGGCCACGCATTGTGAGAAAGCAGGGCAGTGATTTGAATGAGCAGCTTGGACGAGCTGGTATGGCTGTCAGGGGTGAGGGGTTAGGAAAATGGGCCAAAAAAGGTGAAAAAGACTCAGCTAGGGAGAGAGTAGGAGAGAGAGAGGGAGAGAGAGACAGAGAGAGAACCTCTTGGAAGAATGAAGGAGCAAAAGCACTCAAAACCAAACCTAACAAACAACTAGAAGAGGCCTGAAGAACATGTAACCAGGAGAGGGAGGAGGGGAGAGATGGGACAAGCTCTTGAGGGGGGTGTGAGCTTCTCACAGAACTGACAGTGGGGGCGGGGAGCAATGGCACAGTGATCCGAAGAAGACGCTGGACCTCTGAAGGAGTCCTGTGATTGGAGGAATGGAAATGAAGGAAAAGGGTATGTCCCTCCTTGCAACTGAGGCTCCAAGCTGATGAAGAGAAGGTGGTGGGGCCAGACTGTAACCAGTCTCAGCTGTCCTCTGTGAGCTCTTCCAGACGGAGAGAGCAGGTGGTTACTGTTTTACGGAGAATAAGAACTAAACTTTTTTTAGAAAGTCTTTCCGTTTACCTTTGAGGCACATCTGGGATTCCAGACCTTTCTCAAGGTCAGTCCCAGCATTGCACACACCTTACACACACACACACACACACACACACACACACACACACACACACACACACACATGC
>NW_008338996.1:3388802-3411291 GCF_000622305.1 Nannospalax galili | reverse complement strand
CTCTCTCTCAATGTCAGTCCCAGCACTGCACACACCCTACACACACACACACACACACACACACACACACACACACACACACACACACATGCACACACGCCCCTTCACTTATTTACAATTAGCCAATAGATCAGGAACAGCATAAAACCCATAAAGCCCCTTCATGATTGACAATCCAAGTTTCTTCTTATGACTGACAGATGAAGAAAAATGGGAAACTCTGAGAAGACATGCAGACAGCCTTTCAGTCAGGTCATGAGTGAGGATTTGAACCCATGACTAGCTGATCTCCCAGTACCACTTCTTTCATGGGAAAAAGTATATTCATGCCTTGTTTGTCAGAGCCAGTCCTGTTTTCCTAAAGCAACAGTTGTTCTATCAAACCTTGGCAGGTCTTTGCTATGTAGCTTGCATTACTGATCCAAGCCCCATAGTATTGCCAGTCTTGCCTGTCACATTCATGATTGAAAGCAGCCCTCCTGCAGTAGAATTCGTGCGGAGGCCATCCTGAAGGGGAGAGGGCAGTTCCAAACGGCACCTGTCTCTCTCATCCCTGCATCCTCACCGGCGTCCACAGACAGCCTTGTTCTCCTCGCAGCCTCAAGTCTTTGAATGTGCCCGTCCCATCCCCTTTCCTTCCTTTCTTTGCTCTGAGAAATAGTGTTACTTCATAAACATCTGTGAATGTTTTTAAAAGAATAGGGCCATATGGCTAAGTCTCTGTTATTCCTAATATGCACAGGTACTCCCCACACATAAGATTTAGGTTTGGATTCAATTGCCCAGCTGTTAATCGACAGCCATCAGTCACTATCCATGTGACCTTAAAGAAGATACTCACTGTACCTGAGTCTTATATTTAAAATGGGACGAATGGGAGCTGGAGTGATGGCTCAGGAGTTAAGAGCACTAGCTGCTCTTGTAGAGGACCCAGGTTCAATTCCCAGTATCCATATGGCAGCTAGCAACCATCTGTAACTCCAGTTCCAGATCCAGGGGATCTGACACCCTCTTCTTCTGACCTCTGTGGGCATTGCATGACACAGGTGCAATTACATATATGCAGAGAATATACTCATGCACATAAAATAAAATATTAAAATGGAAATAAAAATACTTAACTTCTAGGATTATGGTGTGTATTAGGTGAAGCCATGCATGTTTAAAACAGTGCTTTCCACATAATAAATACACATTAAAATATGTGGCATTTTCATTTTTTCCTCTAGTACATACTCCAAATAGTTTCAATACACATTTACTAATCCAATAATAAATTTTTAACCACCTGCATTGTTTAACAAGCATGGCTTAAAAGCTTTTCTTTGTTTCAACAATTTCAATCAATTGATATCTCTTCCCAAACAGAACAAAAATAGCCCAAAATATTGCTCATGAGTTGACAAGAACCCTCTTTCTTGTTCAGGAACAAAACGTTTTTCATTTGTTGTTTTTCGTAGTTTCTCCTGAATGCTGATTTCTTATATAGAGATCATTAACAGTATGGCAGAGTTTCCTATCACTGTCTCCATTTTTACGTGTGGGGGAGATACTAAATACAGGCTTCCAACTGCCCAAGCATCCAACATGCCTCCTTGCATCCTGACTCTGACAATATCATGAATACTGCCTGCTCTGGACTAGTGATCACAAAGAGGAAGAAGACAGTGACAATGGGGAAGAGGACTATTCAGTGAGTTCTTAGAATATTCCAATTCTCTGCTACTGGCTTGATATAAGTGACTGAGACCTGGAGCTTCCTATGTGCCATTTTCCAGAGTCGTGAAAGGGTTTCTCTTCTTTTCTTCTTTCTTTTATTTCTTTCTTTTTTCTTCCTCCTTTCTTTCATCCTTCCTCCCTTCATTTCTTCCTTCCTTCCTTTCTTCTCTTCTCCCTGACTTGAAAAATTATACAGATGTGGAGACATTTCACTTGACTTATGGGGCTAGAAAAGACATAAGAAAGCTACCACTTGATCTAAGTCTGGAAGAGGGATCTATTCATGTAAACATTCATTTACTTTGCCAATCATTAAATCAGTCACATATCCAAAAACTTTGTGTTAGAATTTTAATTAAGCATTGGATGTACAAAGATGACCAAATTTCATCCATGCAATTACAAATACAGTCAATTGGAGGAATGAAGGACATGCAGGACTTTTAAGAAATACAAAGAGATAATGATTATACAGACTGACACACATTCAAGGCAAAATTGGACCATCAGTCTACATGTAAGAATGAAGGAAGATGTCACAGAAGAGGGCTAAGCACATTAAATCGACAATGAACATAAACTATTTGCCAAGTATTCACAATATTCTCCAGATTAGTGAGCCACACTTTCAAACATCATCTAACTGAATGTTTATTGCACCCAAAAGGATAGGGTGCAGCTTCTCTTTAAAATATTTTATTTATTATTCTTGACTTTATGTGTATGAGTGTAATGCCTGGTGTGTAAGTGTACATGTGTCCTGTATTGCCCAGGGAGGTCAGAAGAGGGTGTCATATTCCCCTGCAACAGACAGTTGTTAGCCATCACGTGGGTGCTGAGAATTGAACTCGGGTCCTCTGCAAGAGCAGCCAGTGCTCTTAAACACTGAGCCATCGCTCTAGCCCCAGCTTCTCTTTTAACCAATAGAAACAAATAGGAAAGTTAAAACTTGTCAAGGTCCATCACTAATAAGTAGGAAGCTGGAATTCAGCTTATCAAGCATCCAATGTCAGAAAAGTTGAACAACCACAAAGTAAAGGGAATTCTAGGCATGAGGAAGTTCACATATGAAGTAGCTACTTTTGCATCACTATGACCACAGGACATGACAGAATAACTTAGAAGAGGAAAGATTTATTTTGGATCACAGTTTCGAAGGATTTCAGTTTCATTGTGGTAGGTAAGGCATGGTGGCAGGTGTATGTGGTCGAGTTTGTTCATATCTCAGCATATGTGGAAGCACAGGCAAAGGCCAGCACCAGGGACCTGGCTATAACGTTCAAAGACCTACTCCTCCTGACACACTTTAGTTAGCTATCCCTGACCTCCTAAAGGCTCCACAAAGACTCAAAATAGTACTATCAGCTAGATAATAAGTGTTCAAAACATCAGCCTGTGGTGAACATTTCAGATTCAAGCACCACAACATACTAAAGTAGAGCCAAAAAGAGCCAGCAGATTTGGGACCTGATAGATCAATGCGGTTAATAGAGATCAGATTGGCTGGAGATGAGAGCTGAATGAACCTTGCAATCTGGGGAATGGAAGATGGCTCTGAGATAGTTAAACTTGATTGTCAAGTTGATTGGATTTGGAATTAACTACGAGGCAGGTCTTTGGGCAGGTCTGTGAGCCATTTGAGGAAGAAATAAATGAGGGTACTAGACCCTGAGGGTGGCATGGTCCTGCTGTGGCCCAGAAATAACAATATCCAAGAGAAAGCAGTGGGGCCTGCCTGTGCTTCTTGCAGGTGAATGTCTTAAACTTCACTGCTGCTCTTCCGTTCTTCACTGTTGACAGACTCCAGCTTCTTCAAGTTCCAGTGTAGACTGAAGACCAGGAATTTTCCAGGATCTTCCAGACCGTCAGCACCAGATGAAAACTGCTGGAGCATCCAACTTTGTGGACTGAGTAGCTACTTGGTGCTTAGCCTCTGTAGCATGCACACAACCATAGTTGGACTAGTCAGTGCCTATCTACTAAAAGGCATACTATCAAATTCCTTTTCTAACATGCTAGTATTCTACCGGCTCTGTTCCTCTGGAGGACGCTGCCTGGTGCAGACCCTTGTCCTGCAGGGAAGTTTTTGAGAGTTTGGGTTTTGTGCTGTTGTCTAAAGGGATGAGCCAAAGAAACTTGGATCAAGAGTGAGATAAGAGCAGCTGTGGCCATGGACAGGTAGATGTGGGGAGAGGAGGGGCTTCAGATGACTAGCTAAGGGTCATTTACAGTCCTGGGCAAATATACTGGCAAGAGTTAAAAGAAATTCTGTTTGGCCTTTTTCCTTCTGCCTGTCAATCTAACCTATTGAAATGGAAGTTTTTGAGTTTATTTGATTTCAGGAAATGATTTATTCTTTATGTTGTTTTTTCCCTCTCTCTATCTTCATTTTCCCAGTGGACAGCATATCACTGCGTGCAGCGGCCTGCAGCTTCTGTTTTTGCTGAGAAATGTACATTTGGGGTTGTTGGGCCTGTAAAACATGGAATTAACCAGTGTCATATCTTTCACGCCCTCCTCCCTGCTCACCCAGGAACCCAAATTAAATTTCACACTGAACAATCGGAGCAGCTGACATGCTCCACAGACAACAGGCACACGGCGTTGATGGCACAAGGTCGATGTCTCTGTCATCAGACTCCATGTCAACTCTGCCACCTGTTTTGATGGCAAAATTTAGCTGACTTGAGCCTTTGTCACAAGATGCTGTAAACTGCCCCTGTGACCAACAAGACTGAACACAAGCATGTAAGCCTATGGCTGTCTCATCTCCAGTTTATAACCAGCATCTGTGCAAGTATGAGGAACAGGGAGTAGTGTATATTCCTAGCAGGTTGGGAAGCCAAGGTTGTAAAAGGTACCCAAGGCCACACAGTGAGATCAACACAATCTCCTTTTAGACACATAGCAACTCCCTGAGACACCTTCAGATATGATATTTGTATAGGCAGCTGTTCTAGTTTGCTTTCTATTGCTGTGATAAAACACTGATCAACACCAGCTTGGGAAGGAAAGATTGCATTCCATCTTACTCTTCCAAGTGACAATCCATTTCCAAGGAAAACCAGTGCAGGAACTCAGGGCAGGAACCTGGAGGAACTGCTATGGCCCATCCCCCTGGCCTGTGCTTAGTTGCCTTTCTTATACAACTCAGGACCACCTGCCCAGGGGTGGCATCACCTACAGAGGACTGGGCCCTCCCACATCACTAAACAATTAAGAAAATGCATCACAGACAGGGCCAAAGGGCAGTCTGACAGAGGAAATTCCCAAGTTGTGGTTTTCTCCTCCTGGATGTATCAAGTTGACAACCAAAGCTATCTAGTAGAGTAGCAAAAATCTGCCCTTTTCAGTCATTTCTTAAACCTGAAAATTGTCACTTGTCTCTTTACACTACCCTCGTGTTTCTTTTTAAGACTTTATTACATTTACTTACTTTCTTACTGTGTATATGTATGCACACTTGCCATGGCAGGCATGTAGAGGTCAGAGAACAACTTTTGGGAGTTGGTTCTCTCCTACCATGTGGGTCTCAGGGATTGAACTCAAGTCTTCAGGCTTAGCTGCAAACATGTTTACCTACTGAGCCATGTCATCAGCCCTACCCCCATGTTTTGGATGCAAACTTCTTTTCCAGTTCTTCAAGAAGGGCATCATTATTATTACTGAGGCCCTTGCAATTTCTCCCCCTTTCACAAAATTCAACTCAACAATAGTTCTGATTCTCTGACACTACCAACCTGTCCTCTATAATCATAAGCTTTCTCCAATACACTTATCAGTAAAAGTCTCCTCAATCTTCATCCCCAGTTAAAATTTCCCACCTATGCAATGTATGCCTTGGTCCTTATCATAAATAACCTCTCCGTGTACATGTTCCTTCCCAGATGCAATTCTCAAATTAAGGAAATTTTAAAACATTGATGGGTGTGTGTGTGTGTGTGTGCTTGTGTGTGTGTGTGTGTGTGTGTGTGTGTGTGTGCGCGCGTGTGTGTGCGCGTGTGTGTGTGTGTGTTACAGCACCAGTGTGGAGGTCAGAGGATCCAAATGGCAGGAGTTGGTTTTCTCCTTCCAACAAGTGAGGATACAGTTTCCCAGAGTTAGTTCATTAGTTCTTTCCTTCCAGTAAGTGAGTTTTGGGCTTGGCAGCAAGTGCCTTCCTCACTAAGCCATCTCACTGCCCACCCCCCACCTCTCCATTTGCACTTATAAAACACATGTATCATAATCTTCCCTGTAGATCACTTCGTAACTGCATGACATGGGACCATGGGCCAGACTTAGTTCATGTTGGATCTTTATGCAAAGCAATGTTGTATACTCAGCAGACATCATGTGTCTTTCTTAACACAGGATATCAAAGATGCTTCAGTGATTTATCTTTGGGTAACTTTCTGGGTGAAGGTGTCTAAACTGATTTTAGAGATTGCTCTTGTAATAATTTCACAAATAAGCTAAGAGAATGCATTTGACAGTGCTAATGAGTACCATTTCTCCAAGGATCTGTTTACATTTTATGTTGCTTAGCATAGTAAATTGATAAACTTTGGCACACAGGAAGGCCCGGGGGGAAAAAAGAGAGAATTCCACCTCAATAGTAAGGAGCAGTCTTATCAAAAGACATTTCTGACATGTTCACAGTTATCTTGTCCAGAATGGAATGTCTTCTACATTGTTCTTCTCATTCAATTTTTTTGTTTCTTCTGGAACAATTAAACAGTTAACTATGAACGCAAGGAGTTTATATGAAGGCATTTTATAGGTGTGATTTCAAAGACCCTCCTCTGTAATCTAAACCTTGTGTATGTAGCTGAACACCACAAAAATAAGACTGAGGATTTCTTGAAAAGAAGAAATCCTAGCAATGGACTTAAGGTCCTAACCTGCAGATCTCCAATCTCTGGGCGTGGGAAGAAGATTTCCTGGGATATACAGAAAGACATTAGAGAGAGAGAGAGAGAGAGAGAGAGAGAGAGAGAGAGAGAGAAAAGATTGATGGATGATAGACAACAGACAGGGTAGACTGGTGGATAGTAGATAGCTAAAAAGATAAGAGATAGGTGACAGATAGATGATAGTTCCCTGCTTCCCTTTCTATTGCTGTGAAAACAGCATGAGCAAAGCCAACTATATGAAGAAATGGTCTATCATGGAGGAAGGCCAGGGAAGGAACTCAAGCAGGAATCTAGAGGCAGAAGCTGAAGCACAGACCATGGAGGAACGCTGCTCACTGGCTTTCTCCTCTGGCCTGTGCTCTTATATAACTCAGGACCACCTGCCACAGTGGGCTAGGCCTTCCCACCTGACTCAACAATTAAGAAAACGCCCCGCAGATATGCTCACAGACCAATCTGATAGAGGAAATCCCCTAGTCAAAGTTCCTTCTCCTCGGGTGTGTCAAATTCACAACTGAAGCTATCTAGCACAGAAAGATAGGTAGATAGACAGATAGACAGACACGTATGTGTGGTTTAGTCTACTTTCTCTGCTTGAAGTCTGCCTCTGCTCTACCTCTGCTTCAACCCTGACGGATACAAGGATCTTCACCCCAAACCATGATTGCTGAGGGAGGAATTTTAGACCCTAAGAACTGAAAATGGAGATATTTATGAAAAGGATGCACCTGGATTCCTCACACCGGTTGCCACGGAGAAAGCTATGTCCTCTAATTCTAGGGCTTGGGCTGTTCTCTGTCTATTAGAACTTTGTGCATTTGTGAGTGTGTGGCCTTGGTGTCTCATGCCTTGTCATGTTCCTGGAGAGGAGATACCTCTGGATCCTTCAAACACAGGCCCTCAGTTCTCCCCCTCCCCCGACCCCTGACACACACACCCCACTAAGAGAGGCTGCATCTGGGAGCAGGATCAAGCCAGGCTATGTTTCTGCCTGAGGCTAATGAGATATATCACATGTAGGTGATACTTGGGTCAGACAAGCACCTGCTCTTCTGGGGCCTGAGGCTTGCTACTAACCTGGGAAGGAATTCGCTGCTGAGGCTTGCACTGGAATAGTTAGCTGAGAATTTTTCACATAGGTAAAAATTTGGAATGCTCTTAAAACTCCTCCAAGACACCAGTAAGTGCAGAATTTACTGGGATGGGAGCAGAGAGAAGAGAGATCAGATTATGAAATCAGGTCTCTCTGGCTGAAAGGGAGCTATATAGAATAATCCACATTATCATAGTGGGCTTAACAATTTTGGATTTCTTTTGGATTTCTTAACAATTTTGTGAATTCACTGATACTCAGTTTCCTAACTTGTAGCATATTGATTAAAAGCTCAAGTTCTTGGGATGAAGAGAAGGCTCAAGGGTAAAATGCTTTCCACGTAAGCATGAGGACCACAATTTAGATCCCCACAGTCTACTTAGAAGCCATGTGGATGTGGTGATGTGCTTGTAATCCCAGTGTGCAAAGGGGAGAGACAGGGAGTTCCTCAGACAAACTGTCTAGCTTGAACCACAGAATCAATGAGCCTTGGGTTCTACCAGAGCCTCTGCCTCTTACATAACATGGAAAGTATTGGAAGAAAATACCTAACATCCCCCCTTTGCCTCCACACATGTGGACATAGATGTACACTTGCATACACACGCACCCACACACATAGGAATATGCATAGGCATATAACTGCATACCACACAGTCACATGCACACACAATAAAGAAAGGATACAACTTCTTTTTAGGCTTGCCATGAGGGTTAGTTAACACATGCACATAACACATTCAAACACATGTAGCATAAATATTTCCCGTTATATAAGTACTCAATCAATGAATACTACTGTTGTGATTCTTTTCTCCTTAAAACATTGGTCTGATGTAATGTTTGTCATCAGCCACGGGTAGAGAAAATAGAAAGAGAAAAGGCCTGGTCATGATACAAATAAGCATGACATTGAACAAGTGCTTCGTCTGCTGTCTCAGTTCACATAGATCAAGGAGTAATAATACCAAGAATGTTGATTTAACATAATGACTCAGAGAATGAGTCCTGGAACCAAGCTGCCTGGGTTTGAATCCCAGCTCCATTACTTGACAGGCCTTAGTAAGTAATTTAATTTCTCTTCACTGCAGTTACCTCATTTATAAACTGGATATAACAATAGTGCCTATCTCACAAGGCTGTTCTGAGTATTAAATGCATTAATATGTATAAAAGGCTTGGAGGAGTGCCTAGCACTTAGGAAAAACCTGATAAATGACAAAGGTTCCCATGGTGCTTTGAGGAAGGATTAGAGGAAATAATGCTCTTAAGTATCTGGTACTCAACAGGTATCACCATCATTGTTGCCACTTATAATAACAGCAAGAAAAGCAGCAGCAGGTCTAAGGTCTGAAGACTTGGTGCACTTTCTAAAGGGAGGTTCGTTAGCAAGTCTTCCAATGGAACACATTTTACATTCCTAGATTAATCTGGCTTCATCTCACCTTTAAGGAAATGGAAATTCAAACTATAATCCATCTCACCATAGTCAGAGCTGTTATCCACAAAACAAAACAATATGCAAAAGCAAATGCTGGTGAGGATACAGTGAAAGAAATTCTTGGTGGGATTGTAAGTTAGTTAAGCTACTGTGGAAATCAGTATGTAAGTTCCACAAGAAACTAAAAACATAACACTATATGACCAGGCTATACAACTCCCTCCCTTGTGTATCTGAAGAAATAAGTCAGCATACAATAGAGATCTCATGCCGCAGTTTGCAATGGCACTAATCACTGTGGTCAAGTTATGGATTTAGTCTATGTGCTCATCAATGGATAAATGGATAAAGAAAATAAAATCTACATAAACAATGGAATATTATATAGCTATAACTAAGAAAGAATGTTGTATGCAAGAAAATAAATAGATTTGGAAGTCATCATATTGAGCAAAAATAAGCCAGACTCAGAAATGTAAATACTGAATATTTCCTCTCATGTATAAAATCTAGACTAAAAACCTTTAAAAATTGAAAGTAGACAGGAGTGTATTTGGAAAGAGGAAGCTGAACAATGGAAAGGAAAGAAGGGACAGAAGAGAAAAATGAGGGGTTAATATGATCAAAGTAGATACATGTAGAAAATGTCACGATGAAGCTCATTGTTTTGTACAATTAATATATACTAACAAAAGAGAAAGGAAGCCAGAAAGAAGGAGAATATCACAAGTAGCTCCCAAGGAGCCCTCTCATGGTCCCATCTGGCCATTCCTTCCCTGAGAATCAGCATTACTGTGATGTCCAACAACATGGGTATGGTTGTTAATCTTGATTATTGACTTGATGGGATTTGGAATCACAATCATAACAGATCTCTAGGGAAGTCTATTGGTGATAGTCTAGATTAAGTTTATTGAGGTAGGGAGACCCAACTTAATGTGGGTGCTATCATTACCTAGGCTGGGGTCCTGGACTGAATAAGGCAGAAAAAGATAGCTTAGCACAGACATTAATTGTTGTCTGCTTCCTGACTATGGATGCAATATGAGCAGCAACCTCCTTTTCCTGTGGGCAAATTTTCCCTGCTCTGACTGACTGACTGTAATTGTAAGCCAATATAAACCCTTCCTCAGGGGGGGGGGCGGGGATGAATACTGTTGTTTCATAAATTGCCATAACATCAAGATACCTTTTTCATATTTATGTTTGGACATATACACAAATGCTACCCTCAAACTT
Organism: Nannospalax galili; assembly: GCF_000622305.1. Taxonomy (NCBI): domain Eukaryota; kingdom Metazoa; phylum Chordata; class Mammalia; order Rodentia; family Spalacidae; genus Nannospalax; species Nannospalax galili. Next base: position 3,400,904 of record NW_008338996.1, on the reverse strand, counting down.
AATCAGAAAAGCCGAAGCCACTCTTTCCAGTGAACGATCATGAATGCAAAGACTCAGATACACAAAGTGCTGAGAACTAGTGATGGAAGAATTTTAGCTCTAGCAAGACATTTATGACATCTTCTCTAAGTTCAAGACACATTGTGGAAGATGAGTGGAAAGAATGGAAGAGTTAGAAGATAAGAAGAAAGATTGAGAATTGGTCTCTCCTGAGCGAGATATAGCCATTGCAATCACAAACGCATAAGAGCTGAGGATGCCTCATGGGGTGTGTATAAGAATGGACTCCAACAATCAGGCATGGAGAATGGGCTCAGGGGACTCTACCAGGCTCCAGTGGATCATCCCAATCTAATTGTCACATAGATGGCCCTAGTTAAACTAATAGGCCACAAAACTTAACCAAAAGTCATGAATGTGGGAAAGATACTGGTACTGATGAGGGGAGGGTGATATAGAGAGGAGAGAGACATGAAGAATGGGGGAGAGAGAGACAGCAGAATGCATTATTCACATGTATACATGTATGAAAGTATTTAAATAAGAAAACTAATCAATTAAAATTACTGTAGCAAGACCACTTGATGTGCGAGCTATAGTCAGAAAAATATTTAGCACTATTTTGAGGATAGGTACAGTGCCATGCAGCAGTTCTCTAGAACTAATTCACCCCACTTAGCTGAAACCTGATGTGGAACACAGTCTTCCCTTCTCACATTGCCATCACCATTTTGAAAGCAAAGCAGCCGCTATCACCTACATTGAACTCTTACAAGATCAGGCCTATTAGCATTTCCACATAGGAATGGGGTGAGGCCATCAGATCTGCACCTCAGATTATAGCCACTCATTTCCACCTACAATTGCATAGAATTCTACCCCAGCTGTACATGGTCTTAGGAGGTACTAGAGCATATAGGAGGATGGAAAGTTATACAATTAATATGCACTAGTAAAGGGTGGGGGGGTCCATCTATACAGCTTTTGAGAGGTCATCAGTCATATTGAGGTGGGGCTTTTTGATGGTGCAGCTGTTTCAGGGTCACCGCCACTCTGTAAGTATTCAGTTCCCCATGTTCCTTTCATAAGCTCTTACGCATGCTCCTATCAATAAGATACATAAGCTCATTTGTTCCCCAAGGTGGACATGGATAGAGTGGTTTCTTTGTTGGCCATTGTTGTGATATCTAAAGAAAATAGATGTTTGCTCAGGTCTCCTCAGGAGAAGTCACACAACATCTGGTTACATCCCTCAATGAGCAATTCTCTCCTCTCCATCCACTGTCTAGAATCTACCATTTTACCTCTTGCTGTCAAGCCTTTGACTACTTTACATAAATCATTCAAGTGCACTATGATAATGAATGTGTCTAATTTAAAGGCTACTAGTTCACACATGATCATGAATTTGAAGTATTTCAGGGAATTTCTTTAAGATGATATAGATCCTTACCCCTAATTGCCGTGTTTGTCTCACTGACACTTATCGTCAATATTTGAACACTACTGTAACCGCCGCTATGAGCCGGCTATCCTGCACACATATACCAGCACTGCCTACACTGGTAACTTCCCCCAAGAGAAGCCTGTGCAAGGACCTGTGTTTATCCCCTAAATGTGGGGGATGTTAGGGTGGTTTCTATATCTCTAGCACTATTGCTGTGATCATCCAAGTTTCTGTGAATACTGTATATGCCTTATACCATCTACATCTCAGTATTCAATTTGATTTGTGTTAGAACTCAGATAACCAAGCTGGATGCTCTTTCTCACTTTAACAAGCAGAAATATAGGTAAACATTCTAAGAGATGAGATCGTTTTATTATCTCTGACAAGGAACAGTCTTTGAAGAGGCTGAATTTGGTGGCTAGTCACTGTCACAAGAATTTCCTCTGTGTCAATTTTACATAGTAGAGAGAGCCCATTTTGGCAGGCATTCTCCAACACTTTAAAGAGAGTTACGAATTATCCCAATTCAACAGGTCAGTTTGGACAGTTATTTTAGGGAACACAGCCAACTCAACTGTAAGCCTATTGGTATGTTTTATTCACCAATAACTGGGACACCTCACATTTGCAGAGATGTTGGTAATTTAGGAAACATCTTTTGCATGTGTTTTCTAAATGTCATAGATACTCCCTTGAACACTGCAGCTAGCACCCCCATGCAACATCTTACAGAGCAGAAAACAATCTCAGAATTTCCCTTGTGGCCCATTACAAGTCAAGCTTTACATGCAGTGAATTCTGTTGACTGTAAATGCTCTTTTAAAGTCAAAGGAAAGATATTTATTTCATGCCTTCTTGCCTAAAACGAGATATTTTTCTGGGTGCCTACATAATCCTCCTGTAGATAAGAAGATTATCTGGTGATTCTTACCCTAAAGTAAAAACAGAGGAGGGATTCAAATAGTCTTTCTTGTACTATAGAAAAGTGTGGCTACCCCTTCACTAACTGATAATCTCTTACCAGACTTCTCTATGCCAGGATGGCTCTGCAAAGCACTTGGGGAGCAAGTTCAAGGGTACCCCAATGTCTACAACCTGTAGTCCATCAAAATTGAGTTGAAACATGTGACTGTCCATTTCTGATTCTGTCACTTCAGGTTTCTGACTCCAGAAACCACACTGTTCAGTCTGAGCTGTCGTTCTCTTCAGTCTTGTTAATTAACCCAGCTTTTGTCTTGAGCATGCTCATGTCTCCTACAGGGTTTTTACCTCTTATCGTGTAACTAGGGTTTTGATTTTTCTCTACCCTTCCCTCTGCTTTAGGCAGCCTTTCACCACTGTGACAAATAACTAAGGAAAACACAAGTAAGAGGAGATATTTATTTAGGTCAGGGTTTCAGAGGTTTTAAGCCTGTGGTCACTTGGTTCCATCATTTCCCTGTAGTAGGAAGAAAGTGGAGAGCAAAGTTGTTTACCTAAAGGCAGCCAGGAAACAGAGACAGAGAGAGAAAGAAGAAAGAGCCACGGACAAGACATACCCTTTGTAAATTACTTGCTCTGATTCACCACCTCCACCTCCAAATAATGCAATCCAATTAAGAATTTATCTAATGTATTCATTAGTTCATTAATTCAGAGCCTTCATAACCCAGTTACCTCTCAATGACTAGACCCACATGCTGGGAGCCAAACCCTCAACATGGGAACCTTTAGGGAAATAGTTCATGCTCAAGCCATAACATTATCCAGACTAAAGCAAGTTCAGGACCCTTTTATGTGCGTCAGTACGTTGTGCTTACAGTTACCCCCGTCTACTCATAGCAAAGTGTTTTGCCTTTCTGTCTGAGTGAGAGTGAAAATCTGATTGCTAAATTTTTTCAGCAGTATGGCTATGGGTCCCCTTCTTGCTTGCTATATAAAACACAAGATTTTCTCTTTAACAAAGAATTGCATTATCTATATTCAAGGTCAGCAAAGTTTGTAAAGGGTACAATTAGAAAATACTTTTGACTTTTGTAAAAGCATTTGTGTGACCACTATTTAACTCTGGCACTGTTAGCATAAAAACAGTTACACATATCATAGCAAACAAGTGTGGCTGTGCTCCAATGAAGTTTATGAAAAAAGGCAGGAGACTAGATTCATCCTGTAGGCCATGGTTTTCATGCTCCTGATCAATAGGAACAATTTGGGTTGGAGATTCCTGCCATCAATTTACTGCAATCTAGAATCTGTCAAAGATTAGTTATGACATCTCGTGTTTGACAGAAGAGTCAAATGGCTACATTAATTTCTCTCCATCGAACTCTTTTACATGATAGGCAGCATGCAGAGTTGATAAAGCTTCAGCATGACTTTTGTGCATTGATTTTGAAGGGAAGAAATGCTTAAGGGTAAGATGGGGTAAGGAGAAAGTTAAGATATTTTTGGCTACAATCATAGATCATGACTAAGAGCAGCTTAGCACAAAGGATATTTATTATTCATACAATTATACCAGCATAAGTTGACCTCAGTATTGGTTGAGTAACTCGAGCTCATTTTCACAGACACATGATTTTGCATATTTCTGCTGTGAAACCCACATACATGGCTTCTCAAACATCACCTCACGGAACCAGGATAGATGCAGTACTTCCAAGCACCACCTCCATGCCAATGTGTTCAAAATAGCACGGGAAAGGATTGAGTGCACGTTCCTGTAGATTTCTCTTTTAGGAAAAACAGGAATCCTTCCAAAATATCTTGCCAAAAAATTAGCTAAAATTAGATCACATGCTCACCTCTAGCCAACCACCAGCAAAGTAGGGACAGCACGGTGGCTTGGACCAAGTATGACTAGGACTCAAGTACCTGATTCTGAGTGAAACTTGAGTGTGACGTGGGTAAAGGAGCAGAGAATAAAGATGTGAATGAGAACTCATGGTTCTCAACTTCCGTGTTTCCAACAGCCACCAGAAGCTCTTGTTAAAATGTGCCCTCTTGAGCCCTTGCACTAGAAGTTCTGATCACACAGCACTAGGGAGAGTACTCAACAAGTTCTCCAGGGAACTTTGATGCAAGGAGCCTGCTGCTCACACCAGAAGATGCAGGAGTTCTGAAGCTTCTTGGGAACGACATCTGTACTAAGCAGACACAACTATCATCGTTTCAACATTCGGCTTGCTTCAAAAGCAAAAATGCAAATGTGTGAACAGTGGAAGTAGAGAACTTCTCTTTGTGTTGAAAAAGAAACAGAATTGAGATGTTTTAGCACATGAGTTTCGGGTTGAGTTGCTGTATCTCCTATGCATATACACAGTGACGAGACTGAACACGAAATCAAGGGATTTTTATATAAAGAGTGTATAAATTGATATTTCACATATGCAACATTAACAGGGGTCTCTACATCTCAGAGAAATGTGATTTTAATCATTAATATTGTGAATTTAGCCACAGGTCTCAACTTCTTGCTTTAGTGTGATATCTTTTTTCTATCAAATCATAAGGTGCTATTCTAAAATCAGAAAGGAAATCATTCTTGCAAAGTATTTATTGTGGTGCTGAGTGCCTTAAATACTCAATAAATATAGCACACATTCCCATTTGAGTCCTCACTGGGCTGATAGTGGTGATGAGAGTTATATTTGTATTTACAAACATTTGTGCTTATTCCGATTGCCTTAGCAATTTTCTCATTTACAGATCTGAAAGTAATTCCCAGCTACGTAAAATAATGACAAATTTACAAAATTAGTTGACGGAGTTGAGTCTTGAACTCAACTTGATTCCAGATTCTCTAATCAAAATTTCTAATATTCCACATACTAAATTCGTAATGAATATTTGCCACCCAGTTTCTTGGCATATATTGAGAAGCATCCCATTCTGTGGAAGGCTGTTTTATTTCAGTCCTCCCCACCAATATGCAGAGAACTACTGACTGGAGTAATTAAAAAGGGAAGTCAAGGTATTCCTTGGTAGGACCAGGAAACCAGTCGATATGGCTCAGTCTGCTCAGAATTGACTGCAATCAATTTCTCCAACTGCCTGTCCAAGGCTGCAGCTCTAAAGCAGTCAGTGTCTGATCAATGGTGGCCTTGAGACCAGAGGAGGGAGAGACAAAGCTGTGGCCGCATTGTGGCCTGGGCAGCAGTCTGCTATCACAGACCAGCCCAAGTTCAAGGTCAGCAGCCTCTGGCTCTCCTCTTTCCTAGCCTCACTTTACCCAGTTCCCTGATAGACGTGTCAGAAGAAAGTGGACCAGAACAAACACATGAGAAATACTCCTGGAATCTGAGGGAGGGGGTACTCATTTGCAAAATATAATAAATAACAATAATAATCTCATATTCACTATCATAAGCATTACGACTGTGGTTGTAATAATGACAGGGCACCTGATTTTATCTTCTGTTCTCTGAACATGAAAGCACATCTCTGTATCTAAATGAAAGTCATTTAAGAGCTGTAGTTTTACAGCAAATGGGTTCCATCACATTCAATAAAATGTTAATTGATGTGGAGGAAGGGAGACTGGTCTTTCTAGTTTTGTACATTTGTTCATTAAGCAGCAGTGGAGCACAGCAATGCTTAAAGATGGGTAGCATCCTGTACATAGTAGGTGCTACCTCACATCTTCATAAAATTGTTCAAGGCACTCTGTTATATAATGCAGATATGACAGTGGGTAACATATGTTCCTTGCTGTCAAGGAATTTATATTCTACAAGTAGCCTGTAAATAGAGAATCGTGGAAATAAAGACCTGAAATGATTACAGGGATTCAAAGGTCTAGATTAGCTGTGGTAGGGCAAGAGTCGTCGATGAAAGGGATAGAGGAAATTTGAGACAATTTGAGCTCTGATTTCAAAATTACGTATAATTTCTCCAAGTAGAAATTGTCAATTATCAAAGTAGGAAAGAAAAAACATAACCCAAATCTGAAAGAAAATGCAGTATATTTCTGGAGGGTCAATAGTGTAGTTCAACTGTAATACTGGGTATTTGAAGGAAAAGCTACAATAACGGTTGGGAAGTTGCATAAAAGCCTAGAGGTGGGAGGCCTTTCACACGTAAGAATTCTTTTTAAATTTATTTTTAATTTTATTTGTATGAGTGTCTTACCTGCATGTATTTAAATGCACTGCCTGTGTACAATTCCCCCAGAGGCCAGAAGAGGGCATTGGATCTTTTGAGCTGAAGTTACAGACCATTGTTAGCAGCTGTGTGGGTGCTGGGAGCCCAACTTGGGCACTCTATAAAAGCAGTCAGTGCTCTTGATCACTGAGCCTTCTCTCCAGTTCCCATAGAGAAGAATTCTTGCAGTATGCTTTTCTACCCTCTGACAAGGTGGGAACCATTGTATATCCTTAAAAGAAGAATATCCAGGTCTCATTTGGAAAAATAATTTTTATAAATAACAAAAGAAAATGAAGTGAGTGAAAGAGAAAGAGGGCTGGAGGGGCTCACTAAATTGCACAGAACACAGCAAGTGATGGGTGAATGTATATCCTAGTGCTGTATTCACTCTAATTCTGGTATCTGGTATTCCTTCCAGTATTTATACCATAAGTAGGAGCACTGGGTTTAAATTTGACCTGGTTTAAATCCCATCTCTGCCACTCTGGAGCTAAGTGACAAAGGAAAGTTTGAATGACCCCCGCCCTGGGGGCGGCTTAATTTCTTCATCTTTAAAATGGGAATAAAATGTCTATTTGAGTAAGTTGAACGGAATAATATATGTGAAGATTTCCATACAGTCTTTGACATGCTGTAAGATTTTGATGTATGTTAAGTGCTATTATTATTAATATTAACTTCAAATACCTTTCTCGTGTTTCCTTTCTGAACCTTTCTTCCATTCCTTTTGACATCTCTTTGAATACTTTAGTACCCTGAATTAATTTTCTGCATGATGATGGACTATCAGAAAAGCTATTTTGGTTAGAGGGACTTTCCCCCTATCTTTTCTGAACACACCACATACTTGAATATCATATATCATATGAAGAATGGTTAAGGGAGATGAGAAAACCTGGGTGGGATGCAAGCCATATTTGTGCATTTCAAAAGTTGTCAGTTTGAAGAGGAATGAAACTCCAGTTTGACTCTAAAGAAGTTTGTCTAATAAGTGGAACTAACAGGGACATTTGTTTTCATTCAGTCAAAACCCAAAATTCTAAAAATTTTGGATAACTGAAAACCACCTATGCTAAATTATACAGTTCAAGTTCTGCATCCCTGAAAGGACTGATTCAAGTTCACACAGCCATAAAAGGTTTTGAACTAAGCATTTGCTATTAACATAGTGCTATATGCTCAATGTAATAAAATAAAACCACTTAAAAATATGAACGGTTTTCTAAATGAGAAATTTGGATATATATTGAGATAAGCATGCTGAACTCTAGGGGCCAAATTCAGCCTGCAAATCTGTGTGCATTTCAGAACAATGGCAGACCATTTCTACTTCTATTCTAGTGAACATTGTTAGCTTTCTTCAACTGCCCAACTCTATATGGGAACCTAGGTCAGCATTCAGGAGGCTCAATTTTGAATTCTGCTTGTGTCAGGAATTTACCTTGTTCCTTTCAGGCAACAGGTTCCTACTTCAACGTTTCCTTAAAATAAGGGGATTGGGTTCAGTATCTAAGTCCCCTTTCCTTTTCAGGACTCATAAGCATTCAGGAAACAGAAAACTTAACTCCAAAGACCTTTTCAAAAATGACTGACTGAACACTCTGGAGAATGGCAGATGTATCTGTTGTTAGTTCTAAGGAATAAGATTTATAATCATTGATAAAATTGGCGAATCGGCTATCAAGCCTCTTGACTTTTCCCGGTTTTCCAAATCATTCCAAATAAAAACATATACAGAAACTGCCAATATGTTCTGTTTAGATGAATGCTTTGTGGTTTCGACTTAATGTCATTGAAAGCCCCCATATTTGCTGATAGATTTAACTGACCATGTAGTTGATTTGTTGATGGCTGTTGCTATATTTTCTCTGCTGAAACAAGCAGTTAAAACTTTGAGACTGAAAGGACAAGGAAAGTAAAGAACCTAAAAGAATAGAGAGTGCATGCAGCAGCAATCTGGGAACCCAGTGAATGAAACTTCTGCAGCCCTGTGTGTGCAGGGCAGCTCAACTGTGTAGCTGGAGTCTGTTTTCTAATTGTTTGACATTGGATATGCTCCTTGCCCCCATTACAATAAAGTCTCTCTTATCTGATGAGATCAGGATCTGTAACTGTAGGTTAATGGAAAGTCAGTTAAGACAAAATTAGGGAAGAACAGACTCCTAGCTAGGAGGTTCTAACATCCAGTGTGGCATTAGTCATATTTCCAAAGAAATGGAAAGCATCCAGACATTGATTAGTTCAAAAGTCAAAGATGATCATATTAAGGCAATTAAAAATACAGAAATACCAAGAGAAAAATACTAGCCTAATTCCATTCAGGGGCAATTAGTGTTTTGCTGTAAACACTTGTGGCCTCCCTTTCTCTTGAAAATATTTTTGCTTGAAAAGTAAAATGTATTTTGTGAATTTGTGAAAATGCTCAGAACACACACATGTATGTTTGTGACATATCATTTATGTAAAGGGATCATAAAATTCCATTGCTTTATTGCTTATATTTGATTTACGACGTCACACACATCTTTTAATAACATTAAATATAAATATATTCTGATTTCATCAGCAATCATCTCTCCATTTCAAATGTCTAGTTATCCACAAGGACCACCTATGAGCCACTTCTACGATTTTAGCTTTTCCATAATGAGAATACATTAATTATGTGCTAAAATATGTGAAAAACAAAATATACAAACACATTGGCTCCAAAAGCTGTGTAATTAGAAGTTCACAGTAAGGACCTTGGAATGGAATACCTCAATTTTAGATGCCAATCTGTTTCTGTGAACTCAGTGTGGCGTTGGACAACTTACCTGATATGAGTTTCTACTGCCCCATTAAAAATTACGGCAATAAACGAAATCACCAAAGGTATTTGGCAGAGCAGAGGAGGCTGAACCTTATTCTGGTACACAACTCTTTGCACAGGACTGAGACACAGAAAGTACTTAGCAAGTGGCACCTATTGTCATCACCATTGTCACATAAGGTACTTCGTCTGATTTTGAAAAAAAGAAATGTGTCAGTGTTACAAAACATCACAAAAATTCCACATTTTGTAAGTTCCTGATGCCATGACCTCAAAGTGTTCCCTTACTTCACTTGTGGCTGTTGTGAGCAGGGATGTCCATTTTCATGGAAAATACATCCCTTCCCCTAAATCAAGGGCTATGGCACCTTTAGTCCATGGCTGATGAAGAACTATTTAGGGACTTTTAGAGTAAAAACACAAAGTTAAACAAATAACTGGTCACACAGCTTTGTTAAGGGAGTGGCAAGATAAGTAGTTTCCTCTACATTTTAATTTATTTATTGAGATGTTAGTCACGTATTCCACAATTCATCTGGCTTTAAAAAATAGAATCATTCTCACAAGGTTGTGCTAACAGGATCACACATTCATTACCTCCAAGAAGTAAATCCCTTGACTCTTGGCAGTCACTCATCACTCACTCTTGACTCTACCACAGCATTTCCATAGTGACTACAGCAGTTTCCAGTGGAACAGCAGCATCTGAAAATTTCAGGCTTTCTTCATAATTGCTAGCATTTTCTTTATTATCTGTCATTTGTATTATGGCCATCTTTTAGGTGTTGTGGATTGGAATCTCACTGTGGTATTGATTTTAATTTATTCATTAGCTAGTAACCTTAAGCATCTTTCTTCTTGCATCTTGAACATTTGCATATCTTCTTTGAAGAAGTGTCAATTGATATTTATTCAGTTTTAAATTAGGTTGTCTGCTCATTATTGAGTTGTATGAGCTCTTTATATATTTTAGACACAAATCCTCGATCAAGTATATGATTTCACACACATTCTCCGTTCTGTGAGTTATCTTTTCATATTAATCTTGATGTCCTCTGAAGGATAAACTATTTAGCATGAGAAATATGATTTATCTATTAGTTCGTGTTTCACTGTCGTGCTTCAGATAAGAAACTATTGCCTAACCAAAGGTCCCAAAGCTTAACACTATGATTTCTTCTTAGAGTTTTATGTTAGTTTTTTTTTTTTTTGTGGGGGGAGGCTCTTATGTGTATAGCTATGACCCACTTTGGTTTTCTGTGTATAACTAGAAAAGGATCCAACCTCATTCCTTTAATGTAGGTATTCAGTTGTTTCAGATTCATTTGCTGACGATATTTTTTTCTCTCACTGAACTGATTTGGCACATGTATCAAAAATTAATTGACCAAAATTAGGGTATTTCTTTCAAAGTCCTCTGTTGTATTTTATTTGCTTCTGTTTTACCTTTCTTTTGCTAGTATACCATTATCCTGCCCACTGGCATTTTAAGTGAAATTCTGAAGTCATGAGATGTGAGTTCTTCACATCTATTCCTCCTTTTTCCTTCAACATTCCGTGCTAAGGGGAACCTCTTGCATTTCCCTTATGAATTTTAGGATCCTCTGGTCAGGTGCTACAAAAAGTGGGTTTTTGATGTGATGACTTGAATCTCCTGATCAATCATAACAATTTTAAGTCTTTAGTGTGATTTTTTTTTAAATTTGTGTTTCATTTCTTCTAATTATGTTTTAGTAGCTTTCAGAACACACCAATATAAGTGAGGATCAGGAAAAAAAACATAGAAAAGGGAAAAGGGGCAGGCAGATTGTTAAGAGTCAGAAGACCAGAAGACCTGCTGCAAAATAGTATCTTCTAGACATGATGGAGAAGCTGCACCCATGAAATGTCAACAGTGTGGTTGCCAAAACAAGACCTGGGTAACACAACATTAGCTCTCATGTCAATGTTGAAAGGGGAAATTTTGCAAACTGCCTTCCCTAGAGGAAGAGCTACAGGCAGTCGGTGGCTCCTGAGGGAGAATCACCTTTCTCTATGTATGAGCCCGCTGGTAAGTTACCCAATCCTAAGTAGTCAGCCCTAGGCATATGTCCATATGAACAGCACTAATGGATGGGGTAAGGTTTATATATTAATATATGTAACAGTGATAATAAAGAAGGGGAGGTCATGAATCTAAGGAAGTAGGGGGAGGAGGAGTCAGAGGAGGAGGCTGAGAGCTGGACATGATGTAAATATGATGCTAATGTATGAAATTCTAAAAAACTAAAAATTTTAAATTAAAAATTGAAAGTCTTTTTAGAATCATATTTTAATTTTGATGCTATTATAAATTGTTTGCTTAACATAATTTTCAGATAGTTGATTGCTAGTCTATAGGAAAGCAAATGATCTTTATGTATTTATATTGCATCCTACCCACTTGTTAAACTTGTTTGATCTAATAACTTTTTAAAAAATAATATAATTCCAGGACTGGAGAGATGGCTCAGCAGTTAAGAGCACAGACCGCTCTTGCAGAAGACCTGGGTTCGATTCCCAGCACCCACATGGTGGCTACGAACCGTCCTTAACTCCACTTCCAAGGGAATCCGAAGCCCTCTTCTGACCTCCATGGCATTGCACAACACGGGTGCACATACATGTAGGCAATACACTCATACACATAAAATAAAAATAATAAAAACATTTTTAAAAAATGATATAATTTTTTCAG
>NW_008338996.1:3369692-3387401 GCF_000622305.1 Nannospalax galili | reverse complement strand
ACATAAACCAGGCTGGCTTCGAACTCACAAAGATCCGCCTGCCTCTGTCTCCCAAGTCCTTGGATTAAAGGCGTGCGCCACCACGCCTGCCCCTTTAATTTTTTAATTCAATTTTTGAATTATTTCATTGTTTCATTATTTGAATTATTTCATGCAGAACATGTCAATCAATCTTAATCATCTTTATACCCCAATTATTTCATTGTTTCATTATTTGAATTATTTCATGCAGAACATGTCAATCTTAATCATCTTTGTACCCTCTTCTCCGTTGACACTCTCTCAGCCCCCTGCCACCACCACCACTGGAATTCATGCATTTTGTCATTTGTGTTAAGGTATTGTGTCAAGTTAGTGTTCTCAGATGTTCCTCGGTGCAAGTTCATCTGCTGAGGTCTAGTCAGCCTACATAGAGTCCCTCACTTTAGGAAGATCAGCTCTTCCTCGCCGAACAGTAATCAGTTGTCAATATTTCTTCAGCTAAGATTGGGGTCTGCTGTCCATTTCCCCAGTTCTATGCTACATTTCTGACTGCTTGAGCTTTTATGGGTCTTTTCCGTGCTGACACCATTGCTGTCGGTTCAAACGATCATGTCCCAGGTACTTGTAAGGCTCTATTTCCGTATGGTCAGGTGCCTCCTCCTCCTGCTCCCTGGCTCTGATAATCTTTCCACCCCCTCTTCCACAATGGTTCCTGAGCCCAGGGTGGGTGAAATTTAATATATGAGCCCTCTCCAAGGACTAGAATTCTGTAGACTCTTAATTTCTATGCTTTAATGCATGGGACTTTTGTTGTTTTCTCCATCTCTTTACCCACAACTTAGATGTTTCATTTATTGAGTCTAGTAGTTAACATTGTTTCCTTATAGGAATTTGTTCTGTTGTTCTAGGCTACCTACTTTGTAACATGATTATCCACTGTATTCTATAATCCATTTTTGTTTCTGGAAGCCCATAACAATTTTTTCTTTTACTCTTGATTTTAATTATTTAAGTCTTTTCTTTCTCAATCTAACTAAAAGTGTCAAATTTGTTATCTTTTCAAATAGCTGAATACTGTCCTTATTTTTATATTTTTTATTATTTATTCCATCCGATTCCTCTGTGATGCATGCTGTTTCCTTCCATTATTTTAAAGCTGTCCTATCCTTTCATGTGTTCCCAGGGGTTGGAACTTGGGGTATTTATTGTTCCCCCACATTGGTGGACTGGAAGCTCCAAGAGAATACTAATAACCACTACGTAATGAGCATCTGCTAGATTAGATATTTACATACATTATTGCTGAACTCCTAAGAAACTTGCAAGACACACATACTGATCTTCATGTTACAAATGAAAAAACTGAGTTTCAGGGAAGCAAATTAGTTTGTCTAAGGTTACATAGAAGATACAGGATTTTCGTCCAGTTTCTGTGATTAAAATTTTTTCTACTCCCATGCATATAGGTAAAGGAAAAAGAAAGAGTGAAATTTTCAGTCATTACATCCAAGTCCTCTCCACTAAACGTAACAACATGAAGTCTGTCTGAAACTCAATTTCTCCAATTCATTGCAATCAGTGCCTTCTTGGTCTTTGGATGTTGGTTTCTGTTGTGCTTTTTGGAGAGTCTCTTTGAATGCTCTTCTTAGAAGAGGTCCCTCCTCGCTGTCCTGGTTCTTAGGCTCTGTGGAACGTTTCATTCATCTACCACATTTGTTATTGTGCTCTCATTTGCTTGTTTATTTATAGGCTTTGGTTTCACATCTTGTTTTGTTCTTTTTATACTATTAAATAAAATTTTAGATTTATAAGGTGAGAAAATGTGGGTAGCTTATTCATTGCTTTTTCTCAGCTTTTTTTGGAGATCCAGGTTCATAAAACATGTTCAGAACATATTCATTAACTTAATTACTAAGAAAAGCAAGACCTAATGTCTTCTCAGATGAACTGTTATGGAATTCTTCATGGTTGATTTCCAAGAATATCTTGGAACTCAAGATAACAGAAGTGAGATATTCTTGTGGAATTTGACTTTGGGGTCCCACAAGAAATAGAACATTAGTATCTCTCTCTTTCCCTCCTCTTCTCTTTGCTTTCTTCTCCTCCTTACTCTCACTTCTCTGTGTTATATGGCCTTCTATCTCTTTTCTGTCTACTCATATGCTCTAGTCCCTTACCCAATAAAAATTCTTTTCACCTTAACTCTAGTCCAGCATGGCTACTCCAAAATGCTTACTTTAGGCCTTCATGAAATTGACTCTTACTGCTCCAATGGCAATGGCTAACAGAACTCCCTTTTCATGTCAGTGATTTCAAATTACAGGAAAAGATAAAATGATATCCAGGAGTTCAATGGCATTTCTCTGGACCTGATACAACCAAGAAGGTGCAGGTCTATGATACCTAGAAAAGCTACTCTACTATCCTGGCTTATAATTGGCCAGTTTGAGAGATGATTGGCAGATTTACTACACATTTTGAATTTTATGTTTAAAATTTAAGTTTTGAATTTAAAATATGTGAATGGCCAAGTTCACATGGAGAGTAAGAGAGAGTCTTCTTGACAACACACAGAAACAGCCGTCTGGATCTTCAGCTTATCCTGAACCCAGAGGTGGAAGTCTTGTATAAAGCTCCCCCAGTTCATGCATTGAGATGCTAGCTGTCTTCTGCTTATGCGACATTTCACCTAGGGAAGGTGTCTTGCCTCCTACTGCTGAGGAAATTGCATTATTGTATTTTTAAATAAACCATTGACCAGAATATCTAAGAACCTTTCTTGCAGACCTTGACAGTTTTTTTTTTTTAATTAAAAATCCTAGCCTGGGGCAAAACAAAAATCTCTTCAGATTTGCAATCAGCACTTGTATTTCATATTTGAAATGTGTGTTAGACTCTGGAGTTTTGAGTGACCTGATCCTGGGATCCCATTCAGTAGACTGCTGACTGTGCAGAACTTGGGTGTTTCTGATGGGTGCCAGCTACCCTTCATCATTGCCAGTGTGCAAGGAAGATGCCCAATTACCCCAGTGTGTGACTGTTATATTCCTGTTTTCTCTTTCCCACAGACTGACTGCAGTTAAGCAATCAACATACTGTATGTAACTGAGAAAACAAAACAAAACAAAAAACACATGGAAAATCCATAGCTATGCAAGTCCTGTGTCAATCAATCTAAATCACAAGAAAATAGGAACATATAAACTACCTGTACACACCAATCAATATGGACCATGAAAACTAACAAATCCCAACACGAGGGGATGTCCTGAGAAAATTTGTGAATTAGGGGCCCAGTTTAACCTCTGAAACATAAAATGGCTTGAATAAAACTATGAAGCTTTATCAAAATAGTAAGCAATTGTAGTGATATTATGCTAGGACTTTCATAAAAATGGAATTTCATACACGTTCCTCACCAGCTGTCAAGAGGCAATGCTTTGGATGCTTAAACTAACAAACAATTATATTCCATTATTAGAGGGTAAATAAAGCCTAATTCATGTATTTACTTTATTTACTTATTTATTAATATTCCCCTGGTTCTGCAAGGATTAGCATAGAATTCTGAACAGTATTTTTGGTTATTTGTTTATTTCCCTAGCAGAAATTCAGGTTTTACATGTAAGCTTAAGTCAGAATGTTAAAACAAGGTAAAGATTTTGGAAACTTCTCCCCCACCATAAATACCTAGTTGTCATCACTGGACTCATTTGAGTGTTAGACCTTGAATTGAATAGCTAGTCTGAATTACCCCAATTATCAACCTAAATAATAAATTCTCTCATAGGATTCCATATGCAGCTCTTCTTTCATTTTTGCATATCATCTCATTTGCATCAATCCATCTCAACACCAATCAGTGGCCAGCTAAGAACCAGGCCTCAGGATTAAATCTAGGCACAAATGTTAAAGGAGTGACTGTTGGAGAAATTTTTAAAGAGTTATCAAAGAATTACTCTTGGAAAGCTGCTATATTCCAAAGTTGTAGTTTTCTACAAAGTTCCTTTGTAGAACTTTCCAAGGACAGACAATTCGCCTTCCTTATAAACTGCTCTGGGAACAGAGAACAAGTTCAAAGCTATTTCATTCATGCTATAAAACGAAAGAGTCTTTAAAAAATAATATCAGGCTTGGACAGATGGCTCAGCAGTTAAGAGCACTGGCTTCTCTTACAGAAGACCTGGGCTCCATTCCTGGCACCCACATGGCAGCTAACAATTATATCTAAGCCCAGTTCCAGAAGATCTGGCACCATCTTCTGACTACTATAAGTATTGCAGACAGGTGGTGCACATACATACAGGCACACAAAACATTCATACACATAAAATAATAAATCCAAACAGATTTTTTAAAAACTAAATAAAATAAAATAAAAAATAGTATCCTAATATCCACAGATCTGATGAGAAACTGATATTAGAAGTTAGATTGCTAACATGGTAAAGCCCCAGGCTAGGCATTGCCTTGAGTGTCAGATGTGGAGCTCTGGATCAAGGTTAGCCAATCAATTGCTTGACCAGCAACTATAAAGATACTCTTGAGCAGTGGGCCATGAACTCAGAGAAGATACTGTATCTGAAAAGTAGGTATACATGTAGGGGTTATTCATCAGCAGAGGATGTTTTCTGAGAAATGAGAGGACAAACACCAGGGGTGATTGGATACTGAATAAACAGAAGGAAAGACACTATTACATAGTTCCTAGAGACACAGAGAGTGGATTTGGCTCCTAGTAGACCTTGCTCCAGTTCCCATGAACCCAGGCTCTAAGGGCATCTGTTTCCATGACATTCCTCTGTTGTGTTTCTTCATTGATAGACCTTCTGCCTCCCCACAATATACATTCACTTTTCCTGTATTGTGTTTATATGTTTCTGTTCTTTACAGTGAATATAGTTTTGCTAGAAGAACAACGGCCCCAAATAAAGAGACAAAATGATCATTATTTGCAAAAGATATGTTTTGATACACAGAACCCTCAAAAGAATCACCTGAACAACTATTAAAATTAATAACAAAGAGTTGAAGAGCTGGCACAGCAATGAAAGGCTCAGGATCATAACCAAAATGACAAAATTAATGACAAAGCTCAACAAAGAAACTAGTTGCAAGATAAATACACTAAAAGTAATAGCAGTTCTCTTCACTGGAAATAACTAGTCATGAAATGTGATTTTAAAAAACCTTTCTCACAATAACAATAGAAAATATTGTGATGAGTAGCTTTAACAAAAAAGGTGCATAACGCTGATTAGGAAAACTATACAACTTTACAATGAAGTTTAAAAACTACTCGATCAAATAGGAAGATAGGGTTTCCCAGCAGAAGAGGCAATACTGTAAAGAGATCAGCTTTCCCTAAATTAACTTACAGGTTTATCATATTTTCCAATAAAAATAAGATAGGACTTGTAGAAACTTAATACGATAACTCTAAAATTCAGCTACAACAATGATTAGTAAAATAGCTAAGTCTTTTTTGAAAATGAAGAATTAATCAAAAGGGCTGCTCTCATATGATACAGCAAAAGTAATGAAAATACTGTTTCTGTATAATGTATGACAGTGGGCAAATATATATTTAAAAATTCAGCTTATCCTCCAACACACACAGAAATTTGATAATCACTTCAATACTATTACAAGTCTGTGGGTGAAGTGCTAATTTCAATACAGAATTTGGGGCTCTTTATCAACTATTTAAAAGTCTTGGTGACCTGCATAGTGGCAACACCAGTTGGCCTGCTGACATAGATGGGAGAAATTTTACAAGGTCCCATGCATAGATGAAAGCTATGGGCAATCAATGGTGCTGAGGGAGGGGGAATCAGTTTTCTCTGTGGACGAGCTCCCTGGTAGGTTATCCGATCTCAAATGGTCATCCCTGAATACATGTACATACAAGTATCACTAAAGGGTTTAGTGGGTTGTGAATATATACACATGTGTGTATATAACAATTAAAGAAGGAGAGGCCATGAATTTGAGGAGGGGGACACAGAAAGAGTTGGAGAGAAAGAAATGATGCAAATACAGTATTCATTTTCAAAAAAAATGAGAAATTTAAAGAAATTCAGTAGGAGAATTGCAGGGTTATTAAATAATTGTATATAATTTTCAAAATCAAAAGGCAAGTAGTATTGACAATTCTTCAAATAGAGTGGTAAAGGGAAAATGGTTACTTTTAATTAAAAAAGAAATTTAAAAAGAAAAATTAGATATGTAAACATTCAAATTATATTTACTTAAACATAAAAGAAAAAAATGAAATATTAAAGAAAACCGGGAAATTTTCAAATAAATGTATGTTTCTATTGGTTATAGAATAATGGTTATCCTTAGAACATAAAGGAAATTGGTGGAAAACATTCAGATTGGAATTTATAGCTAGCTATAAAATGTCATGAAGAAGCAATTCAGAAAAGAGACAACACAAATGCTAAATAAACGTATGCTTTAGAGTGGCATACTCACTAGCAATTAAACAAATGCAAATTAAAACAGAGCTATTCTCCTCACCTCTCAAATTAGCAGAACTAGAAGGGGAAAATGCTACTCTAAATAGGGATCTTTGAAATCAGCATTCTTCTCTACTACTGGCAATATAAATCTCTACATCTTTTGAGAAGGAAGTTTAACAATCCTATCTAGAGATAAATAAATTAAACCTTTTTAAAGCAATATTCACATGTCTAAAATCCAAATAAAACTTGTAACTGAGACAAAAGATAAAATTTGTGTTTTGTGTGTGCATATATTTTATTGATAGCAGAGTAAAGAATTGTCTTTTATTTTAATTATGTGTGTGGAGGAGGGGGCTATGTGCATATGAGTGCTGGGCCCACAGAGGTCAGAAACGTCTGAACCCCTTAGAGCTGGAGTTGCAGGTGTTGTGAGCTGACCCACAGTGTGTGCTGGGAACCAAACTCAGGTCCTCTGCAACAGCAATAATACTCTCAACTGCTGAGCCATCTGTCTAGCCCCGTAATAGAATTTTTAGAAATGAAAATATATCCTACAAAAGGTTTAGGGATGGTTTAATGGTTAAGACCACTTGCCATTCTGGCCAAGGACCCAGGTTCAGGGTGGCTCACAATCACCTGTAACTCCATTTCCAGGGGTTCTGTCGCCCCCTTCTGGCCTCATCAGGCACCTGCATGCATATAGTACACATACCTACATATACACATACACATACATTTAAAATAAATAAACAAATATGTTTTTAAATGAAGATGCTTAAAATTGTGGCACACAAATGGGATGGAAAATGAGGTGATTATAACAAATGAGGCACAGGAAAGAAAATTCAAAATCTTAAGGTCTTTACTTTGACATAATTTTTATAACATGAAACCCACATATTGTAAGTATAAAATTCAGCTAATTTTGGCAACTTTATGAAGTTGTATAGCCACCAATAAAATCTAGTCTTATCACATTTTCATCACCCCAAATATTTCCTTGTTACAACTTGCAGTTAATACCATTTGTACTCTTGACCCCAGAAATCCACTGATCTATTTCTTGTCTGTATGGAGTTGCCTTCTCTAGACACAAATTTATATGCTATGTGCTCCTGAAAGAGTTTTAATTTAAAAATGTCTACATCAATGTTATATTTTCAAAACTCCACACAGCCCTCCTTGTAAGTTATAATCTCAACTAAGTTAACACAGGAGTGGGGTCAAACACGGAAGGATGGTGGGTGACTTTTCAGAGAGAGAAGTGTAAAATATTTTCAAATTTTGAAAAACTACTGAGGGATAGGGGAAAAAAGAGGAGGAGGGTCAACAGGAATTGATGTTGAAAGTGTCATAATGAGCTCTAATGCTTTCTTTGTTTTCTAATAGAACAAAGAACCCAAAAGGTCATTGCTTTGAATGTACCTGTTCTTTCTGGGTGAGGAGGGCACATAAGTTTTGTAAGTTCCATTGACTTTTACAAAAGCCGATTCTCTGAGGAAAGCGATGGAAGGACATCTTGGGAAAAATCAACTTTGCCAGTTGTCAAAATTTAGACAATAATTTTCTACCAGGAGAGATACAGAGATGTAAATAAAGGGTGTGCATCTGGATGAAGAGAAAAGTTTGTAAAAAAATAATGTCTGAGAGTTCAGGTTAAGGAACACATGAGTAATGACAGAACTATCCATGAGATCTGGGGATCAATGTGAGGCATGGGAGGAAAGTAAACAAAAGAAGACTTAGAGGAGATTACTCAGCAGGCAAAAGTGCTTGCCAAGAAACCCTGATGACCCAAGTTCAATCTCTTCAACCCACGGTGGAGAAAGAAAACAGACTCCCTAAGGTTGTCCTATGACCTCCACATGTTCACCATGACCCTGGAACTTGTACTTACATATGAACCTGAACACATACACATAATATTTAATAATAATCTTTTAAAAGGCTTAGAGGAAATAACAGTAATCTCTACTCAAGCACTCTGTCCTCATTCTTCCAACCTATTAATCCCCTTAATCCACATGCTTTTAGGCCCATATTAAGATCTCTGACCTGATGGTTGGTCCATTTCTACTGTAGTTCTCATTTTCTATAAGCCTTTCAATGTAGGTAAGAAGAGAATCACAAACCACACAATTCAGGTAAACACTGGACTGTGGGCTGCTTTAGTAGGATATCCAACTACCAGGGTGAAAACCCAGGTATCCTTTCAAGAAGTTTAGCTTCTGTCCTTCAAAAATCTCCCTGCCTGTGAAGAGAAGACAATTTTACAAGAAGAATAACAAGAAGAGCATCCTGGCTAGATGCTAACTTAATTCACTAAAAACTATACACTAATTCTCTTCTTTTTCACCTATGACATTGTGCTAGATTGATGGCGGGAACAGGAACAGACAGATGACATATTCCTACTTCAATACATTTATGATCTAAATTACTGAATGACAAATTTGAAAACCCTTGTCATCACCAGGGGAGCTTTAAAAACATGGAGGCACATAGCACACCTGGAGAGATCCTGCTTTCATTGGTCTGGGGTGGGGTTTGAACATTAAGACTTTTACAGCTCTCTAGGTGATTCTAATGGACAGCCACATTTAGAAGCTACTGTCTAAACGGAAGAAAAGATAAAATGTTTCATCAAAGAACAGCTTCCTTACTGCCCATATAAATAAGCTCAAACTCTTATTTGGCATTCGACACTCTATAAAATCTAGTCTACACTGAACTTTACTTTGTAAAGATCCTGGAAGAGATAGTCTAGTGCCTGAGTATTTCTAACCCCACTCTGGAAACACAAAATTGACTAACTTCTGTCAATTCTACTTGTTATTGTCTACCCGAGGGAACATGTTTTAAAAGAATCTGAAACCCTCAGAAAGCTCAGTAGGAAAAAAAATGGTATGACAGACCTATAAGAAATGTCTGCTATGGTTAGGGGATTTCAGAAAAAGTGTAGTTTGAGTGCTAAATGTTTGGCATGCCAGCAATTCTTCCTCTCCTCTTCTGTTCCCTTCTAAGCATGCTTTGCAGAGAATCCTCCAATCCACAGCATGGGGATTTCTCCTCTGTGAAGTTTTCCTGTTGTCTTCCAAATTCTCCATATCTTGAATCATGGAGTTCAGTGGACTGTTCTCCAAATCTCCATTTGCAATCTATTATCACTTTTCCATAGAAATAGGTTAGCTTTTCTCTATTTCTCAAATTCTTTAAGACTAGAGGTTTTTTAAAAAAATATTTTATTTATTATTTTTATTTTATGTGTATGTCTGTATTGCCTGCATGTAGGTGAGTGCACCCATGTCATGCAATGCCCAAGGAGGACAGAGAGGCTGTCAGATCCCCTGGAACTGGAGTTACAGACAATTGTTAGCTGCCATGTGGGTGCTGGGATTTGAACTTGGGTCTTCTGCAAGAACAACCAGTGTTTTTAACCGCTGAGCCATCTCTCCAGCCCAAGACTAGAGTTCTTAAACTTTAGTTCAAAATAGATTTAGCTGGGGGCTTTGTTAAAATGCCCTTCTAGAGTTTCTGAGTCAGTACTTTTGAAGGCTAGAAAACTGTGTATCTAACAAGTACCTGAATAATGTTAATGCTGCTGATCTGGGTGCCACACTTTGACAACCACTGTTCTTTTACGTTATAAATCCCCAGAAAGCCTGTTGTGAATTCATCCTTATGCATTCCTTTTAGTAATACCCCAAACATAGTAAGTGTTTATTTTTTTTCATAGAATTAAACCACAGCGATTCAAGACAGATATGATAAGTGAGAAATGATTTGTGCAGACACAGGATGTAAGAAGTCATGCTGGTTTGGGATGATAAAAATACATCTTAGATGACAGATTATATTTCAGACAGGAGAGGAGATATAAAGATGATTCCTGGCTCAGAGTCTGGAACTGGGGTCACAGAGCTGAGGAAGAATTTTAGAAAGATGCTGGGCCAGTAATCTGGAGACACACAGTTATTGTCTCCATCCATCTCAAGCAAGCAGGTCCTGAACCGACTGTAGATTTATGGGGAAAAGAGTTTGCAAGTGTGATCATGGGTGAGAGGAATCAAATGGGTAGCCAAAGGAAAGAGGAGGAACGGAAGGAGACCCTCTCAGGAGGTTTTCAAGCAGTATCTTTGGAAATATGTCTCCATTGGTTTTTCAGAAACCTACCCCAAGGCTGCTGGGGGAGGTAGGAGAACCGTTATAAGATGAATGAGATGGCTCTCTGGGAAAATTTCCTCAGCTCTCAAGGGCCAGCTGGGCTTTAAAAGCCATTTCAGCAATTGTTCAGAGCTGTCAGATGTCTCTGGCAGATCGATAGGTTACTGTGGAATTTGCCCAGACTGTTGGCCAATCAAAATGTAAATTCCAGATAAATTTAATACATAAACCAACTTGTCTTCCTCAAGCCATTTTGAAAGTCATGAAAAGTAATTTGACTTTTCCTCATGACTGTCATGCTGAGGACGCAGTTCATCCAGGGTTAAGTATTTATTTGGCCTCAGAACTCATTGCAGAACTGGTAGAGGCAACAAAGTGTAGGGTATATACGAGTTCATGGTCTTACTATCTATGCTCTTCAGAGAAAGGTAGGAAGATCAATTTCTTGGGCACCTTCTTTTACATGAAGGGTTAAAAGTGAATATGGAGTTGTATGGTATCTGATGAGGGTATCACATTTGCTAGCAGGGTATGTGATTAAAAAACTCCCTATTTATATCTCTCAAAGACTGTCTTGTTTTCTAGAACTATACATTGCATGTCTGCGTACATGACTCGGTGTGTGCATGTTGCAACCTATCTTTTCCAGCAAGAAACATAAATCTTAACTTTGAAAAAAGATTTATAGCCCAGCCATGGTGGCTTTGGGCCTCATAGGAAAATGTGGTTTAGAGACATGCCCTAATTTTTCACTTAAAAAAATCCTTAATGGGACAAGCATGTAGACAAGCGGTACAAAAGCTTTGAACTCAGAAATGTCTAAGGCTTTCCCATTGAAATCATTTATCCTGTGGTCATTATATTGCAAATGCCTTACTTCTACCTGGGATTAGTTAATAAAACATTTTTACATTCAGTATGCCACTTAATCCCCATAAATAAAAGTGAGGCCCAGGCAGCTGAAATGACTTGGACAAAGCCAGGTAATAAGATTGGAGGCAAAACTTAAACCCAAGTAAATGGTCTCCCCTGCACCCTCAAATACTCCTTCTAGGCTCCTGTGTTAGAGTTCCTAAACTAACTTTTTCAAAATTTATAATAAAGTGTCTTAAACGTGGCAACTGAAAACAAGAAATTCGATTTCCTTCTAGATCTTTCAGAAAAGGAGCATCCCCAGCTGACACCTTTATTTTTCACCCAGTGGTACCAAACTCAGCATTCTGGCTTTGAGACAGTATGTGTGAACTGTGAGACAGAGCTGTTGAAATGGCACATTTTTTCTGTTTATAACTACCTTTTGAAGTCCACTGAGTTCAGATAATAACAAGTTAGGAAGAAGCTTCCAATTTTCAACCAACTGCTTAGCAAACTTCATCCCACGTCCAACCTTACTGTTCCTTTTGCCATGTTCTTACTGTAACTTTTTAAACATTTTTCTAATTAATTTTTTAAAAAATTTATTTATTTATTTATTTAAAATTTTATTTTAGTTTTTTATTTTATGTGTACAAGTGTATTCCCTGCATGCATGTGAGTGCACCGGTGTCCTGCAATGCCGCGGAGGTTAGAACAGGGGCTTCCGATTCCCCTGGAACTGGAGTTAAGGACGGTTCGTAACCTCCGTGTGGGTGTTGGGAATCACGCCTGGGTCCTCTGCAAGAGCAGTCAGTGCTCTTAAGCACTGAGCAATCTCTCCAGCCCCATTAGTTAACATGTTAGCAAACTTTTGTTCAGAATTTATAATGTACCAAGGTGCATTAACCACCTTGTATGCTTGTATTAATCCTTCTTCTCTACAGCCATAAAATTAACTTGATAGAGGTGCTATCCCCATTTTATAGCTTGAGAAAGTAGAGGGTCCCCAGAACTGTGTGCTTGGCTGTCCTAAGGAACAAACGGAATGTTAGCAAACAGCAAAGGAGGGTTCTGAGCATAGGCAGTTAGCAACGGCCTGTGTCTTAATGACCATACTCCACTCTGTAGCCCCATACAAGGAAGTGGTCTGGGCTTCAAGGTATGTTTTCCTGCATGTTTTTCTCCTTTTCCAATTTCAAAACAAATAAAATGCAACTTCAAACATGTTTGTGTTGGCCCCTGATGAAATTCTCCCTCTTCCTGTCATTCTATCTTATAGGATTTGTCTGTAATAAACAGAAGTTACTTCCTACCCAATTCATAATCTTTAAGGAAGGAGCACTCATTTAATTCTGGTGTTTATCAGCATATTAGACACCATATTTTAGACACTCAATAGTTAGTAAATACATTAAAAACATATCTTTCTAGGCCATGCAGTTTGGTCCAAAAGCTGGACCATTTGGTCTGACATCATCCTTTACAAATACATTGATCCCCATTTATTGTTATCCTGGGATGCATGCAGCCATTAAGCTGAAGGTTGGGTATGCACAGAAGAATACTTAGGCAAATTCTTTTACAGGGAAAAGTTGAGAGGACAGAGAACAGAAGCTCCATACAGGGGCTGACTTTGATCTCAGTGCTCACACTGAAATCATGGGGAGCAACATGTTCAGAGAAGAAGAGACCTTGAAACCACTCAGACTAGAAAGTGACATTCTGGATAATGTCATGGAAGCCAGAGGAGGGAATGAGATGCTGCTAGGAACTCAGGAGCTCATCCAAACCAGTCGGGATCCCATCTCAGTGCAATAGACCTCCACCCCTTAATTTGGCCTTCCCCTCCAGAGCTGGTATAAGAACTCATTCTGGATCTCCTACCATGGGATCAGCAGTCCCACTAGTTGGTGTACTCATTCTGCTCCAGGTTACCTCACCAAATAGTCGTTTATCCTATTGTTATCCTTTTGTTGCACAGGACCATCCTCTGAACAGACGCCATCTTCCCAAGTTTGGTTGCACCCAGTTGCCTAGGATCATCATAGCTAAACCTTTTGACTGTCACACTCCACAAGAAAGGAAGCATCAGCCACGCCTCCCGACTTACCAGTTGATTTTAGTTGCATGGTGGGGAGGGCCTACAGGCATGTAAACTGAGAAAGCAAACAGGAGGCTCTCTCATCATTTTGTGCGGCTGTGGGGAAGTCGCTTGTTCATGCTTGAATCGAGACTTTCCAGTGCATCCTTAGGAGGGGAGCACCTGCACTTCTGTAAGTAAACTCTCACCCACTGCTCTGTAAGTAAGCCCAATAAACTCACTCGTTTTCCCAGTCTTCAGTTTGGTAAAACTGTACCTCAGTTTGTCACAGGGACCACACCCCTCCAGCAGGAATTTTAGCTACAGATTTTAAAAAGAAAGTCCATCTTGTTAGGGATTGTGCTGGATAGCTTCAGTTGTCAACTTGACACATCAAGGAAGAAAGAATTTCCTCCACTGAATTGGCCTGTGGCCATGTCTGTGGGGCATTTTCTTGATTGTTGAGTGATGTGGGAGAGTCTAGCCCACTGTGGGCAGTGCCACCCTTTGGCAGGTGGTCCTGTGTTGTATAAGAAAGAAGACTGAGCACAGGCCAGGGAAACAAACCAGTAAGCAGAGTTCCTCTGTGCTCTGTGCTTCAGCTCCTGCCTCCAGGTTCCATGTCTGAGTTCCTACCCTGACTTCCCTTGGTGATGAACTGTGTGCGACCTGGGAGATGTAAAATAAAATAAGCCCTTTCTTCCCCAAGTTGTTTTTGGTCAGTGTTTTCATCATAGCAATAGGAAGTAACTAGAAAAGGAATTAACTTCAGAACAGGGTTTCCACCAAGCAAGCATTAGTTTTAAGGTTGTAACAACTCAAACAATGAGAATGAGGAATACGACCACTGAACAGAAGGGAAGAAGCAGTTAGCCAGCCACTGGGTGGATCCCAAGGCTTCTTTGTTATGGAAAGATTATCTGTTTGTCAAAATACTGGAAGGCAAGGCGGGAAGAAGAGATGAGAGTCCAAAATTTAAGCTCCTGCTAGAAAAAGATGAATGGTATCTAACAAACCTAGAATTTGCCCTGTGATATTTATGTCTGATAAACAAATAAGTATGCAGTTTTAAAACACCAATAATTCTAATAAAGATACGTAGCCCATATTATTGAAATGCTTACAAGGGAAAGATCTGTTATTGTGAGCATGCAGCAACCCAGTCCTAGGAGTAAAGTTTCCCAAGGTGGCACAAGGTTTTAAGTTCAGTGATTGGGAAGCAGATACAGGTGGATTTCTGTGATTTTGTCACCAGTGTGGCATACAGAGTGATTTCCAGACCAGTCAGTGCTATTAGTGAGACTCTGTCTCAAAAAACTAACAAGTAAGCAAGCAAACAAGCAACCTTCCCCACCACTGATAAATATGTGTTTATTTGATAAAAGAAGGCTTCTCAGGAATGGACTTGCCTTGTTTCAGCAGATGGGGCCAAGGGTCTTCATGATCCAACTTGAATTTTTCCTCTCTCTCAGCTCCTCTTATTCTTCTCTGTTGCCTTCCTGTCTCCCAAAAGAGGCCTCTTTGTCATCAAACAATTCAATTAAAAATTTGGAATATTATCTAAATATGTATTGTACATTCTTTCTCAAAGAAGTTCATGAACTTGCTGAGAGGCAGAACTCACCTTGCATACTGAGTCCTCAGCTGAGGGACGTAAAGGTGGGTGTATTCCTAACCTTCACTGAATGTAGGTTAGTTGGAATGAGGATGAACTTTGCCAAAAGGCTTTGCAGAATGTTGACAGATGTGCAGGTGTATGAAGCAATGGGAAAGCAGTATCAGGTCTCTCTGGTCTAATTCATTTGGGAAACACTGGGTTAAACAAAGTTTAATAAGTTTCCTCCCTACAAGACTCCTCCATCCCTTTGATATGCAAATATGCACTGAGTCTGCAAGAAAGGACTTTTCTAGGCAAAATTTCCAAAATATGTTTGCCACAAAGCCTTTATTTTTAACAGAGAAACTTAACAAAATTAGTGTTCCACTAAACACACTTGAATTTCATTAAATAAATTATAGATCAGGAAGAAATCTTCAAGAGTGCTTTGTCTAATCCTCTCTCTCTTCATATGAAAAATGAGAGGATAAGGTCACCTACCTCAAAAATTTATTATGAAAATTAAATAAATGAGCATATTTAAAGGATGTAGCATACTGTTAAATGTTCCTCGTTATCTTTTCGTAGATGAAAATATAAGTTCACATTGAATAGGGTTCAGAGACTCAGAGTCAAAGCTTAGGAAGGGAACAAGATGAATCTATTCTGCACAATTTTATGCAGGTAATACAACTTCTTTTATATAATTATTTTCTAATCTGTAGAATGGGGCTGAAGATGGCTGCCTTCAATGAGTTGTTACAATACAGGTGAAAGAGGATTCAGATCTGTATCCGGTGCCCATCCAGTTACAACAATGCTGAGTTCCTTAGGTACAAGCGCTGTTAAGGGTTGACATGATCTCATTAAGCTTCAGAGGTAGGTACATTTTTCAATTCTGTTTAACAGATAACAAACTGATGATTGAAGGATTGAAACAACCCACAGAAGCCACACAAATAAAGTGCTGGAAAGAGATCATTCAAATCTCGTCTGGCTGGCTCATAAGCCACGGATCCTAAACAGTCACCATTCTACCTCTTTGGAGCAACTGGCCTTGGTCTCTACTGAGGATGAATCACACTGGCTAAGTCTAGTATTTAACTCCTAGCTTCTTACTTCTGGTTTGTTGAAGTTAGGATGTTTGCTGTCAGGCCATACCTTAGACCCTTGTTGCTTGTGGGGTCACGATGATTAATCTTTACTGTCAAATTATCTACACTTGGAAAAACTTAGGAGACACAATTTTGGGGAATGAATGTTAGCTATTTCTAGGGAGCCTTAACTGAGGAGGGAGGACATAAGTTGATAGTTGGCACCATCCCATGGACTGAGGTCCTAGACTAAATATAAAGATAAAAAGGAAAAATTAACTGAGGCCCATCTTTACTTTTCTCTACTTCCTGTATTTTCCACACGAGTCAGCTGTCTGATGCCTTTCCTGCCATGAGGTACTATATCCCTTTAATCAGGGGCCAAAATCAACCTCCTTTAGGTTGCTTTCTGTCAGGTATTTGGTTAACAGCCATAAGAAAAGTAGCTAATTCAGTGGTCTTTGTTTCAAGAGAGAAGGGGAGAACGTGAAGTCCAAATGAGCAAATAAAAGAAATCAGTTGGCAAAGAGGAATTCTGAACTCATCCAAGAGAAACATCCATCATATCATGGATAAAAGGGTCACAATCTGGTGGCCATGCCACCATTGAACCAATCTTCCTCCTAGCCCTGTCTTGTTTCCTGCCTTATAGAAGGATATTGCTTCTTTTTTTAAAAAAAAAAAATCAAAATCAATATTTTACTCATTTTATTTTTATTTGTTATGTGCATGAGTGTATTGCCTGCATGTATGTAAGTGCACCTGTGTAGGGCAGTGCCCATGGAGGTCAGAAGAGCGCATCGGATCCCCTGGAGCTGGAGTTATAAACGGTTGTTAGTCACCACGTGGGTGCTAGAAATCAAACCAGGTCCTCTCCAAGAGCAGTCAGTGCTCTTAACTGCTGAAGCATTTCTCTACCCCCGGAAGCGTTATTTTTCTTAATAAACCCTGTTTCTGCTACTATCCATCTATCCTTGTCTAATTTTGTTTTTGTGCAAGGGTACAGAACCTGGGAATTTAGGGAGGCACTCACTGGACTCTAACAGCTACCAATAGTATTAATAGCTAAGATTTCCTCCATGTTTGAACAGCTCAATTCTGTTCCCAGTCTGAGTGGGCTACAACCAGATTTGTGGGTATGTAGGCACATACAGAACCTGGGAATTTAGGGAGGCACTCACTGGACTCTAACAGCTACCAAAAGTATTTATAGCTAAGATTTCCTCCATGTTTGAGCAGCTCAATTCTGTTCACAGTCTGAGTGGGCTACAACCAGATTTGTGGGTATGTAGGCACGTTGCCTTCATTATGGCAGCTCAAAATGGAATCAAAACTCAAAGAGCCCCTGTGGGTCTCCTCCCGAAAGATGCAAGATATAGTAGGAGTAGGAGATCTTGAGAACTATGTTCTCCAGTTCAGATTCAGAGTGAGTGGACTTAGGAACTTGGTATTAATACTATTGGTAGC
>NW_008338996.1:3343841-3369643 GCF_000622305.1 Nannospalax galili | reverse complement strand
GCAGCCATACTACAGTTAAGTTTAACTGATACCTGAACTCAGGCTAGGAAGTTGTAACTATGGCCACTTCTCTCTGTTTCAGCATGAGTTTCAAGCTCACTAAAACATCCATCTTTATCTCCCAAGGTGTCACCTGATGGTAACTAGGGTCATGTCAGCATTTCCTGGAGATATATTTATAAGGCACTTTCATCAAGCGAGGTCATGGCCACCACACCACAGCCAGGCTGGGTCAGGCCACTTAAACATTATGTCATCTCAGTTGAGTCGTTTGGAGAGAAGAGCCGGAAGACAGGGAGAAGGGGGCAAGGATGTGGGAAAGACAGAAAGTTTGTATACGGAACAGTTAATTTATGCTGGATTCTGGACGAAGCACATCACAGAAATAATCTGATTTAGATTTTACAGAAATCCTATAGCATAAACCCTAAAATTATTGCAGATAAAAATCTAGTCTGAGAGGTTAAAGAGCATCATTGGATGTTTTAGATTGGCATGTGGATGATCAGTGGATTGAGACCTCTCTTACCTCCAGTCCTGCACCATTTGCTCTGGTTCACTCTGCCACTGAGTCTTCGGGGCTTAGTCTTGATCCTACCATTTTACATAGGGCAGGCAAGCCCCTTGTCCTTTCTGAGCCTCAGACTTTCTCAGGTTTGATATCTTAGAGCAATGGTATTGTTTTATGCTCTATAGATACTTGTCCTGAGGATAAGAGATTAAAAATCACTTGGATAAATTTTACAACAAATATACAGTATTTTGCAAGTCAAAATAAGAAATGTTAAAAATTGGCACTGAGGAGAGGTTTCCATCAGTAAAACATCTGTTATATAAGCACGAAGACCTCAGTTTGAGTCCCAGCACCTATATTCTTTTAACAAGTCAGGTGTGAGCAGAGAGTGCTGCACACAGAAGGCCACAACTGGACAAAGTACAGCAAATAAGAGACTGCAGAGTACGTGTTCCTGGATAGGACTCCCATATTAAACCTCACCCACCCATGGCTCAGAGACCACCGCAGAAGTGGAGGAAAGATCTACAAGCTAGGGGTGGTGCATGATCATAAGAAAGTTCCAGGTTTCTAGGAACTTGCTCATATGAACTTGTAACAATGGTGACAGCATGCACAAGACCAAGACTGACTCAATCAGACAAAAACCCTGCATAGACCTGGGGAAGTGGGCAAGAAAGTCCCAGCCTTGTCTGCAGAGCTATGGGACAACTGATTACTGGGAGGTAAGGGAGAGTTGATCTTTAGGGGAGTGACTCTAGATGGGCTGACTAGAACCCAGTGGATGAATCTGCACCAAGAGACATCTGGGAACAAATGTTTGACTGGACAGGCCTTAGTATATATGACAGAAATGCATGAAACATGGGGGTCAGGAGATATGTGGGTCGGGGAGGGGGTCTAAATATGATTAAGATCTATTATATGAAATATACAAAAAAGAAATAAAATATACATTAAAAACACAAAAAAATAAAAAGTCAGGTATGATGGCATATGCCTGTGACCTCAATTCTAGACAGGCAGAGAAAGGCAGATCCCTGGATTCTGAATTGGTGACCTCCAGGTTCAATGACACATCTTGTCTCTAAAAATATTATGGAGAACAACGGAGGAAGATACCAGATGTTGATCCCTGCCCTCCACTCCCATGTACATACACACCTGCACACAGATATGTACACACACACATAGGCAGACACCGACATGTACACACAAAATAAGAAAGTTCTGTCTTTAGAATCTTCCCTCTATTTCTGTCTCTGTTTATACACACATATAGACAGGCATGCACTGTATAATGTTACATTTCATCCAAAAGTAGGCTCCAAATATGACAGTATATACCATATACCCTAAGTATATACAGTAAGCTATATAATTAATCTAGGCTTTAATAAATGCACTCCATGATATTCATAAATAACAAATGCTGCCTAATTATACATCCACATATTTCTTAGAACAAATCCCTATCATTAACTGAAGCATGATGTGACAATTTTATATCTGTGGGTATATATACATACATAAACCATATCTTGTTAAATATGTGTGCATAATATATATAATCCATATATCCCTATGTACATTCATGAAATATGTGTACATATAGATATATATTTGCAAATTGTGCTTATATTTATATAAAATCATCACACTCTTCCCTTCCTTAAGGTCATTCCTAAATCCTCTAGCACTCTATCCCTTTTCTAAAACACTGCTGTTCATTTTGCTTGCTTTCAGGGATACAAAAAATATATTTATAAATCATTTAATACTTTTTTGGCAAAGTCTGTAACAGCCTCCTTAACTTCCCAGTTTACAATTACATCATTGAATGGTATATTTCTGCAGACTGTTGTGAAACCTAGCGTATTTCATGATTTTGAAATTTGTTACCTCCCAAATCAAGGAGAAGACCCTTAGGATTATGAGAGCCATAGTAGGAGCCTGGCCATTAGAGGTAGCCTGGCTTGGAATCCTTGCTTCTCTACATGTATGTAACCTTGGCATTTGACCTGCAGTTATTTCCCCATATACAATAGGACAATATTAGTACTTTGTTCCAAAGTGAAATAATCTGTCTAAGGAAATCATTTGACTTTGGCAATCTGCAATAAAAGGATTTGGGTTACTATTTGTGGTTTTATGAAAATGGCTTGGGAATCCTTTAAAAGACATGATTCAACATTTTGGAAAAATTTGCACAAGATTCATATTTGACTTTATCATGGAATGCCCACTAGGTGCCTGTTTCACACACCAAATGTAGATTATTTTATTGATCTCTCTCAAGTCCTTTGTGATGGAATAGTAAAATTATTCCTGCTTGACCTGAGTCAGATGATACTCAGCACTGTAAAGGTCATATGAAAGGTAAGTGAATAGAAACAAAACTCAAGCATAGGTAGTCTGACTTGACCAGATGCCATCTTAAATATCTCAGTAATAAAACAGTTCCACACAGCCACTTTCTATAGCAGTATTGATTGTGCTATTAAATCTCAAGTCGTGAAAACTCCAAAAGATCAAAAATAACTTTCAGTATACACTGATCCTCACTGTGTACAAAATGGAGGTATACAGAAAGTGAAATGCTCATGGATCATAGAGTGGAGGGAATATTGCTGGCATTTTTTATCTATTTCTTTTCAAATTTTCCCCACTATAGCAATAGGGCATTTATTCAGAAAATACAGTTGCAACTCAAACCACATGATAGGACTTGGACCGAAAGAGTCAGAAGGAAAATGGAGTTCTAAGAACTTTCCTGATATGGAAATTTTGTGCTTTTATTACAGTGTTTTTTTTCTTTTTATGGGTGTACTGGGTGTCTGATACCAGTATCTGGATGAAGGCAAAGCCATCATAAACAAAATGTAAAGTCTCAAGTGAAAAGTTTCATTTTGATTTAACAGTCAATAATCCAAACTCAACGCCAGTCAATTAAGAGAAATATGTTTTGGAGGCCCCACAACTCTGGATTATTAGTCACACGTCCCTGACAAAGTTGCTAAACTTCCATAAATTTGTTTTTAATGATCAGATTATATTTATGTAATGCCTGCTATCTCTCACATTAAGATGGAATTAAATGCACTGTTTACTGTGTCATACGCCTTCACAGCTTCAACAAGCCTCCCTTTTCTTCTCTTCTGAGCTCAGATAACAATTTTTAATGCATCTGTGTAACATCTGGTAGCCCAAAATGCTGCTGGAGAGGTTTCCAGCCTCCGAGTTTGATGTGTCCTGGTACATAACTGGTAAGTCATTTCTCATCAACTTGTTCCCAAATGCCAAAATGCATCTAAAGAGGTGTTTGGGAAATAGCCAGGTGTTGGCCATTTTTCCCCTAAGCTAAGGATAATATTCACCCAAAATATTTCACTGAAAAAGAAAAAAATACACAAGATGTCTCATATATGTTTTTTTTTTTCCACTTGATAGTGGCAACTTGATCCCAATATAGCTAATGAAAGGTGAACAGCATGTTTCGTTGGAGAATTTATTCCCTTATCATGCGTTCGGTAATAACGATGTGTTCTCTTGGATAAAAGGCATTTCTGGTTATAAGGTGAACAACTGATGTGGCAAGAGTTCCTTGGAAAAGGAGAAGCAACATGTTGATGCGCATGTACATTGTAAGAAAGTCTATTGATGCTGAGAAAACACAATATCTAATGCACGTGTAAACGGTCAACAAGTTCATGATTTATTTCTCCGTTTCCACTATTTACTTATTTAAAAATGAAATTGTAAGTGAGGTATTTTGAATTCTTTTCTTTCAGGTAAGGAAACTTGGTCTCTGTCTCAGAGTTTTGTGGGCTTGGTAGCAGTCACAGAAGAAGGTCTCAAACTAACTCTTCCTAAAATGTCTTCACATTAAGGAAAGCAAACTTCCCCTCCAGGACCAGAACTTGTGGGAAGGGAAAGAACACTGCTTCGGAAATATAATGGAACCTGTTCTGACCAGTGGCCAAGTCTGGACTAGAATTTGTGATTAGCATGATTCTGTATTTATAATATTGAGAAGTAATGATAATATTGGAAGTTACCTTGAGTTGCTCAAAAGTTAATGAATTACAACAACCACTACCACAACAAAACCAAACAAGAAAACTCAATGTATCAATATGCATTGAATATTTTTCAACTTTTCGCTCTTTTAATACTGTTCTGAAGCAGCAAGGACCTCCTCCAAACATCCAACACTCCCACATGCTCTATTTTCATGTGTCACAAGGCCACATCAATGTATACTCACAGCTGATCTGATGGGAGAGTGAATTATGTTACAGATGAGGAAATGAAACAGAACTTGTTCCCAATCTATAACTCAGATCCAGATGACTCAGAATCCAGAATACAGCTTTTAAATTTTAGTTTTACTTATATGTGTATATACGTCTGCCTGTGTATATGCCATATGTGTGCGGGTTCCTGAAAAGTCCAGAAAAGGGCACTGCGATCCCCCAGAATTGGAGTTACAGGCTGTTGTGGGTACTGGGAACAAAACTTCTGTGTTCGCAAAAGCAACAAGTGCTCCTAAACACTGAGCCATCTCTCCACCCCCCACCCCAAAAGTTTTAACTACCTAGTCTTCTTTCAGGACATAAGAGGAAAATAGAGGGGAATCTTTTTGTGCAGAAAGGTGAAATTAAAGCATAAAGTGAATGGAAGGAAATGTGAATGTCACCATCCCATTTTGCAGACAAGTAAACAAAACCTAACACTATAAATCAGCAAGACTGAAATCAAACCCAGAAGTTTTAAACTTTGCTCTGTATTTATACCTCTGCAATCCATCTGTCATCCTAGTTCTTTATTTTTATTTTTATTTTTTTGTTTTTTTGAAGCAGGGTCTCTCTGTAGCCCCAGCTGTCCTGGAACTCAGACCATCCTAGTTCATTTTTAAGAAGGAAATTAAGTCCAAATGATATTCAATAATTGTCCCAGTATTAGAGGTTTATCGAACTTTGATGATGTAACTGTGTCCAGTGATTTAAGTCTGAAGAATTAGGATGAGCTATGACAACTAAAGGGTTGTCTTTTTTGGACCCTCATATTTCCTCTATCCCTGACTTTTCCTGCCTGATATTCACCCCTGTTCATAAATACTGCCTGCCACTTTTATGATTATTGGTGGTTAGATATGATGAATTCTGATACTAGTCAACTGTGGAAGAGATATTAAATACATTAGCTAATTTCCTCCTTAATGCCTCATCCAATATGAATCAATATTGGTTTAATAATTAACATGTTTAAACATTTTTATGTATATTTCATGATGAGACTATCTATGTTTATTTTATGAAGATGAAATATTTAGCACCCCATCACCAATAGCAAAGCCATTCCAACTTGGAGCTTTCTTTTCAGTCTGGTCCAGGGCCATCTTTTCATGTGCTGCGAAAGCCAACTGGTTCTCATTGACTGAATCCTTGGTAGAGGATGCTGATGCTGAGCTCATAATTAGACGCTGACAACATCTACAAAAAGGAAAGACTAAATGCTGAACAGTGAGTTCTGCCAGGAGCCTGCTGGGATGATGGCACCATCATCTACCCTACTCCAGCTTTGACTCAGTACTGCTAAATCTCCTCTCAAGTCTGCAAACATACTCGATGTCCACTCTAAGGAAGAGCCAGCTCCCTCACTGCAGAGACAACACTGAGATGTGATGAGGAGCGTGGTTTAGACCAGTAGTTCTCAATCAGGGATGATTTTGTTTCTGGCCCCCAAGGGGGTATTTGGCAATGTTTGATATGTTCTTGGTTGTTTTGACTGGAGCTCTGGTCACTGACATGATACCCAGTGGGTAAAGATGCCACTTACCATTTTGAATTGCCCAAGAAGTTCTCCATAAAAAGTCATCCTGTTCAAGTGCCACTAGCACCAAGCTACCACCGAGGTTGAGAAATTGCTTGACTCCCAGGCATCACCAGACCTGGCTCCCCATTGCTGCCGTACACTTTCGAGTGAAGCTGGGAAATTTCTGGTTTTTGCTTTCTGCATCTCTAAATTGAGAGTAACCATCATAAAAATGCCTTATTCATGAAGCTTTGTAAACATTGAGAGGACAAATGTTTACAGCCCAGTGTTTGGCACTAATACAGACTGAATGCTTGAGTTTCCCTAGAATTCAAATGTTGAGTCCCTCACTGCAGAGGTGGAAGCCTTAGGAAGTAATTACGTCTTCAGGGTTAGGCCCTCAGGAACAAGATTCATGGCTGTTAATCTTGGTTGACAGTTTGATAGGGATTTAGAATCACAATGAAAACAAATCTCTGGACACGTCTATGAGGCATGAATTATCCAGATGAGGCTGATAGAAGTGGGAGGACCCACTCTAAATGTGGATGGGGCATTTCCATGGGTTGAAGCTTCTGACAGAATGAAAAGGAGAAAGAGAGCTGAGCACAAGCCTCCATCACTCTCTGCTTCCTGAGTGCAGGGTCAACTTGACAAGATGCTTCATGCTTCTTCCTCCATGATGTCCCCAGCATGGTGACTGTATCCCATGGAACTATAGCCAAAATAAACACTTTTTCATGGAGCTGCTTTTGTCAGGTATTTTATTACAGTATCATGAGGCAAGTAGCCAATGCAGTGCCCTTATCAAGAGGACTCCAGAGAGCACCTTTGTCCACTTTTATTCCAGGTAGTGATACAGGGAGAAGATTCATACCTTCGATCAGCAGAAGGTCCTCAACAAAACCTTGCCAATCAGCACTGCCACCTCAGGCTTTAAATCTACACAATTATGATTATCTTTGGCTGTTTATAAGACAACTCTGTTGTTGTATATAAATGGTATTTTGTTAACCATGACAGGCACACAGGAGCAAACACAGTACGCCAACCGAGCCAGGGATTGTCAAAAGGGATGAAAAACTACCTACAAAAGGCAAATATATATGGTAGATTGCAAAAACCGTGTGCCATCCTTGATTTCTTTCTATATCATATATTATATATTATCATATATTATACCTTTATAATGTGATTTTTAAGTTTCCTCATGATTTATCCAGGACTTAAGAGACTTTGAGAACTTCCTTCATGTCTCAGGAAGCCTGCAGCCACTATCTGGAGAATGAGTGACCACATGGGATACAGATAAATCATCTCCACTGTGGTCCTATTAACCCCATCTAAGTTCATATCACAAACATATGATTGGTCCCAGCCAGAAAGAGAAAAAGAAATCCCTCTGAAAACATCTCTGTTTACAACTAACAGAATCATAAGAAAAACATTGGTTGTTGATTCAAGCCACAGTGTTTAGGGTTATTTTTAACATAGAAAAGGCTAACTTAATACAGTGAGCTAGAGCCAAATGCTACAGGGCCAGGAAGGGTTAACCCAGAGAAGACAGCAGGTCTAGAAATACCTGAAAGGAAGAAAGGGTAAAAAGGATTCCTAGGAAACTGCATTCCTAATCTATTTTAAGAAATAATTATTCATTTTCTCCTTGGAGGATTAATATATTCTTCATAGTTTTTAAATTTTATTTTCCTGTTCTTCCTTGGTATACTCTAGATATGGTTCAGTGTTTCCCACAGTTCTGTGAGTGGAAAGTTAGTCCCAATTGTAAAATATTAAAAAGGTAGTAACAATCTGAAAATGAGGTATAGAGGTAGGGTCTTTGGGAAGGGATTAGAGCTAGATAAGGTCACCAAGGTAGTGCTCCTGTGATTGAATCCTGGTGGCTTTATGAGAAGTGGAGGGGAAGTAGGAGATGCACACACATGTATATTCCCTGCCTCTGGCCATGTGACCTTCTGCATTGTCTTAGAATTCTGCCAGAAAGAAGGCCATCACCAGAGCCAGTCAACTCCTGGACTTTAAAACTTCTAGAACCATGTACAAAAACGAACTTCTATTCTTTATAAATTATCCTGCTTTATATAGTTTATTATGGTAATGAAAAGCAGACTGATACACATCTCATTCACTTGACATCAGTGCTGCCTGAAGTGCACATCTAGCCCCGGCCCTTCTCCTTTAGAGATGAGCGGTCTAACACATTAACTACTGCTCACATATGGTTGTTATAATTAAAATGTATTCATCAAAGCTCAACGCAGTTAAACATTTATTCTGAAGTCATGCTAGGCACATTTGAAATTCACAGTAATCACAAGTACCAACCTAGGTACAGAGCACGCTCATCATCACAGACAGTTCTACTGAGAGTCCTCTGTAGAAGCTTTCCTCTGCCTCCTTTCTGAGAAAAAGGTGAGCTCTACAAGGGTCCAAAAGGACAGGTCAGTTCCCAGACCCTAGTTCAGAATCCCAATGCTGCAGAATGAGCTGCTTAGACTGTGCCACTTGGAGGGACTCGTTCTTGAGTCTTGCTTAAGTGAGGACGCAGCTGCTGATGTGCACGCTGTTGGATGCGAGTCCTCAAGGGCACCTCTTAGATGTGAGGAGTGAGCATGTGGCCTAAGAATGCTAGTCATAACACATGAATGCACTCTCCATTCAACAAATAGCTAGACTGAATGAGAACGCAGGGGCCTGCTGCCAAAAACCTGGGTTCTACATCTTGCCAGAGCCCCACAAATGTGAGAGCAGGGTTACCTCTGCTTTATGGGTGATTAGTAGTTGTATTACCTTCTCATTGCTATTTTAAGGAAGTTTTGCAAAAGGAAAATTATTATCAAAGTTCTAGACATCAGAAGTCCAAACTGAGTCTTATTGGGCCCAAATCAAGGGTTTGGAAGAACCATGTCCTTGTTTTTACCACTTTCAAGGCTGACCTGGCACAATGGTTCTTGACCTCTTCCTGTACCATCAAAGTCAGTAACACCAGGAGAGCCCTTCCCAGACTGCCACTGATTCTTTTGTCCTTCCTTTGACCCCTTTTCAATAGGTTTGTGATTGCACTGGTCCTACCATGGTAGGACAGGTGATTAGCAACGTAAATTCTTTTGTGTGGTGTAGCCTACTAATTTATTGGTTTTGAGGTTGAGGCTCTAGCCTTTTTAGGGGGCCACTGCTCCTCCTCTTCTACAGTGATACACGTGGGGTGGCCAGTGCTGCCCTATGGATCTGGAAGTGCATTTTCCTTATTTTAGCAGCCCCATTCTGCACCAAAATCTTTTACATGCAGACACCACTCAATTCTCACAGTACAGTACTTACTACCCACAGAAAAAGACAGTATGGGAGATCTTTTTGCATGAAGAGGAGTTTATACCTGTGCAAGTCAGTTAAGAGTATTTCCATTTTACAGATGAAATAAATAGAAACTAAGAGGTGAAATAACTTGTCTGAAGACTCATCATTCCTCCCAAGTATAGAACCAAAATTTTACTATAATCACAGAACTTTAAGCCCTGCACAATTGTTTTCCATCCTCCCAACAGCCATAAATCCATTTACATAATCAGATATGGTGTTCTCTCTGAGCAAGACACCTACAGATTCCAGAGCCTCCACCATATGACAGCAAGTGTGTAAAGGTCTTTATATATATTATCAAGGTAATATGCAAAACATTAATCATAACATACGTTCTTCATTAGATTCCTTCTGTTTCACGTACATCTGAACAAATATACACATATGCTCTCTGCCTCTGGCCATATGATATCTGCACCAAAATGGGACTCAGCTAGCAAGGAGGCCATCACCAGATGCAGCCAACCCTCTTGACTTAAAATTCCCAGAAACATGAGCAAAAATAAACCTCTTGTCTTTGTAAAGCACCTTGCCACAGGTCTAATTAGAGTAATGTCAAACAGACTACTAGATGCCTTCTCATGCAATTCACATCAGTCCTCCTTGAAAATATGGTGAACTTGACATTACTTTTGTAAATAAATGTTTCCTTTTAGCAAACTTAGAAAATAGCAATATTATCCCTATTCTTAGAAGAAACCATGATTTGCTAAAACGGCCCACCCCTTTCTTTCTCTTCTTCTTACCTTCTTTTGTTTAAGATTTTGGTTTGGTTTGGATTTTTAAATATTGATTCATTTATTTTATGTGTATGAGTGTTTTGCCTGCATGTACCTAAATGTACTACATACATGCAATGCCTGCAGAGGCCAGAAGAGGGAGTTGGATGCCCTGGAACTAGAGCTACAGATGGTTGTGAGCTGCTAAGTGGGTGGTCTAACCAAATTTGGGTTCTCTGCAAGCGCAGCAAGTATGGAAATTTCTTAATTACTGAGCCATCTCTCCAGGCTCTAGGAACTGTTGGAGACTGATTACTACTGGGTGAGGGAGAATAGACATTACTTATGATCTCTACATACGTTGCCTAGACTCCAGTGATGAATTTGTACCGAAGGATGTCCGGTTACAAGTGCTTGACAGGATAGGACTTAACACATATGGCAGAAGGCATGAAGTTGGTGGGGGGGGGCAGCAAAAATGGGAGAGGGGGGTATAAATTTGATTAAGAACTATTGTATGAAAAGTATAAAAGGTCAATAAAAATTTTATTTAAAAAAAGAATTAACAAGGAAAAAAAGATAGTATCATATGTTCTAGGGTGGTATGTGGTCAAACTCATCTGTGGCAGGCAATGAACTCAGGATTTTCCTGCCTTCCCTGTCACTGGAATTATAGACCTGAACCACCACACCCACTTTCCCATCTTCCCTTTCTTATTTATTTACTTCATAATTTTGAGGTTCTACTACATGGCACATATTGTTCCAAGACTTGGGAATGAAACAGAGCATTTGGCATTCATTCTCATACGAAAAGATAGATCATAACAAAAATCAATAAAATAACAGATCCCATGAAGAGTGATGCATGCATTCAAAAAGTGAGGAGTTTGTGGGGTAGGGGATATCACCCGGGAGAGGGGCTATCTTCACATACGGTGGCTAACAAAAGAATATTTGGATGGAGACACAGAAGAAGACGCGGACATGTGTGAAACCGTGTTGACAAGAGCATTTGAAAGG
This sequence comes from Nannospalax galili, assembly GCF_000622305.1. Lineage (NCBI taxonomy): Eukaryota > Metazoa > Chordata > Mammalia > Rodentia > Spalacidae > Nannospalax > Nannospalax galili. The sequence continues at coordinate 3,358,192 of NW_008338996.1, read as the reverse complement.
AAGGGAATGACACATGAAGAGTTTAAGGAGACAAGAGCTCAGAGGGGCCAAGAAATAGCAAGGAAGCACATCAGGGTCAAAGGGACCATGTTTTGTTTTTGTTTTTGAGACAGAGTCTCACTGTAGCCCCAGCTGGCCTGGAATGTGCTAGATAGACCAGGTTTGCCTCGATCTCACAGAGGTCCACCTGCCTCTGCCTCCTGAGTGCTGGGATATATCTGGCTCAAAGAGACCATGTAAAGTGAAAACCACCTTTCCCTGAGGATGTCCAAGGAGGTCCAGCCGGCATAGGGCAGGAAAGCTTTAAGTCCAAATAGCTTGTGATGAACAAGATGGGAAGTCTGTAATCAGAGAAAGGTTTTTGAGCAGCAAGATAAAAACTATATTTTATATTCTAAAAAACTCAACTTGAGTGCTGGGGAAAAGACTGAGGGAGCAGAAAGGGAGTGAGAACTGTGGCTGCTCTCCTAGAGATACGATGTGAACAGCAGAAGTCGTGAGGAGTATTCGTTTCTTGGGTGTGTTTTGAAGTAGAGTGAGCATGATTTTGTGAAGCCTTGGAAGTAGAGTGTGAGATCAAAAAAGGAGTCATCAGCAAGCCTGAATTTCTGGTGTCAAAAATAAAAGAAAAGAGCTGCTGTTCAATGCAAGCAGCTCTCCGTGGGTCTGCTATCTAGGGAACGTCTGCTCAGCCACAGAAGACATTTATCATGTTTCCCTGCTAACTGAGGTTATCCAAAGAAGAAGCAAGCGAGAGTCAGAGATTTCAGAGAAGCCACAACTATGATTTCCACGTTACTTGAGTACAGACCTCAGTGAACTAGGAGTCAAAAAAGTGGAGACACAATCTAGTGACAGAAAACAGGTCAGTCAGGGGAGGTGTCACTCACCGTTAATCCCAGCACTCAGGAGGCAGAGGCAGGTTGATCTCTGTGAGATCGAGGTAAGTCTGCTCTACATAGTGAGTTCCAGGACAGCTGGGTCTACAGGGAGACCTTGTCTCAAAAGGCAAAAAAAAGAAAAGAAAACATGAGGTTGACCTTAGATAAAAATATAAATAATTTAATAGCAGAAGGAAAAGCAAGGTATATGGCCCCAATCTCAGAAGACGGGTAGTGGTGTTGGGCTTATGACCATCCTTACTGATTTCCTAATAAAATTGTGTATTAGTCACTTTTCTGTTGCTGTGATAGAAACACGGACCAAAGCAACTTATAGAAGGAAGAGTTTATTTGAGCTTACGGTTCCAGGGGAATTACAGTCTGTCATGGCAGGGAGGCATGGTGGGTGGAGCAGCGGAAGTAGAAGCTAAGCTCTCAGATCTTCAAGCAGGCTCAGGAAGCAAGAGAGTAACTGAAGATCCAGCAAGGCTTAAGAATTCTGTAAGCCCACCCCTAGTGATGTGCTTCCTCCAGGATAGCCACACCTTCTAAAACCTCCCAAAACAGTGCCACCATCTAGGGACAAAATGTCTGTGCTGGATAGCTTTAGTGTCAACTTGACACACCTGGGTTGAGGGAGCCTCAGTTGGGGAATTGCCTCTATTGGACTGGCCTGTGGCCATGTCTGAGGGCATCTTCTTGATGAGTGATGTGGAAGGGCCCAGTCCACTGTGGGTGGTGCTGCACCTGGGCAGGTTGGCCTGTGTTGCATAAGGCTGAGCAGGGCCCAAGGGCACAAGCCAGTAGCAGCATTCCTCCATGGCCTGTGCTCCAGCTCTTGCCTCCAGGTTCTTTCCATGAGTTCCTACCTTGGCTTCCCTGATGAACTGTGACCTGGGAGATGTAAGCTGAATAACTCCTTTCCTCCCCAAGTTGGTAGTCATCAGAGTATTTTGTCACAGCAATGAAGAAACAGACCAGGACAATGTCCAAACACTTGGAGCCTATAGGGGACATGTTATTTCAAACCACGACAAATTGGTAGCAAAATTGGAGCGAAAAGTTAAAGTTCGGGAAAATAATAAATAGGAGAGGGAAAACAAGCACACAGTCATTGTGTATTGGATACAGAAAGGCAGTAGAATTCAAACCCAGGTCCATTGGCTCCAATATCATCAAACTGCGTAAAAATCACTTCGCAATTATCCTGTGCAGTAGATAGATGCTGTTCCAACTTGACATAAGAGGAAAATGGAAATTTAGATGGTTCATGTGGCCCAAGGCCATGGAGCATATTGTGTTGCAAAACCAGATTTCTAATTAAACATTACAAGTAATCCACCTCCTTTTGAGCCTATTCACAACAGCTTCTGTGTGATGTTAGCAAGCTTCAAGGCAAAGATCTACATGGGCCAGTGAAGCATGGGGTCCCCACTACAAGCCCCCTGAAGTGACTGTGAATATGATTATCTACAGGTTTCATATTAGGCCAACAACCTACTGACAAATTTTACAAACAACCAGATCAAAAACCTTGTCTAGGCAAGGTTTATCTGAGAGTGTTTGGTCTTTGCCCAAGCTCTATCTGCTTGGCACATGGTAATTAAAAGTACCAGAATGGTGGAACTAACCTTCTTGGATGTTTAACAGCCATATTATGAGACCTATACTAATTTGAACATAGGGACATAAAGGACAGGTTTTGCTCTTTGCCCTCCTAGGTCTACTAAGTTCCAGGGGACTATGAGTATCTCTCAAAATGTCCTGTAACTGTGGTGAGTCACCTGTCCTCTTGATCAAGGAGGCCATGGAGACCCCACCAGATGAGCTTGAACCAGTGTCCAGTCTACAAAGAAGTGGGTCAACACAGAGGAATCATTTCCTCCATGCTTCCAAGTGAAGCCAGCCATGCTCAAGCAGGCCCTTTGACTTATCTTCACATAGACAGAAATGGTAAAAGGAAGGAGCCAGGAGCTCCTCCCAAGCCCATATTAACACTGAGGAATAGATCCTCAAATGACCTTAAGAGTAAAAATAAATTGGTTTATCTAGGCCAATTGTAGGGTCTTAAACACCCAAAAGGAAAGTATAACCAAAGATTAAAGGGGCCAATATAATGTTTTAAGAGTCCATATGTATAGCTAAAGGCTACATAACAAGAAACAATGCCAGAAAGGGAAAATCTTCCTTTGAGTTACTGGCCAGGGTGGCCCAAAAGACTCCAGACAGTAACCCAGCATAGAACTGGGAAAATGAACAGCAGACCCCAATCTTATCTAAAGGAATATTGACAACTGATTACTGCTAGATGAGGAACAGCTGATCTTCCTAAAACAAGGCTCTCTAGATAGGCTGACTAGATTCAGCAGATGGACAAGCACTGGGGAATGGCTGAGGGTGCCGACAACACAGTGGACAGTAACAGGGATGATAGAGTATAGGGGCTCCAGTGTGTGTGGGGGAGGCTATGGGAAGGTGCCATTTGGGAAGTGGGTATATAGATAAATAAGATTATGTGGAATGTTCTATATGATATACACACAAAAAAATCAATAAATTTTTAAAAATAAATAATTAAAAGGAAAATTATCTACAGGTTTCCCTGGGCTTTCTCAAATGCATCAATTTTTCTAATTCTGTGACCTGATCTCTTGCGCTTTTACTTATTTTGCCTTCATTTTTATCCTCAGGTCAAGTGGAAGGAACAGATGCAGGCCCAGCTTTGATTTATCCCTGTGAGGGAGGGATGCATGGTATCTCAGTACTGAGGACTTTTGAAGGCTAAACTTTCCTGGCAGACATTAGGTTATCATAAAACCTCTGCTCTGGGGATGGTGGAGATGACTCAGTGGCTAAGAGCACTTGCTGTGCAAGTATGGAGACTTGAGTTTCAATCCCCAGTTTCAATCCCCAGCACTAATGTAAACATGCATTGGGATGCATGTGCATATAACCCCAGGTTTGGGAGGCAGGAATAGTTTATCTCTGGAGCTCATCGGCCAACCAGTCTGGCAGAAATAGCAAGTCCCCAGATCAGTGAGAAACCCTTTCTCAAAGCAATAAATAAAGACACCTCATGCACCATAGCCAGACTCATTAGCCCTATCCCAAAGAACATCTGTCCCCATTTGAGTTTTCCTAAATTAGCATCCTCTCTCTTGCAGTTCTAGTCTTTCTTCATCCTGTGAGAGGGCTCAGAGCTAATTGTATCACTTAATGGGAAGTTGCAAACTCCAATGATTTTCTCAGCTCTCAGTCTTTCTCAGGGTTAAAAGAGGCCTTATAGATTACCTTATCCAAAATTGCTTTGTTCAGAGGAAAAGATTAAGATGCTTGAAAGAATATATCCAGACATCACAATTCTTTCAGTTCTACTGAAGATTGAAGGAAAGTTCTAGAAAGTTGCATCTTCTTCTTCAAACTTTGGAATATCTCACTAAGCACAAAATGAGATTCACAGTTTCCCAGTAGATTCCTCAGCCCTAAAATGACATTTGCAAACAGCATTAGGGAAAAACATTTTCCCTTATTTTTGATTATCTAATGTTTAAACTTTCCTTAAAGGTTGTATTCTAAAAAGGTTGAGTTCATAGAGAAGCAGTGACTCAGAGGCAGACCACATGGCTATTTAAAAGCACCCTGTGACTTTTAGTGTCGAATTCATAAAGGGGGCTGTGGGCTTCCAGGGAAATGGCCTGCAGGAGGGGAGGAAAACTGCTTTCCTTTCCTTACTTTGATTTTGCCCTTCTTCACGTTTTCCATGTTTCCATCCCATCTGTCTACAGCTCCTCTGACACCTGATTTCCTTAGGAGGACCCTCCATTTCCAAAATGCTTCGCATTCCCCTTCGACCTCTCTGCCTTCCTTTCAGTCATCACCTCTCCCCACGGTGCTTTTTCCTCCAGAGTGTGTCACAAGAGAGGATGACCTGATGCCTGATGCCTGGGCCCTATGAGCTCCGCCTGCATCACCTCCAGCTCTTCCTACAGTTCTTTGCACACTTGAGATTAGGATGTGGGTGACTGTTTTGATGTCTTCCTGCTTCATCAGAAGGTAAGCTGTAAGAAAGGTCTTTACTACTCACTAGCATACACTGAAACTGCACACAGGAAGTACACTTCCTGATTTCCCTCAGGCCGTCAAGTCTCTTCTAAGTACTTAAATGTCTCCTTCTATCTACGTTAGGGCTTTGTTTTTCAAAAGTTTTTTGAAATATCAGCCCTCTCATATAATTTTTGGTCTTTTTGCCATTATATCTCCTGGGCCTACTGCACTCAAGTGCAGCAAGTGAACAGAGATGAATTGCGGTATTGTTACCATAACAAAATACTTGAGACAGGCTAACTTCATATAGTAAATAAATTTATTTAACATACCCACCTCTTTTATGTTCTGCCTAGCACACGGGGCCATGCAACCATGGACTGAATGCTTTGAAATTATTGTAAATTTTTTTTCTTCCTTACCAAAAATAAAAGTTTGCTTAGCCTACACTTGGGAAGGAGGGGCGGTGTTCAAATGGTTTGGAGTAGCCTTTGACAAGGATTTTCCCTTTGCTGTGTCATCTCCTGATGGAGAGTAATGATAAGATTATGTAGTCAGAAGTTACATCTTCATACAAGAAGTCAGAGTGAAGTGGGGGTCGGGGGGTGGGGAACCGGGCTTTCTCCTTTCATAACAGCTCGCTCATGAGTACTAACCAGGCGCTCAAATAACAAAATTCCTTAATCTCTTTTGAGAGGAATGTCCTGCTTGAATACTTCTCCCAAATAGCCTACTTTGTAATCAAGACCCCAACGCACAGTTCTTCAGGGGCCTCTCAAGCCGTATCAGACCAGGCAGAGAGAGAATTTTGATAGCGATATGCAAACCATTTCTAAACCACGAGTATAGAGTTAGAATAGATTGTAATAATGGCATTATAAGGGCTAAGGGAAGAGAGTGGGGGACCAATCACACCTAGGTGTTTAAGTTTAATAAACCACATCCAGAATAGCTCTTGGCTAAGGACACGGTTCATTAGCGCACAATGGACACTGCCCTCTTCAGGTAACACTGGGTACTGATCAGATTGCCCATACATCTGTAAAACTATACAACTCGTTCCTTAACATTTCAGGCGTCATTTTCCCCTTCTCAATTTCAACTAGGTCTTACAATTTTACAAAAATAAATTACCTGCCACCATAGCATATAATTTTTAAAACTACCTGTTCACCACCGCAAGGCAGTTATGCCCAGCTCCCAAAGGAAACATCATTCTCTCTCTCCTCCCCTTCCTTACAGCGTTATTGTGTTAGAACAAATACACCGGAGTTCAGCCTGCCTCCCAGGTTTGCCTCTTTCCCCAAATAGCTGCCATTTGAGTATCTTTACAAAATTCTTTTCTTCCTTACTTCTTATGATTATTCAGATCCTGCTTGGAATGATCTTTTCCTATTATTTATTAGAGACAGAACTTGAAATTTTATTTCCAGCCTATACCACATTTAAAGAAATTCTTCTCCATTCCCATTGCTTGGCATAAATTAATGTGAGGTAATAAAAAACAATTAAAAACAAAACTCGGGGTTTGGAATTAAAAAGGTGGACTTTGGTGGCTGGAGAGATGGCTCAGCAGTTAAGAGCATTGATTGTTCTTGTGAAGGACCCAGGTTCGATTCCCAGCACCTACATGGCAGCTATGAACCGCCCTGAACTCCAGTTCCAGGGGAATCCGAAGCCCTCTTCTGACCTCCGTGGCATTGCACGACACGGGTGCACTCACATAGATACAGGCAATACACTCATACGCATAAAATAAAAATAATAACTAATTTTTTTAAAAAAAGGGTAGTCTTTGAAACTGAGTTCCACATCCAGGCCAGTGAGTTAGTCTTAACTTAATGTTTTCTTATGTTAAATGTTAATCATAACAGTAATTGTACTTTCTTAAGTCACATTTTGGGGGAAAATTTAGATCAGAAACAATGAGCAAAATTTTTTTTCTGCAAATTCTGAGGAACTTTTTCTAGCTCTCCCTCTCTCTCTCTCAAGACTCATGTATTACAGAATGCTTCTGAACTCAATACGTAACTGAAGATGACCTTGAACTTCTGATCCTCCTGCTTCCACCTCCTGAGTGTTGGAGTTGTACATGGGCATTACCATGCTCAGGTTATGCAGTGCTAGGGATTAAACTTCATGCATGCTAGACAAGCACTTTACCAATTGAGCTGCATATCTAGCCCCCAAACTCTGAGATGGTCTTTGTGAATATATAATCAATATTATTTCCTTCATACTTTATGGTATATTGTATAGCTTCAACTTTGGGCATAACTTCCTTTATTCACTATCTGTTTTCCAATTTTTAATTTTTAATGAAGCTTCTCAGAAATACACCTCTCCATCTAGTGAACATATGTGTGCTTTTGAAAAAGTAAATCATATTTATGACTCAAGAAAGCAATTTTAGAAGGTTATTAATTCTTCATGCAACAAATATATACTGTACAAATAGTTTGTCTAGGCTAAGATCCTTGACTTTATACAGTGCTGTTCTAGCATCCTCTATAAAGTTTGCACATTCTGATGTCTCCATATTTGAGTGATCAAAGAGCCAGATAAGACTTATTTCTTGAGAAGAAGCTTCACATCTTAGGAAGTTGTTCTTCATGATGTGCTAATCTGTGTGTCCCTGAAGTTCCCACCTGTTGTATTATTATAACCACTATTTTTCACTTGAGAATTCATGTGTTTGCAGACAACTACCATCTATTTCTTCCCACATTTTCCTTTCCCTCACTAAGAAAAGAAATTGATTCTCCAATCACTCTGTATCTGATTTGTACTTCTTCTTCATCTGGCCTCACTCTAATCTATTATCCTCAAGACTGCATTAAGATTGAACTCAAGATAACAAAAATTGTTGGACCACAGTTAAGTACAGCAGGGTTATCATGGTTCCTCACCAAGCATGAAATCATGCTTAGGTCAACCTGTAATGCATCAGCAATCTTTGTTCCAGTCAGAGCTCATGGGTGACTCACGCTACACCATACTCCAATGGCAGCGTGTAACCAGTTTCTTCACAAGCCATATTTCTCTCATTCTGTATTAATAGAATTAAGGATTAACTTATTGGTGAATATTCATTTTCATCTTTCTAAATTTGGCTAAATGTTCTCCCCAGTCAAAAAGTTGTTAAATATGATTATTATTTAGTGTACTGCTTTCTCCTCTGTACTTTTTGCTGTGGAGCACTCTAATCAATATAACACACTGCCTGTTGTAGTTTGAAGTTTATACATAACATAATTAAATCCTGATTTTCTCCCTATTTTAGAAATCTTAAGAAATCCATATCAGGTATACAGATAAAGCACTGTAGGACATGGCAGATGCTCAATAAAAACCTTTCATATGAATGAAACTAAGGGATATGGTTTGTTAAGTCTTATTTTTTACCTCAAAGAAAATATACAGAAAATAGCAAGAGAAATATCGATTATGGTTGAGGTGACAAGACAAAATTTTTAAAAACTTAATTCTGAAGTCAAAGGTAGAACTGGATCCAAATGAGATTAGATGCTTTAAAACAAGATATATAATGCTCTCCCCTATGATGACAGCTCCAGTTGAAGGTTAGTCTTGGTGGCCGTCTAAGCATATGTTGATAAGTGGTAGGCAAAAGTAAAATATCTGCTTCTCTCTCTCTCTCTCTCTCTCTCTCTCTCTCTCTCTCTCTCACACACACACACACACACACACACACATACACACACACACACACACACACACACACACACACATATTAGCTAGCTCCCAGAGAACACCCACCCAGGCATGACATCATACTAAGTCTCATTAAAGTCTTCCCCCAAATCATTGAAGCTCACACTGTGCTCATGCTCTCAATAAATAAGACTAAAATGTATGCAGGTTGGACTAACTGTTCCAAATTATGCACACAGTGAAAGTGAACATAGAAATTGAATTGTGGCATATCACTGTCACCAATCTGTATGTCTTAGTAAGTGTACTTAGAGGACTCCTCCAATAATCTAACACACATTCTATGGCATTAGCTGCAGTTAATCCATAATTAATTACACGAAGAAAGTATTATTAGATCAAGCCTCAAAGTACCATCTCTTAAAGTTGGGTTGTTCTAGTTTGCTTTCTGTTGCAAACACTGACCAAACACAAATTGGGGAGGAAAGTGTTTATTGCATCTTATACTTTACGATCCATCATTGAAGGAAGCCAAGACAGGATCTCAAGGCAGGAGCTTGACACAGAAACCAAAGAGCAATGTTGCTTTCTGGTTTCTTTAGCTACCTTTATTATACCACCCAGGCCCACCTGCCCAGGGCTGGTGCTGCCCAAGGGGCACTGGACTCGCCTTCATCATTTGGGAAAATCCCCACAGACATCCTCAATTGAGATTCCCTCTGCCTAGGCTTGTGTAGGTTTGTGTCAAGTTGACATAAACCATGACAAGGGTAAAGGAAAAGGAAGTTCCATAGGGCTGGGACTAGAATCCTCATGTGACTTTCCAAAGAGTATGTTCTAGGTTTTCCATATTTAATGTTTCTAGTTTCCCAAATTTGGTAACTCTGCCACACCTGCCTGTTCTGATATTGTTCTGAGCTCTATACATTTGTTAATTTTTAGATTGAAAACTTAGCATCAAGTTCAAAAAGTTCATGGCCTTAGACCACCCCTGACTGCACATTCATCCTACTTTAAGTCAACTTAAATGATTCACTTCTAACCTCCCACCTCACTGTCGTAGCTGAGCCACCCACCTTTACCTTGGCTCTCCTCCTGGGATGTTCAGGCCAGAGTGTGATGTATGTCTTACAGAAGTGATACTGATAAAGGCAGACAATTGCGGAGAAAAGCCAGCGGCTGGAAGGAAGTAGGCAGTGTTCAAACTGGAAATCAATCACAGAATGAAGAAAGACTAAGTTAACTCCAAACAGTGACCTCAGGGACCATGCTCAAAGAGAAAAGCACCACCACTACCACAAAACAGGCTTCCAGGAGGGTCTTCCAGAAGCTCTCCAGCTACTTCTCCAGGTATTTGTAGAAGATGTTATGTGATTGACATGTTGCTAGTTATTTATTGAGTGTGCATAGCAGAGCCAAGAGTTTCCTATCCTATCCACTCTGAAACAAAGACTGGTCTAGAAGTCTAGACACTAAAATCTTAGAACTAATTAGGCTAAGCACCCACCTTGGTGTGGCAACTCATCCTGTGACTCAGTTTCTCAAATGCATAGCATTCAGATGAAAAGTTACTGGGCAATATAAGCACTAAGACCTCCTTCAAGCACGATTTCAATTCTGTTTTCCCGAAGTATTCAGCATCTCATGTTTCACTTTGTTGGTGTTTTTTCTCAAGTCTGCTCTTTACAGAGAGGGGTGGAGAGGCTGCCTGCCGGAAAAGTTCTTTCCTAGTTTCATAATAGAATTACACACACTCCCCTTCTGGGTCTTTAATCTTCCAACATTTATCCCATCAGTTCTGTCTCCAGTGAGCTCTTATCCCAAGATGTTTGTCTATTAAATTAAGAGTTTTGCAGAAGGGGAGAGCCATTTTAAACACAGTAAATCACCTGGCAGAATAAGCCGCTCTCTGCTCCAAACCCCACTGCACTATCCTTCACTCTGCCTGCCGTCACCTTCCCTCCAGCCTTGGCTGTCAGAGACACTCTGGAACGTGAAACCCGCATAGACTTGCCTGCTCCCCAACCCACTCATGTCTCTGGGGCCAGTTTTCCCTGACGGTTACTTGATGGAGAATTTATGTGAGGCCTTCATTAATCCTAAGGAACTCCAAGTGCAGCTCATGTCACTTTCTGATTCTCCTTCCCCTCCTGCCCGATGCTTTCCATCTATCTACACCTCTGCTTCACACTCCAGTTTTGGTGACTAACCCTTGGTTAAAGCCATGTCTTGGACTTGAAATTCTCATCAGTATACCAGGGAAACAACACAGTGTTTCTGCTTTCCTTGTTTCTCATGCACCAAATAGTGCATATTTTCCACCATTTATACTTTCACACTTTACCTGTAAGTTGGATACTATCATTAATCTCATATTAATAATAAAAAGAGTAGGTCCATTACATATTCCAAAATGTGCTTAAGTTTTTATAACTTAGTGTTAAGTTATAAAGCTGAGACTTTATATCTGAATTACTCTGTATCAAAGGCTGTGATGTGTGTTCACTCCTTCATAATGGTGTTTTGAGTGACTAACACTTGTCACTGACTGAGTCAGGCCACTATTGATCGGTGGCCAAACAGCTAAGCTCTCCACTCTCTCCTAGTACCTTCAGAAGGCCCTCTATCCTCAGCACATCACAGGCTTTTGTTTAAGTCCTTTCTTCCTCCTTTCCAACCAAGCAATGGGACTTCTAAGCTAGGCCCTCATCCTTGTGTCCAACGTGCTCCCTAACTTTTCCCTGTGCATACTTCTGGCTCTTGAAAAATTGCCATAGACACCCTGAGCCATACACACAGGGCCTTGTTAAAGATTTCAGACTTGAGATAGGGCTTCCAGTGGCTCTGCAGTACGTTTCCCCTTTCTCGGCACTGTTTCCTCTTGTGCTTTTCTGGGAATATCTCCAGATTCTGTCCACCTGCTTTTTCCCTACTGTATTTTACATTTTTGTGTTCCTATTCCTTACAAGCTTTATCAGATTTCAAAGCAATCCTACAGCTGTGAAACACTGGGGCAGTAACAGCAGCTGTGTTCATCATCTATCTCCTTATTCAAGGACCTGCTAAACTTCCAGCCTCTTAGAAACCTGATCCCCCCATCTTTTCTTTCTAACACTGTCCTTTGCCCTTCGGTGTCCCTCCTTGCTCCCACTCATGATGGCTCTCTCTAGGTTCATTAAAATTATCACACGCAAAAATGACATAAAAGATTTATATACATTATGTAGAATATCAATCACATAGGGCCCAGAATATGAAGGCTTAAATTCAAATTCTAACAATTACCATGTATAGGATGGGTGAGATCCAATATGCTCCGTGGGCACTCTCCTCATTTATTAAATGGGGATAGTAGAGGCTATGGTGGCTTTAAAATGGGATTGGCAAGGTTGAACTATATCTCTAAGAATTTCCTTCTTCATGTTTCCAGTTAGGTTGTACCACTAGAGAGATCCTTGGAAAATTATGCAGGGTGAACCAAAAGCCATTAAATAGCTCGCACATGTTACTGCTGATCTGACTATTCACCTCTTTGGTGGCTTGATGCAGCAGATGAGTCTACAGCAGTCCTATTTTCCCCCTAAGTTCTCCATTTCTGGGTCCTTGTGTGTTTTTCTTTGACAAAGAATAACTATGACTTCTGCAGGTTACCTACATGATCAGTGCCAGAGGCAACAAAAACTAATACAGGTTTTAGTCCATCTTTAAGGAGTTCAAGCTTACACTTGTCAGTTGAGATTGTCTTCAATTTCACTGACTTTACATCCATCTTCTGCTTCTGACTTTCATCACTTTGATCTTCGAGATTCATCAGGCAGACAATAACCATACAGAGATGCTTAACTAGCTTTCACAACTGCATAGGGATAAAGACCCATAACAGAGGTTTTTATGTTCATATTCAGCATGTATAATAAGCCTCTCTCTCTCTCTCTCTCTCTGTGTGTGTGTGTGTGTGTGTGTGTGCTTGCACATGTATACATCTAGTGGTTCTGCCTCCCTAATTGAGACCTTGCTGATCCATCTCTTTAAATCATGGAACTCAGTATATGAAGGAATGAACATGTGTTTAGCTCATAGGTCTTCGGGTGATGTGAGGAGTCTCTTCTTCATGCAATATAACTACTAGTTAGATAGAGTGACTCTGTTCTGACTTTGGTTTATTCTGGAGTGCAAGAACAGTAGCTATTTGAGGATGCACTACTTTTAGAAAAGACAGAAGTTCAAAGGTCCAAGCCCCATGGAATAAGTACATTACAAGCTCCTCAACTGTATCATCTTTAGTTCCATTGGCTCCGTTCATGCAAGCAAATCGCGTGGCCCAAATCATATGGTCAAGAGGGAAAGAATTGCACTTGCCTTTTGTGAGGGGATTTTTTCAAACCACACATGAATATGTTTGGTTATAGAATGAAGAACTGAGGCCACATTCCTAGCATAACGGTTCAGACAGTGATTCTAGAAACCGGATTTTAATGCTTTTTAGCCCTGTGTGACAAGATGAATTGAGAGGTAGATCTTCCCATACAGATTCTGCTTTTAAACTCTGTGGGTGACTTGGGGAAAAGTCAGTTTATAACAATTGGTCTGGAAAATGGGGATGAGAATGCTTATCTCTGGAGTCAGACTTTGATTAGGTTTTTTGATGATATTTTGAACTGGGGAGAAACACAATATATTTTAGATTATAATGTTAAAATTATAGGTAAAAATTAAATGCTAGCTTCAAAACTCTCATGTGCAACACCTATGTCAATGGAAATCACTGTTGAAATTTTATCTTCCTAGATCTTCTCATGAATGTGTATGCATGCAAGCATCTCTCTCTCTCTCTCTCTCTCTCTCTCTCACACACACACACACACACACAGACACACATAGACACACACACACAATTATATTCTTTCAAGTTATAGCTTGCTCTTTTACTTTGCCATGTGTTGGTCATCTTTTTATTTTACTCTATAAAAAGAGATTTCATCAAAGAATCCATTAAAAGAATCTAGTATTCCCAAGTGTGAATCTACCAGACTATATTTAACATTTTATCTGTTAATTATCACTGAAATTCTTCCAGGTATGCCTTAACCAACACAGTGTTGAACAAAACCTCTCTGTGCCTGCCTTTGTGATATGAGCATGTTTCCTACAGGATCAATACCTAAGAAATACCAATATTGAAAAGTCTTAAGTTTTTTTGAAATTTAAATTTAACTTCCACACAGCCTCTCAAAAAATTCTTTACCCAATTTATAAACTCATTATATAGATGTAGCAGTTCTCCAAATCTTTATCAGCATATAGTATCATTTAAAAAGTTTTCTTTCTAATTTTATAGGGTGTGTGGTTCTTGTTGCAATGGTGATGATAGATGGAGGCCAGTGGATACAGAATGAAGATATAATCACTTTTGATATTAGCAAAGAATATAAAACTTAATTGTTATACTTAATGAAGACTTATGTGTTCTCACTCCTGGAGGGTGATGTTTTGTTGTTCTTAAAGCCTGAAGCAAGAAACATTTTTGCAGATGATCTTATCAATTGTAAAAATCCTACCAAATGTGCAGGCAACCAGATTGTGAATGGCAGAATGATGGTGAACATCCACATCCTTGGAACCTGTGAAGATGTCATCTTACATGAGGAAAAGGCACTTGTGATGGTTAATGATATTGAGTTAGGGTTATTTGCATTGTTTATGTGGGCCCGGTCTAATCACATGAATTCTTAAGAGCAGAGAAACTTGTATGTG